>NC_133418.1:93328666-93638000 GCF_049350105.2 Macaca mulatta
TCTCTTTCAGCAGTATTTCATAGCTTTCCATGTACAGGTCTTTCACTTCCTTGGTTCAGTATATTTCTATGTATTTTATTTTATTTTTTGCAGCTATTCCGAAAGGGATTAAGTTCTTAATTTGATTCTCAGCTTGGTCTCTGTTGATGTATAGCAGAGCTACTGATTTGTGGACATTAATTTTGTATCCTGAAACTTTACTGAGTTCATTTACCAGTTTTAGGAGCTTTCTGGAAGAGTCTTTACGGTTTTCTAGGTGTGTGATTATATCATCAGCAAACAGTGACAGTTTGACTTACTCTTTGCCAATTTGGGTACCCTTTCTTTCTTTCTCTTGTTTGATTGCTTTGGCTAAGACTTCCGGTACTACGTTAAATAGAAGTGGTAAAAGTGGGCATCTTTGTCCTGTTCCAGTTTGCAGGGGGAATGCTTTTTTTTTTTTTTTTTTTTTTTAATGGTGTCACCCAGGCTGGAGTGCAGTGGCGTGATCTTGGCTCACTGCGACCTCCACCTCCTGGGTTCAAGTGATTCTCCTGTCTCAGCCCCTCAAGTAGCTGGGACTACAGGTGCCCACCACCATGCCCAGCTAATTTTTGTAAATTTAGTAGAGATGGGGTTTCACCATATTGGTCAGGCTGGTCTCGAACTCCTTGGCCTCCCAAAATGCTTGGATTACAGGTGTGAGCCACCATACCTGGCAGGAGAATGCTTTCAACTCTTCCTCAATCAATATATTGTTGGCTGTGGGTTTTCATATATGGCTTTTATTACCTTAAGGTATGTCCCTTCTATGCTGATTTTGCTGAGGGTTTTAATCATAAAGGGATGCTGGGTTTTGTCAAATGCTTTTTCTGCCTCTCTTGAGATGATAATATGATTTTTGTTTATAATTTTGTTTATGTGGTGCATCACATTTATTGACTTGCATATATTAAGCCAACTCTGCATCCCTGCTATGAAACCCACTCGATTATGGTGGGTCATCTTTTTGATATGCTGTTGGATTCTGTTGGCTAGTATTTTATTGAGGATTTTTGCATCTATGCTCACCAGGAATATTAGTTTGTAGTTTTCTTTATTTGTTATGTCCTTTCCTGGTTTTGGTGGTAGGGTAATACTGGCTTCATAAAATGATGTAGGGAGGACTCTCTCTTTCTCTTCCTTTTGGAATAGTTTCAGTAAGATTGGCACCAGTTCTTCTTTGAATGCTGACATAATTCAGCTATGAATCCATCTGTCCTGGATTTTTTTTTTCTTGGTAATTTTTTCTCACCGTTTCAATCTCAGTGGTTGTTATTTGTCTTTTTGGAGTTTCTATTTCTTTCTGGTTTAGTCTGGGAAGGTTGTATATTGCCAGGAATTTATCCATCCCCTTAAGTTTTTTAGTTTGTGCACATAAAGGTGTTCATAGTAGCCTTGAGTGATCTTTTGTATTTCTGTGGTGTCGATTGTGATATCTGCCATTTCATTTCTAATTGAGCTTACTTGGATCTTCTCTCTTCTTTTCTTGGTTAATTTTGCTAATGGTCTGTCAATTTTGTGTATCTTTTCAAAGAACCAACTTTTTGTTTCATTTATCTTTTGTATTGATTTTTTTGTTTCAATTTTATTTAGTTTTGCACTGATCTTTTTACTTTCTTCTGCTGGGTTTAGGTTTTGATTGTTCTATTTTCTCTAGTTTTTTGAGGTGTGAGCTTAGATTGTCTATTTGTGGTCTTTCAGACTTTCGATGTAAGCATATAAGGCTATGAACTTTCCTCTTAGTACTGCTTTTGCTGTATCCCAGAGGTTTTGATAGATTGTGTCGCTATTATCTTTCAGATCATGGAATTTTTAAAATTTCCATTTTGATTTCATTATTGACTCAAAAATTATTCAGGAGCGGATTATTGAATTTCCATGTATTTGTATAGTTTTGAGCATTCCTTTTTGGAGTCAATTTCCAATTTTATTCTACTTGGTATGACAGAGTACTTGCTATAATTTCAATTCTCTTACATTTATTGAGATGTGTTTTGTGGCCTCTCATAAGATCTATCTTGGAGAATATTCCATGTTCTGATGAAAAGAATGTATATTCTGCATTTGTTGGATAGGATGTTTGTAAATACCTGTTAAGTCAATTTGTTATAGGGTATAGTTTAAGTCCACTGTTTTTTTATTGACTTTCTGTCTTGATGACCTGTCTAATGCTGTCAGTGGAGTATTCTATTGAAGTTCCCCACTATTACTCTGTTGCCATCTATTTCATTTCTTAGGTCTAGTAGTAATTGTTTTATAAATTTGGGAACTCCAGTGTTAGGTGTATATATATTTAGAATTGTTATATTTTCCTGTTGGAGTAATCTTTTTGTCATTATATAACATCCCTCTTTGTCTTTTTAAACTGTTACTGCTTTAAAGTCTGTTTTGTCTGATATAAGAATAGCTAATCCTGCTCACTTTTGGTTTCCGTTTGCATGGAATATCTTTTCCCTCACTTTTACCTTAAGTTTATGTGAGTCTTTATGTATATGGTGAGTCTCTTAAGGACAGCAGATACTTGGTTGGTGGATTTTTATCCATTCTGTTATTCCGTATTTTTTAAGTGGAACATTTAGACCACATTGCCTTCAACGTTAGTACTGATATATGAGGTACTTCTGTGTTCATCATGCTAGTTATTGCCTGAATATCTTTTTATTTTTCACTGTGTCATTATTTTATAGGTCCTGTGAGATTTATGCTTTAAGGAGGTTCTATTTTGGTGTATTTTGAGTTTTTGTTTCAATATTTAGAATTTCTTTTAGCATTTATTTTAGTGCTGGCTTAGTAGTGACGAATTCTCTCAGCATTTGTTTGGAAAAGGCTTTATCTCTCCTTCATTTATGAAGATTAGTTTCACTGGATTCAAAATTCTTGGCTGATAATTATTTTGTTTAAGAGGCTAAAGGTAGGACCCCAATCTCCTCTGGCTTGCAAAGTTTCTGCTGATAAATCTGCTGTTAATCTGACAGGTTTCCCTTTATAGATTACTTGATGATTTTTGCCTCACAGTTAAGATTCTTTCCTTCATCTTGACTTTAGATAACCTGGTGGCTATGTTCTTTGGTGATTACCTTTTTGGGATGAATTTCCTGGGTATTATTTGAGCTTTTTGTATTCAGATGTCTAGATCTCTAGGAAAATTATGGAAGTTTTCCTCAATTACTCCCTCAAATAAATTTTCCAAACTTTTAGATTTCTCGTCTTCCTTAAGAACAAAGAACACCAATTATTCTTATGTTTGGTTGTTTAACAAATCTAAAATTTCTTGGAGGTTTTGTTCATTGTTTCAGTTCTTTTTTCCTTTATTTCTGTCAGATTGGGTTAATTCAAAAGCCTTGTCTTCGAGCTCTGAAGTTCTTTTTTCTACTTGTTTGAGTCTATTGTTGAACCTTTCCAGTGTATTTTGCATGTCTTTAAGTGTGTCTTTTATTTCAAGAAGTGTGATTGTCTTTTTTTAATGATATGTGTTTCTCTGAATAATTTTTTATCCATAGTTTGTATTTTTTTGAAAATTTCTTTAAATTGTTTTTCACTTTTCTCTGGTGCCTCCTTGAGTAGCTGGATAATTAGCATTCTAAATTCTTTATCTGGTAATTCAAAGATTTATTCTTGGTTTGGATCCATTGCTGGAGAGCTAGTGTGATCTTTTGGGGGTGTTATGGAATCTTGTTTTGTCATATCTGGTTCCTTCTCATTTGAGTAGTCTATGTCAGTGGAAAGATCTGGAAGTCAAGGCCTGCTGTTCAGATTGTTTTGTCCCACAGGTGATCCCTTGATGCAGTGCTCTACCCTGTTCCCCAGGGATAGGGCTTCTTTAGAGCTGGACTGGAGTGATTGCAATTGCCTTTCTGGGTCTAGCCACCCAGTGGACTACTGGGCTCTGGGCTGGTGCTGAAGAATGTCTACAAAGAGTCCTGTGATGTGATCCGGCTTCAAATCTCCCAGCTGTGGATACCAGTGTCTGCTCTGGTGGAGGTGTCAGGGGAGTGAAGTGGGCTCTGTGGGAGTCCTTGGTATTAGTTTTGTTTAGTGCACTGTTTTTTTCAAATGCTGGTTATGCTAGCAGTGAAGTTGTCACATGGACAGACTCAGGACTTCTGGTTAGCCAGGCTGTTGTAGGTGGTGGAATTAGCTGTTGTTTTCTCCTTCCTAGGATCAGGTTTGTTCTGTTACAGGTGGCTGTAATGGCTTGAGTTGGATGGCCTCCATCCAGGAGGTGGCGCTTTCAAAAGACCACCAGCTGCAGTAGTAGAAGGGGGATATAATCTTGCCCTATGTTGGTCAGGATTAGTACTAGGGTTTCTCAGGTAATAGGCGGGGCCATAGAGCTCCCAAGAGTTTATGTCTTTTGCTTTCTGCTACCAGGGTGGGTAGAGAAAAACCATCAGGTGGGGGTAGGATTGGGCAGGTCTGACTCTCCTTGGGCAGGGCTTGCTGCAGCCACTGTGGAGGACAGAGAGGTAGTTCTTAAGCCAATGGTGTTATGTTCCCAGGGGGATTATGGCTGCCTCTACTGCATTATACATGTCACCAGAGAAGCAGGGGATAACAGGCAGTGATGGGCCTCACTTAGCTCTCATGCAGCCAGCAAGGCCACTCTGACTCCTGCCCTCAAACAGCACTGAGTTTATATCCAGGCAGCCTTTAAGCAGGGCTGAGATCTTTCCCCAGGCTACAATCCTTCCCACTGAGAAAGCAAGCAGGGCTCTCAGGTCTCCCTTCCCTGCCTTCCTGTACCTTCAGCTGCAGCTTCTGCAATTGTATGTGCACTTCCCATTTGCCCCCAACCCCGATTCTGCTCAGGAAATTTCATGCTCAGCCAAAATTATAACAAAGATCAGCTAGGAGCTTCCTTCACCCTGTGGCCCCTCCCTAATTCTGCTGGCTGCCTTCCCTTCCTGAAGGATCTCTTCAGGCTTCCCTGGGCTCCCCCAGGCCTGGGCACAAGGCCCCCAGCCCTCCCTAGGGAGGCAGATGAGAGTCTTTCCCCAATGGTGGTGTGCTCTGGCTGAGACCAAGGAAGGTGCCAAAGTGTCCGTGGAGTCCCCAGGGGCATCTGGGCAGAGGGGAGAAGGAGGCCCTGTAAGAGCACACCTTCCTGCCCTCACTAGAGAGGTATTTATTAAATTCTGCACTCCTGGCCACTGACTGAATTCGTGTCTACATTATCAGCTCATGTAAATTCATTATCCCAACAGCTGGGAATGAGCTCCACCATGGGAAAGCTTGTGCTGGATGAGGGCCCCGGGGACTGGGGGCTGTCTGTGCACTGTAAAAGCTCTCTTGACATGGGCAGCTCAGTGGAAGTGCCTATAGGGCTCTTTCCGTTGCTGCTTCTACTTTTATGTTTTGCTCGGCATCCTAAATCTGTTTCAGCTCTGGGTAAGGTTAAATCCTTCTCCTGTGATCTGGACTTTCAGGTTCCTCAGTGGGGATGTGTATTCAGAGGCAAATTTTCCCTGCTCACACTTTGGGAATTCACAGTTTTTTGGCTGTCTCACAGAGTTTGCAACAGTAAAACTGCTTCTTTCAAAGGGTCTGTGAATTCTTTCAGTTTTCCTGGTATGTTCCTGTGGTGGTTCTTGCAGCAAAAGCTCACAATGCAAGTCTCCACACACTGTTCTGTCCATCCAAGCAGGAGCTACATGTTAGTTCTGTCTCCTATCCACCATTTTCCAATTTTGTGATATAGTTATGATTTTTGATTGGTTTGATGTTTCGTCTTTCTACTTAGGACAAGAGTAGTGTACACACTGCAGTTAGTGTTATAATATTCAGTGTTTTTCTGTGTACTTACTATTACCAGTTTGTGTTGTATCTTCATATTACTTATTATTACTTAATAAGTGATTACTTACTGCTCATTAATGTCCTTTTCTTTTTGATTGAAGTATTCCCTTTAGCATTTCTTGTAGGACAGGTCTGATGCTGATGAAATTCCTCACCTTTTGTTTTGGGAAGTCTTTATTTTTCTCCTCCATATTTGCAGAATATTTTCACTAGATATATTGTTCTAAGGTAAAAGTCTTTTTCCTTCAGCATTTTAAATATATCATGCCATTCTCTCCTGGCCTGTAAGGTAAGGTTTCTACTGTGAAGACTGCTGCAAGATGGATTGGAGCCCCATTGTACATTATTTGTTTCTTTTCTCTTGTTTGTTTTATGATTGTTTCTTTACCCTTGATCTTTGGGAGTTTAATTATTAAATGCCTGAGGTAGTCTTCTTTGGGTTACATCTGCTTAATGTTCTATAACCTTCTTGTACTTGAATATTGATATCTTTCTCTAGGTTTGGAAAGTTCTCTGTTATTATCCCTTTGAATAAATTTTCCACTCCTCTGTCTTTCTCTATGTCCTCTTTAGAGCAATAACTCTTAGATTTGCCCTTTTGAGGCTATTTTCTAGATCCTGTAGGCATGCTTCATTCTTTTCGATTCTTTTTTCTTTTGTCTCCTCTGACTGTGTATTTTCAAATAGCTTGTCTTCAAGCTCACTAATTCTTCTGCTTGATCAGTTCTGCTATGAAAAGATTCTGATGCATTCTTCAGTATGCCAATTGCATTTTTAGCTCCAGAATTTGTGTTTGATTCTTTAAAAAAATTTTTTAAATTTTACTTTAAGTTCTGGGATACATGTGCAGAACGTACAGGTATGTTACATAGGTATACATGTGCCATGGTGGTTTGCTGCACCTTCAACCCGTCATCTAGGTTTCAAGCCCCACATGCATTAGGAATTTGTCCTAATGCTCTCCCTCCCCTTGCCCCCAACCCCTTGACAGGTCCTGCTGTATAATGTTCCCCTCCCTGTGTCCATGTGTTCTCATTGTTCAACTCCCACTTATGAGTGAGAACATGGGGCATTCGATTTTCTGTTCCTGTGTTCATTTACTGAGAATGATGGCTTACAGCTTCATCCATGTCCCTGCAAAGGACATGAACTCATTCTTTTTCATGGCTGCATAGTGTTCCATGGTATATATGTGCCACATTTTCCTTATCCAGTCTATCATTGATGGGCATTTGGGTTGATTCCATGACTTTGCTATTGTAAATAGTGCTGCCATAAACATAACATGTGCATGTGTCTTTATAGTAGAATGATTTATGATCCTTTATGTATATACCCAGTAATGGGATTGCTGGGTCAAATGGTATTTCTGGCTCTAGATCCTTGAGGAATCACCACACTGTCTTCCACAATGGTTGAACTAATTAACATTCCCACCAACAATGTAAAAGCGTCCCTATTTCTCCATAGCTTTGCCAGCATCTGTTGTTTTCTGACTGGAGATGAGATACCAATGAGATGGTATCTCATTGTGGTTCTGATGTGCATTTCTCTAGTGACCGGTGATGATGAGCTTTATTTATTTATTTATTTTTATTTGTTTTTTATTATTATACTTTAAGTTCTAGGGTACATGTGCATAATGTGCAGGTTTGTTACATATGTATACTTGTGCCATGTTGGTATGCTGCACCCATCAACTCGTCAGCACCCATCAACTCTCCATTTACAACAGGTATAACTCCCAGTGCAATCTCCCCCCTCCCCCCTCCCCATAATAGGCCCCGATGTGTGATGTTCCCCTTCCCGAGTCCAAGTGATCTCAATGTTCAGTTCCCACCTATGAGTGAGAACATGCGGTGTTTGGTTTTCTGTTCTGGTGATAGTTTGCTGAGAATGATGGTTTCCAGCTGCATCCATGTCCCTACAAAGGACACAAACTCATCCTTTTTAATGGCTGCATAGTATTACATGGTGTATATGTGCCACATTTTCTTAATCCAGTCTGTCACTGATGGACATTTGGGTTGATTCCAAGTCTTTGCTATTGTGAATAGTGCCGCAATGAACATATGTGGGCATGTGTCTTTATAGCAGCATGATTTATAATCCTTTGGTTATATACCCAGTAACGGGATGGCTGGGTCATATGGTACTTCTAGTTCTAGATCCTTGAGGAATTGCCATACTGTTTTCCATAATGGTTGAACTAGTTTACAATCCCACCAACAGTGTAAAAGTGTTCCTATTTCTCCACATCATCTCCAGCACCTGTTGTTTCATGACTTTTTAATGATTGCCATTCTAACTGGTATGAGATGGTGTCTCACTGTGGTTTTGTTTTTTTTTTTTTTTTTTTTTTTTTTTTTTTTTTGAGGCGGAGTCTCGCTCTGTCGCCCAGGCTGGAGTGCAGTGGCGCGATCTCGGCTCACTGCAAGCTCCGCCTCCCGGGTTCCCGCCATTCTCCTGCCTCAGCCTCCCGAGTAGCTGGGACTACAGGCGCCGCCACCACGACCGGCTAATTTTTTTGTATTTTTAGTGGAGACGGGGTTTCATTGTGTTAGCCAGGATGGTCTCGATCTCCTGACCTCACTGTGGTTTTGATTTGCATTTCTCTGATGGCCAGTGATGACGAGCATTTTTTCATGTGTCTGTTGGCTGTATGCATGTCTTCTTTTGAGAAATGTCTGTCCATATCCTTTAGCCACTTTTTGATGGGGCTGTTTGTTTTTTTCTTGTAAATTTGTTTGAGTTCTTTGTAGGTTCTGGATATTAGCCCTTTGTCAGATGAGTAGATTGCAAAACTTTTCTCCCATTCTGTAGGTTGCCTGTTCACTCTGATGGTAGTTTTTTTTTTGCTGTGCAGAAGCTCTTTAGTTTAATTAGATCCCATTTGTCAATTTTGGCTTTTGTTGCCATTGCTTTTGGTGTTTTAGACAGGAAGTCCTTGCCCATGCCTATGTCCTGAATGGTATTCCCTAGGTTTTCTTCTAGGGTTTTTATGGTATTAGGTCTAACATTTAAGTCTCTAATCCATCTTGAATTAATTTTTGTATAAGGAGTAAGGAAAGGATCCAGTTTCAGCTTTCTACTTATGGCTAGCCAATTTTTCCCAGCACCATTTATTAAATAGGGAATCCTTTCCCCATTTCTTGTTTTTGTCAGGTTTGTCAAAGATCAGATGGCTGTATATGTGTGGTATTATTTCTGAGGGCTCTGTTCTGTTCCACTGGTCTATATCTCTGTTTTGGTACCAGTACCATGCTGTTTTGATTACTGTGGCCTTGTAATATAGTTTGAAGTCAGGTAGCGTGATGCCTCCAGCTTTGTTCTTTTGACTTAGGATTGTCTTGGCAATGCGGGGTCTTTTTTGGTTCCATATGAACTTTAAAGCAGTTTTTTCCAATTCTGTGAAGAAACTCATTGGTAGCTTGATGGGGATGGCATTGAATCTATAAATTACCTTGGGCTGTATGGCCATTTTCATGATATTGATTCTTCCTATCCATGAGCATGGTATGTTCTTCCATTTGTTTGTGTCCTCTAGTTTGTAGTTCTCCTTGAAGAGGTCCTTTACATCCCTTGTAAGCTGGATTCCTAGGTATTTTATTCTCTTTGAAGCAATTGTGAATGGAAGTTCATTCATGGTTTGGCTCTCTGTTTGTCTGTTACTGGTATATAAGAATGCTTGTGATTTTTGCACATTAATTTTGTATCCTGAGACTTTGCTGAAGTTTCTTATCAGCTTAAGGAGATTTTGGGCCAAGATGATGGGGTTTTCTAAATATACAATCATGTCATCTGCAAACAGGGACAATTTGACTTCTTTTCCTAAATGAATACCCTTGATTTCTTTCTCTTGCCTGATTGCCCTAGCCAGAACTTCCAACACTATGTTGAATAGGAGTGGTGAGAGAAGGCATCCCTGTCTTGTGAGTTTTCAAAGGAAATGCTTCCAGTTTTTGCCCATTCAGTATGATATTGGCTGTGGGTTTTTCATAAATAGCTCTTATTATTTTGAGATATGTTCCATCAATACCGAATTTATTGAGATTTTTTAGCATGAAAGACTGTTGAATTTTGTCAAAGGCCTTTTCTGCATCTATTGAGATAATCATGTGGTTTTTGTCTTTGGTTCTGTTTATGTGATGGATTACGTTTATTGATTTGCGTATGTTGAACCAGCCTTGCACCAGGGATGAAGCCCACTTGATCATGGTGGATAAGCTTTTTGATGTGCTGCTGGATTCAGTTTGCCAGTATTTTATTGAGGATTTTTGCATTGATGTTCATCAAGGATATTGGTCTAAAATTCTCTTTTTTTTGTTGTGTCTCTGCCAGGCTTTGGTATCAGGATGATGTTGGCTTCATAAAATGAATGAGGGAGGATTCCCTCTTTTTCTATTGATTGGAATAGTTTCAGAAGGAATGGTACCAGCTCCTCCTTGTACCTCTGGTAGAATTCAGCTGTGAATCCATCTGGTCCTGGACTTTTTTTGGTTGGTAGGCTATTAATTATTGCCTCAATTTCAGAGCCTGCTATTGGTCTATTCAGGGATTCAACTTCTTCCTCGTTTAGTCTTGGGAGAGTGTAAGTGTCCAGGAAATTATCCATTTCTTCTAGATTTTCTAGTTTATTTGCGTAGAGGTGTTTATAGTATTTTCTGATGGTAGTTTGTATTTCTGTGGGATCGGTGGTGATATCCCCTTTATCAGTTTTTATTGTGTCTATTTGATTCTTCTCTCTTTTCTTCTTTATTAGTCTTGGTAGCGGTCTATCAATTTTGTTGATCTTTTCAAAAAACCAGCTCCTGGATTCATTGATTTTTTGGAGGGTTTTTTGTGTCTCTATCTCCTTCAGTTCTGCTCTGATCTTGGTTATTTCTTACCTTCTGCTAGCTTTTGAATGTGTTTGCTCTTGCTTCTCTAGTTTTTTTTTTTTTTTTGAGACGGAGTCTTGCTGTGTTACCCAGGCTGGAGTGGGTTCTCTGGTTCTTTTAATTGTGATGTTAGAGTGTCAATTTTAGATCTTTCTAGCTTTCTCTTGTGGGCGTTTAGTGCTATAAATTTCCCTCTACACACTGCTTTAAATGTGTCCCAGAGATTCTGGTGTGTTGCATCTTTGTTCTTGCTCTGTTGCCCAGGCTGGAGTGCAGTGGTGTGATCTCGGCTCACTGCAAGCTCCGCCTCCCAGGTTCATGACATTCTCCTGCCTCAGCCTCCCGAGTAGCTGGGACTACAGGCACCTGCCACCACATCCAGCTAATTTTTTGTATTTTTTAGCAGAGATGGGATTTCACCGTGTTAGCCAGGATGGTCTCGATCTCCTGACCTCATGATCCACCCACCTTGGCCTCCCAAAGTACTGGGATTACAGGCGTGAGCCACTGTGCCCGGCCGATGAGCTTTTTTTCATATGTTTGTTGACTGCATAAATGTCTTCTTTTGAGAAGTATCTTTTCATATCCTTCATCCACTTTTTTGATGGGGTTTCTGTTTGATTCTTTAAGTATTTTAATCTCTTTGTTAAATTTATCTGATAGAATTCTGAATTTCTTATATGTGTTATCTTTAATTTCTTTGAGATTTCTCAAAGCAGCTATTTTGAATTCTCTATCTGTATGGTCATATATCTTGTTTCTCCAGTATTGGTCCATGGTGCCTTACTTAGTTCATTTGGTGAAGTCATGTTTTCCTGGATTATCTTGATACTTGTAAATGTTCTTTGGTGTTAGGAGTTATTGTAGTCTTCACTATCTTTTTTTTTTTTTTTGCTCCTGTCCTCCTTGGGGTGGATTTTCAGATATTTGAAAAGTCTGGAGTATTTTGATCAATGATATATCTGCTTAGAGGGTACCATAATCCCAGTAATGCTGTGGTTCTTGCAGATTCGTAGATGTACTGCTTTGATGGTTCTGGACAAGATCCGGGAGAATTCTCTGGATTACCAGGCAGAGACTCTGATTTTCTTTCCTTTCTCCCAAATAGAGTCCCTCTCTCAGTTCTGAGCCACCTGAAGCTGGGAGTGGAGAGAAACCAGCACCCCTGAGGACACCCCCCCCATGACTGTACTCAGTCAGACTTAAAGCCAGCACAACACTGGGTCTTGCCCAAGGCCTGCTGTAACCACTCCCTAGTCACTGCCTATGTTTGCTCAAGGCCTTGGGGCTCTGCAGTGAACAGGTGGAAAAGCTATCCAGGTCTGTGCCCTTCCCTTCAGGGTGCCAAGTTCCCCCAAGCCCCAAGTGGGTCCAGAGATGTTGTCTAGGAGTCAGGGACTAGAGTAAAAAACGTCTGAAGTCTACCTGGTATTCTACTGCATTAAAACTGAACTTCGGGGGTCTCAGGGGAAAGGGTGGTAGGGGAATAAGGGATAAAAGACTACATACAGTACAGTGTACACTGCTTGGGTGATGTGTGCACCAAAATCTCAGAAATCACCACTGAAGAACTTATCCATGTAACCAAACACCACCTGCTCCCCAAAAACCTATTGAAATAATAATAATAATAATAATAATAATATGAATAAATAAAAACACTGAGCTGGCACTCAAACCACAAAACACAGTCTTTCCCACTCTTTCCTCCCCTTTCCAAAGGCAGAGGAGCCTCACTCCATGGCCCACAAGAAGTACTGCTGGATTATCACTGGTATTCCTTTAAGGCAGAAAGGCTATTAAGTCAGCTTGTGGTGAATGCTGCCTGGTCTAGGACTCACTCTTTGGGGCAGTGGGCTTCCCTGTGGCTTAGGAAAGGTCTAGAAATGCTGTCGAAGAGTCAACTATTGGAATCAAGGACCCCAAGAGCTTGCTTGGTGCTTTACCTCCCTGTAGCTGAGCCAGTACCTGAAGCCAGCTAGTCTCAGAGGCTCACCCAAGGCCCTTGATGTAGTATCTGGGTATCACTGCTGGTTATTCAGAGCCAAAAGGCTTTTCAGCTAGCAGGTGATGAATGCTGCCACAACCAGGTCTTTCCCTTCAAAGCAGTGGCTTCCTTTCTGGCCCAGGGTGTTTCTAGGAATGTCACCTGGAAGCTAGGGCCTGGAACAGGGACCTCATGATTCTGACTGGTGCCATATCTGTTGTGACTGAGCTGCTTTCCAAGATGCAAGACAGAGTCCTCCCCAACCCTTTCCTCTCCTCTCCTCAAGCAGCAGGAAGGGGTCTCTTTTAGAGCTGTGAGTTGTGCAGCCTGGGGTTGGGGAGGGGTGATGCCAGCACTCCCTTGGCTGCCCCAGCTGGTGTCTCAGTATATTTTGTGCCCCCCAGTCCACTGTCTCTGGCCCTAATTCAGTACTAGGACTTATCTAAGAATTGCAGTTCTTTTGGGCTAAACTGCCTTTCAAGTTTAGTTAGAGACCCAGAGCACTTCAGCCTTCAGTGGTGAGGTTTATGGGAACTGAAATTCTGACTGCTGGAATTAGTGATTCTCCTTTGGCTGGGACTGGTTCGAATGCTTCCTTTATGTGTGGGCATCAGCTGAACTTTGTCTGGCTTTCCTTTTTGCTGTAACAGGATAACACTGAGTTTAATGCCTCACGATGGATGTGTTCTCCCTCACCCAGTGCACGAAAATGCTCTTTGCACCACACCGCAGCTGCCAGGGTGTGATGGAGCGGTGCCTTCAGTGACTCAAGACTCCTTCCACAATCTTTTCA
This sequence comes from Macaca mulatta, assembly GCF_049350105.2. NCBI lineage: Eukaryota > Metazoa > Chordata > Mammalia > Primates > Cercopithecidae > Macaca > Macaca mulatta. The sequence goes on from NC_133418.1 coordinate 93,342,144, forward strand.
GTGCCTCTTTCAGCCACACAAAGTTAAAAGCAGGTACTGCAAGTGCTCACCTGAGTTTTGGTTCTTGTGAAGGGGCTTTGCTTGCATAGATAGTTGTTAGATTGGAGTCCTTGTTGGGGGAACAATCAGTGGAGGCTTCTATTCCACCATCGTGCTCTACCTCCCATAGTACTATACATCTCCTCTTTTGGCTAGTTCTGATTTGTGTATTTTTGCTATAATAAAACTGTAGTCATGGTATAGTGCTTTCCAGAGTTCTTTAATTTTTTTTGGTGAATTATCAAGTTTGAAGTGTTAGTGGGATTCCTAAATACGGTAGCCAACTGTTTAGAAGTATAGGTGGCTTACATAACCTTGAACTTATAGCTGATGTCTGAAGTAAGGACAGTGTCATGGAGGACCATGTCCTTAACTTCTGAAGTTTGGCTCAACTCTAGTAGTTGTTGTCAAAAGTTGATGTAACATGCCTAGTAATTTTAGGAATGCTAGATATTGTAAAGGCTATATTCTTACTTGTCTGTACTTAATTGACTTCCTTTAAACAGTGTTGGACTGTGTTAGGTTACCTGTGAGTTATCTTGATCCTTTGGGGGATTGACTTTATGTTTTGTTAAGGAGATAGCTTTTATTCTACCTAATTCTAATAATATTCTATAGATCATTTCTACCACTAAACCATGGCCTTCTGGGATCTCCCAGCTAGCTGTTTCCTGGAGATTGCAAATGACCCTAACACATTTTTCATATGCAAACCAACTAATTCAGGGCTCATACATTCCCCAACCACTTCCTTTATCAGAACTCTACACCCTGGGTCACTATTCTTCTGCCCTAATCAGCCAGGTCCAGGTAACAGAAAACTAAAGACAGCCCCTGTACCCCAGAGCCTGCTAAAAGATTCAAACTAGCTAATCCTAAGCCTGGTTACATTGTCATGCCCACTCTTTCCTGCAGAAACCATAGTAAAGGCTCTTGCCCACCTTGACCCCTCACTCCAGCTGCCTCCTAACACTGGTGCTTCCCCATGTGATCTTGGGTGGTGTGCTGTGTCTCCTGTTTGTAGGGATCTATCGATATAAACCTTTTCCTTCGTGATAGTCATTTCTGTGTCTGCATATGTTACCACACTGATTAAAATAAATCCCAGGTACCATTAAAATACATACAAAGAGTAAGTACTGTATGATTCCATTTACATGAAATTCAAAAGCAGACAAAACTAATTTATGGTATTAGAAGTCAGTGTAGTTTTTTTTTTTGTTTTTTTTTTTTGTTTTTGTTTTTTGTTTTTGTTTTTTTCTAGAAGGAGGATGTAAGGAGGCAGGAGCACAGATCCTGGTATGCTGATAATCTGTTTCTTGACCTAGGTGCAGCTTGCAAGAGGGTGTTCAGTTTGTACAAATCAACTGAGCTGTATATTTATAATTTGGGCACTTTCTTCTTGCATGTAATACAGAACAGTTGCATTATTGGTTCCAATTTTCTACCTCCCCCTATATCCCTGCCCTTTACCATGTAACTTTACAAATACTCTCTCACTCTGACTCTAGAATCCACCATATGACTTGATTTGGCCAATACAATAAATAGAAAGTAAGGGTGTGCTTGTTCTTGGCCTGAGCCTCAAGAGGCCTTGTGTGTTTCTTCTACTCTAGTGTTTTTGTTATTAACATTATATAGACATGGTGGATCTAGCTCACTCATTCCAGGATAACAGCCTCAGCTAAGTTTCTCCATCCAAACACAGCCTGGGGCTGGACTCTAAGTTGTTACATAGATGAATGAGTGAAAACTGTCAAGATAAGTCAAGCCCAGCCCATATTTCTGACCTACAGCCAACCCACAGATGCATAAGCTGAAGATGACTGGTTTTATCAAGCTAATTGTTATCAGAGTGGAGAAAAGATCATGAGGACAAAAATTGGGCAGAGTTAGAAGAAAAGAGAGGAAGAAATTGAGACAGAAAACATTTCATTAAAAAAAATTATTCCATTGAGCTGGGTTTGAAATATCACACTGCCTGTTCTCTTAATGCTGTATGGTATCATGAAATCTATTGTTTCCTGAGTCTATGAGCCAGCTTCCTAGGGATGCTGTGGCAACTGAGGACAGGGAAGAGGTAACACTCAGGAATATAGAAGGAGAATTTGGGTCCAAGTGGGTGAAGGGAAAAATAACTGGGTTTAGTTTTGGGTAGGGCTGGTTTTGAGGTCTCTGTTAGATATTTAAGTGGAGTTTTCCAGAAGAGAGAAAAGGCAGAGCTAAAGCTCATATCTTTGCTGGAGATCTAGATTTGGGCATCTTCAACAAGCAGGTTGTACCTGAGGAAGCTGGGACTGGACTTGCACTCTAAAGCCAGTGCAAAACAAGCTTGAAACAGCTGTGATGGCTAACACCTGGTTATTCCATGAAACACGCTTCACTCAGTATGAGTGATTCCTAAGTGGTGATCAATTAAAAACTGAAGCATGATTAGCATTAATTACAACCCAATGGGAATATGATAAACGACTCTTGGTCAGCAAGCAGAGGGTGCCCTGTAGTGCTAAAGCATCACCGTATACCATGTATGCCAAGAATCAGGAGACACCCCAAACTGGAGCAGATGAGGGAGTGTGTCTGTCATTGGACCAGCCGGCCTGATGCAGCAGAAGGGGGATGGAGATACATTGAATGGGACTCCGGGGAGGCCTGAGTTGAAGGAGAAGGAAGAGAAGAGACCTCCAAAGTAAGGGAAGAGTGAAAAGTGGGAAGGACTAGGGTGGAGCCCCAAGTAAGAACCAGAGGAGAAAACAGGGATAAAGTAATCAAGGGAGATGGGACACGAAGATGGAAGAATGAGGTAAACAGCAGGTGGGAAGAGGAGGTCGACCTAAAGGAGAAAGCCAGGTCAAAGAAAGAAGGGAGAGAAGAAAAGAAGGGATGGGAGACAGAGGAGGAGGCAGCCAAGAAGCCCTGGAAGCTGAATCATAGAACGGAAGAGGTAGGAGAAGGCGGGGCTGGAGGATAAGATAAAGGTGGGAAATGGAAGAGAAAAAGAACGGCGTCTGGGTGTATGACGGTTAGACAGGAGTTCAGAGAACAGCAGAGTCGCCAGGCCACCACCTTATGGGCCACGGCTCGTTGGCTCTAGGAGCTGGGAAAGGGCATCCCAGGAAAGAAACCCTAGACTTTAGCCTGAGTCTGGGCCACTCTAGGGGACCGGGAGTGGGATGGCGGGGGAGGACTGACAGAATCTCAACTTCTGGCCCCGATCTGTGCACGGTCACCCGAGCTCAGCGGACGCTCCTCTCTGACCCAGGCGGGCGGCTCAGGGACGCGTGCGGGGATGCAGAGAGAAACCGCTGAGGAATTAGGGCCGGGAGAGACTGGTACCTGCCGGGGGCGCGCGGTGGGGCAGAGCTGGCACTGATGCTGAGAGTGGCTAAGGAGCGCGGCGCCCCAGAGCAGACCAGAGCAGAGGGGCTGGCAGACGCTTAGAGAGCCAGGATGGTTCAGGGTCCAAGGAAGATCATATGCTGTTGGGTGGGAGCTGTAGGGGAGTGAAGGTGCATAAGGAACGGGAGGAGTTGGAAAGACCCTGGCTTGGGTGTTCGAGGGTGGGGCTGCGTGGCAACGGACGGCACAGTGGGTGTGTGTTGGGGCGGAAGAACCACACCAGCTGAATCGTCCCCGTGGGGTTTTCTTCCAGTGTCTTAGTTCCAGAAGTTGCCGCATCAGAGGCTGAGGATTGAGGAACAAGTTATCGAAGGACAGCCTAAGGGGGAGATGAATGTGAAGCGGTGGAGAGGGCGAGCGCGAGGGCGCAGACACCTTGTGGAACTAAGAAGGCCTTCGTTCTCCTCCCGCCCCCCGCGGCTACATCCCTGAGAAAGGGGTATTGCTGAGAAGCCGCGCCAGGGCTGGCCGCGCCGAGGTGGGAGGCAGGATGGAGGGGCGGGAGCCAAGGCCGAGGGGGCGGACATGGGGTGGCGTCTGGCGCTCCATAAAGGGGTTGCGGGGGCCGCGCTCTCTTCTGCTAGGGCAGCGGCCACCGGCGAGGAACACGGCGCGATGCAGGTTCAGTGCCAGCAGAGCCCAGTGCTGGCAGGCAGCGCCACTTTGGTCGCCCTTGGGGCACTGGTCTTGTACGTCGCGAAGCCCTCCGGCTACGGGAAGCACACGGAGAGCCTGAAGCCCGCGGCTACCCGCCTGCCAGCCCGCGCAGCCTGGTTCCTGCAGGAGCTGCCCTCCTTCGCGGTGCCCGCGGGGATCCTCGCTCGGCAGCCCCTCTCCCTCTTCGGGCCACCTGGGACGGTGCTTCTGGGCCTCTTCTGCGTACATTACTTCCACAGGTAGCGTTTTTCCCCTGCGGGCGCCCAGTGCAGCGCACTGCCCTGCTCCCGGCGTCCAGGAGCACAGCGTGGGGCGCGCACCGAGGAACGCCAAGGAGGCAGCGCGCAGCGCTGTGAGAAACGCCAGGCCAGCCTGCGGGGCGCATCTGGCGGGGGCCGGGGCAGGGGCCGGGGCCTGGACACTAGAGAGTTGACAAGCGGCCGCGGGACAGATGCCACCTTCACTCCCCGGACCTCATCCGCTCTCAGCCTCTCCAAATCCTCTGGCTGCTCGAGAGAAAGAGGTCCTGCGGGCGGGAGGCGAGCTGGAAAGCTCAGGTTGGGCAGATCTATTGGACGGGACTGTTCCTTAATCAACTGCGTGCAGTCGGCGGTTACCTGTGGCATCTCGCGCCCCGTCCCGCTTCTCTTTCTTCCTTCACCTTTTCCTTGCAGGGTGGGGACAGGTCAGTTCTGGGATCTTGGGAGAGTCTTACGCGTTTGGCATCTCCCGAGGGAAACTCAGCTCAGAGGTTCTCATCGATTTAGTCTTTGCAGGTCTAAGGAGGAAGGTGGGTAGAGCCCAAATCCAGACTTCACAGATGGGGAAGAGAATATCGTGAGATCCCACTGACTTAAGCGAGGGTCCCGGCTTCTTAGGCCCCTCCCAAAAGCGACCAAGCACACCACCAATTCATCTGCCTTTCTAATTTCCCTGGGACTTTAATTGTGAGTGGGTAACTTAGAGCAAACTGTTCTTCTAGATTTAAAAAATCCGGGTTCAGAAGAACTTTGCCTTCTGCTCTGGGAAGGAAAGACAGGAAAGAGACCAAGGGATGTCAGAGAAAGACCGTCCAGCCTCAGTAAAGTCTCACAGGGAAAGGGAAGAACGAACAGATTGTTAAATTGCCTACCATGCCCAATCGTTTAGTATCTATGGTCTCACTTAACTCTATTGTAACCTTCTGGGAGATATTTATTATATCCACGTTATAAAGAAACTGAGGCTGAGTAAGGTTATGGGACTGAAAAAAGACAATACAGCTGGTGCCTGCTAAGATTCAAATCTGAGCCTGTGAATCTGAAGTTTAAGACCTTTTAGCCTTTTTGAGTAGTCGGATATTCCATGCGAGAACAGAGCCCATAAACAGAGAAAGGTTATCAAACAAAATCAAAATCTCGAAGAAGCACTGCCTTATTCTGAGTAGAAGATTCCTAGGGTCAAAAGATCTAGGAAGTTTGGATTAGAAATTAGGATAAAAATGCCTCTGGCATAATCTCTCTCATAAAAAGAAAGTGATGCCTCATTTCGAGAGGTGTCAGAGACAAATTTCAAACTGTCTTTCTTAATTCCCTCTTATCCTCTGAATCTTCTTTATTGGTCGAGATTTAATATTTATGCAATCTTAACCGAATTCTCACTCTTTTAAAAAGGCAAATGTTGTCAAGTAATAAGAACTAAACTGTATCCTTTCAACAAATATTTACTCAAAGCCTATTGTGAACAAGATTCTTTATTTTACACAGATTTTATTTTACTCAGATTTAGATGGTTTAATTTGCACAGAAAGAAGGATGTTGGATACAGGAGATAAGATATTAGTTCTTTATTTCACTGATTTTTGAACAGACATTTGACAGAGAAATGTGATTTTTATCAACAATTATTTTTATCTTCAAATTAAGTACCGTATGTTGGCAACATAAGCAATATTTTATGAGGTCATTTCATCTTAATGATTAGTGTTTTGTGACAATCCGATTAACATAACATTTAGGCTTGTTTTTGAAATCAAAAGGCACTTTGCACAATAAATTATGACCAGTGCATTAAAAAAAACCCCAAAGGAATAATTATGCATAAAATAAATACATACTGTCCTTCTTCAGAGGAAATTTTAAAGTATTAGCAAAGGACTTGGAGATTCATTCTGCCTGAGGGAAAACTGCCCACTGGAAGTACAACTCTGAGTTACTTGTCCCTGAGGCATCAGGACCTGAAGTTTGTCTTTCCTCTTGTTTGAATTTTTTCTTTGAGGCCACTGGAGTGTTTGATCTATTATTATTTGAGTGCTTACAGGGTGTTACACTCTGTGCCAAACACTCTGAGTAAATAATTTACTCATCCTCATACCAACCCATTTAGGTAGGCACACCCATTTTGCAGGTGGGAAACTGGAGCAAGAAAAGGTTAAATAACTTACTTGCCCAAGGTCACACAATAATGAGGAATCAGAGTTCAAACCCAGGCAGTACGAATCCAGATCTCAGGCGCTTCAGGTATGTTAATAAACTGTTTTATACTTGTTGGATAAATGAGACCTCATTCTTGCTTTTTAAAAACTATATTTATGCTTAAAATTATTCTTAAAAATTTTTTAAATTATAAAAACATTTTTTTTCTAATGAAAAATGGAAAAATACCAAAAGTAGAAAATACTCATAATTACATCTAAGTATATTAAATATTAATGTTTTAGAGAATTTCTATCAAATCTTTTTCCTTAAATTTTCACACATGCTTGTTATGTTGAATACATGGTTTTTTGTTCTGTTTAATTACCTAACATTTTATAGTAAGTATTTTCCCACATTATCATAGATTTCTTAATATCTGCTTATTTCATCTACTGTAAAAATAATAATTTACCTATATATTCATTTTTAGTTGGACAGTTAATTTGTCTTGGGGTGAGGCTAGGTTCATTGAAGCTGTGATGTACATTTTTTGCATCTAAATTCTTTTCAAAGGTTAGGTCTATTTTCTTAGTCAGGATTCCCAGAAGTGGTTCAAAGGTTATGAGCATTCTTTAGGGTCTTGATATAATCATACATGTCTGTTTTGAGGCTTAAGGTGTCATTTGGCTTGATACTGAGGGTGCATTAAGGAACAAACTTCAGGCTGTCTTGGTTTTATCTTGTCTTGTGTGTTGCTAAGACAGAGAAAAAGACGGAGAGAAAAGGAGGAAGGATGGCTCAGGTTTGGCTCAGACTCTTTTGCAAAATGTCCATTGGGGACTGTTCAAAGCAGCAATATGTCCCATCAAATAGAAGTTAAAACTCATTGCACTTTTCTCAATACAAGGATGGCACTCAAGAATGTAGATTCCACAGGGTCAAGGGTTTTTGTCTCACTTTTTTATGGCTGTATCCCCATTGTATACAAAGAGCTGGTACATAGTTGGTACTCACTAGAATTTGTTGAATGCATGAATGAACTCTACTTACAACAACAGTACAGATAGAATTGTAGGAGAGCTAGCAATTACTTGGGAATCATAATTGCTGAGATTGCATAGTTAGGTCAATTCAGATAACTTTCCTCCCTTCCGAATCTATTGTTATGGCTGTTTGGATTCTTTAGCCACATGAAAATGACTGCTGCCTAAGCACTGTTGCCTAATCCCACTGCCAAAGTCATTTGAAGTCAAGAGTTATCTCACCTCTTGTTGACTGTGATTACAGCTGTGGAATGACCCCTTGTCTAAACTCTCTGATTGATCTTCACTTTGCCAAGAAGTCTTGGTGTTCCATACAGTGGTCGGTCACACAACTTCTGCATGTGGTGGCTGATGCCTTTTTCAAGACTTTGATGGGACCTTGATAACTGAATGAACAAGATAAATAAACATTTTTTTTTTTCCCAGAGAAAAAGTGACTACATTGTGAAAAGGTTTAGGGCAGTGTAACTTCCATGATACATATCTAGAAGCAGAGTATAATGCACACATTAGAGTCTGCTTGAATTCAGAGAGATATTCTCTGAGGTTTAGATGCTGACACATTTTTTTAAATTAGCCAAATAAAATGATGGCTTCAATAAGATGCCTATTTGCTTTATTAGTCAGTTGTTCTCCAGCGGAATTTCTCCTCATCCTTCAAGATTCAGGTCAGGCATCATTTCCTCCAAGAAGCCTTGTCTGAGTCTTTTCTTCTCTCTAAATCCAGTTTGTGATGCTGTTCCTTGGGCTTTCATAGTAGCCAGTGTGGCTTTCCATGAGGCATTTCACACACTGGACCACAATTATCTGTTCTAAGGAAACGTAGTTCTCACCTGCCCAGCCTCTTCATTTTACAGAAGCAAAGCACAAAAGGTTGGGTCAGTTAGGGGCAAATCAAGGAGTTGGAACTTGAGTCTCCTCATGAGCCCCTGCCAATGCTTCTCTTATTTCATGAGAGGTGCAGATGTCTCAACTATTCAGAAGTAATCAGATCTCACTAAGGCAACTACTCATTTGCTGAGAATCAGAATGAGAAGTAATGGCTACATTGGAAGCAATAGACAAATCCCTCCTCTTACAGATTAAGAAAAAAAAGCCCAAACAAGATAAGCAACATTCCTGTGATCACTTAATCATGTGTTAAGGATGTTCCTGAGGCATAATTTGAATCAATTAAGATTAACTGAAGGATTTTTTTAGAACGAGAGTCAGCAAACTTTTTCTGTAAAAAGTCAGGTCATAATCTCTATTGCAACAACTCACCCCTACTGCTATAGCAGGAAAGCAGCTACAGACATTATGTAAACAGATGAATGTGGTTGTATTCCAATAAAGCTTTATTTACAAAAACAAGCAGTGGGCCATATTTGGCCTATGGGCCATAGTTTACCAATCCCTTCTTAAGAAAACTATGAATGGCATAGGTTTACATTCAGTGCCCTGGTAATTCTATAATAAAATTTGGTTAAATTCTGTAGCAAAGCAGTGGGCATATTTTAGAAAATTTCTGCTACATGTAAGTGGGGACTTGGTAGTAAATATTGTTTTCTGAGAATTCTTGGGTTCCAAGTTTTTTATTTGATCCTTTATGGGAAAATAGTAGGAGTCTTGGAATTTTCATTCTAAATGGAATGACATCATAAGCACATCTGAAAAATATATAGCTATGTTTGCCAAAAATATAAACCAGCTTTGGAGATCGTGACCATTTCACTTTTACCACATTGAAGAAAGGACCAACTTTTTGCCCATTTAGAATCTAATTTAATGTCTTAAAAAGAACAAACAAAATAAGTAATTACGATTGGAATTCAAGGATTCAGATTGACCAAGTGACAAGTGCCAAGTTACACGGCAAGAAAGGGCAGAGTGAAGCTTGAAGCCAGGTCTCCTGATCTTTATCAGAGTTCTATAAGCTCAGAACTGTGCTAGGTCTCATGGGAGTCATAGGAGTACAATGCCTAGTGCTTGCCCTCTAGGAAGAAGGCAGGAAAGAACCTTCATTGTGTGCTTCTCACTCTTTCTGTTGTGAAACTTGGGTGGCAGCAATGTCAGTCTGAGAGTATCAGGCAGGTGGGAAAATGTAAATGAAGAGGAAAGAGGCCTGGTTAGCACAGGTCCCAGCCAGGCCACTGAACATTCATCTGAGCGGGCCCTAGTGCCTGTCTATGTTTGAATGTGCATGGGACATGCGGCAGATAGGTGGGTAGGTGTTGAGGGGGCCTCAAAATGGCACCCTTCTTCTCCATTCAAGTTCAGAACTAACTGAGAGATCCAGGAATTAGGTAACTGGAGACACATTATCACCTTTTATTACTGGTAAAGCTGGTTTGGGGGAATGTGGCTTTGATTTTTGGATTATGTGGGCCTTCTAACACAGTACCTTAGAAATACTTAGCTATGATCATGGCTGGGCAACCACAGGCCTCTCACAGTGGTGCCTGTTTTGAAAAGACAGCAGAAGGGCTGAGCTGTACACATCCTTTGGCAGGTCCTGCTCCCAGATTGACCCATCAGGTAATTCACGTTTCCTTGCCTGAGGAGCAATGGGTGAGGGACAGTGGAAAGACTTGCAGTGATGCTCTGTGAGGGGCCCTCAGCCAGCTGGAGGGGGAGCATAAATATTTTTTGTTACTAGATGGAATACAGAAGTTGTCTACTTATTGAATTTTGCCACAGCCTGGCAACTTATTTCTGCAACTTGGTGTACCTCCCATTCTGCTGTTGACTCCCTGCCATGTATGGCAAACGGGGACATCAAAGTCTGCACTCAAGTTGTTTAAAAAGTTTCTGTGCTCAACCCAGGAGCCTTTAACGAGACTCAGCTCAACATAGGAGCTCTAAATTTTAAAAAACCCTGAACTAGGACCAACAGTGCAATTTGTCTTCCATTTGGTTATAGAAGGGAGAGAAAGGAAACCAATATTTATTGAGCTCTGGGTGTTCCAGGCATTATATTATGTTCTTTACATTGGCTATCTCATTTCATCCTTGAGGCAATCCCTGTTGTTAGTGCTATTTTACAAGTGCTTGCAGTGCAGAGCATTGGTGGAGTGAGTGGGAGTGAGGATGGGAGACTTGCCCTGGTCCTTGAAGAATGGCCTGTTCCCAGATTTTGGGTGGGGACATGATGTCTGTTGGGAAAAGGGGCCCATTTGATGATCTGTGACTTAAATTTGCCTTATACTCTGTAGACTCAGTCTTGGAATATCTCTCTACTTTTAGATTCCAAACATCTTCTGTAACTGTGCCATATTATCCAGTCCTACTACCCAAGTCTTAAATTAGGCTCTGGGCCACTTTCAATTTTCTTTTTTAATATTTGCTCCATATTGTTAAGGCTGATCCTAGAAGTTACTGTGAAGAAAATAGGGTAATTTGCTTTTGATATTTTTTCTTTCTAACCATGAAACATCCCAAGATCTTTTTGTCATGTACAAACTCTGGTTCTCTTTTGACTCTCTGCCTGCTCTCTTGTATCAGCAGTACATGATCTTACTTCTATCTTTTAAAACTTAACTCTGTGTCTCGTGCTCTCAGTCAATGCTCTTTACTTGCCAAAAGTTACTTATGTGATAAACAAATCTAAGTTCCAGTGTATTGGGTTGTTTGTTTTCTTATTATTGAGTTTTAAAAGTTGTTTATGTATTCTGGATAGAGGTATTTTGCCAGGTATAAACTTAGCAAATATTTTCTCTCAGTTTGTGACTCGTATTTTTTATTTTCTTAACTGTCTTTTGTTTAAAAAAATTATTTTTAGGTTCAAGTTTACATATGCAGTTTTGTTATACAGGTAAACTGCATGTCTCAGGAGTTTGGTGTACAGATTATTTTATCGCCCCAGTAATAAGCATACTACCTGATAGGTATTTTTTCAACCATCACCCTCCTTCCATTCTCTACCCTCAAGTAGACCCTAGTTCTGTTGTTCCTTTAGTATCCATATGTACTTGGTGTTCAGCTCCCATTTATAAGTGAGGATATGCAGTTGGTTTTCTGTTTCTGTGTTAGTTTGCTGAGGATAATGGCCTGCAAAGGACATGATCTCATTATTTTTTATGGCTGCATAATATTCCATGGTATATATGTACCACATTTTCTTTATCCAGTCCACCATTGATGATATTTAGGTTGATTTCATGTCTTTGCTCTTGTGAATACTGCTGCAATGAGCATACACATGCATGTGTCTTTATGGTAGAACAATATATATTCCTTTGGGGATATACCCAATAATGGGATTGCTGAGTTGAATGGTGAGTCTGTTTTAAATTATTTGAGAAATTCCCTCTAGCAGTGTATAGGCATTCCCTTTTCTCCACAACCTTGCCAGCATTTATTATTTTTGACTTTTTAATAGTAGCTATTCTGATTGATGTGAGATGATATTTTATGGTGGTTTTGATTTGCGTTTCTCTAATGATTAGTAATGCAGAGCAGTTTTTCATATCCTTGTTGGCCACATATATCTTCTTTTAAAAAGTATCTGTTGATGTCCTTTGCCCACTTTTAATTGGATTGTTTGGTTTTTGCTTGTAAATTAGTTTATGTTCCTTATAGATGTTGGATATTAGACCTTTGTCAAATGCACAGTTTGCAGATATTTTTTCCCATTCTGTAAGTTGCATGTTTACTCTCTTGGTAGTTTTTTTCCTATGCAGAAGCTCTTTAGTTTAATTAGGTCCTATTTGTCAATTTTTGGTTTCGTTGCAATTGCTTTTGCTGTCTTTGTCATGAAGTCTTTGCCAGGTCCTATGTCCAGAATGGCATTTTCTAGGTTTTCTTCTAGGGTGTTTATAGTTTTAGGTTTTGCACTTAAGTCTTTAATTCATCTTGCATTGATTTTTGTATATGGTATAAGGTAGAAGTCCAGTTCCAATTTTCTGCATATGGCTAGCCAGTTATCCCAGCACCATTTTGAATAGGGAGTCCTTTCCCTGTTACTTATTTTTGTCAACTTTGTTAAATATCAGATGGTTGTAGGTGTGCAGCGTTGTTTCTGGGCTCTCCATCCTGTTCCATTGGTCTATATGTCTGTTTTTGTACCAGTGTCATGCTGTTTTGATTACTGTAGCCTTGTAGTGTAGTTTGAAGTCAGGTAATGTGATGCCTCCAGCTTTGTTCTTTTTTCTTAGGATTGCCTGGCTATCCCAGCTCTTTTTTGATTTCATATGAATTTTAAAGTAGTTTTTTTCTAGTTCTGTGAAGAATGCCATCAGTAGTTTGATAGGAATAGTATTTAATCTGTAAATTGCTTTGGCAGTATAGCCATTTTAACAATATTGATTCTTTCTATCCATGAGCATGGAATGTTTTTCTGTTTGTGTCATCTCTGATTTCTTTCAGCAGTGTTTTGTCATTCTCATTGTAGAGCTCTTTCACCTCCCTGGTTAGTTGTATTCCTAGGTATTTTATTCTCTTTGCTGCAATCATGAATGGGATTACATTCTTGATTTGGCTGTCAGTTTGGATGTTGTTGGTGTATAGGAATGCTAGTAATTTTTGTACATTGATTTTGTGTCCTGAAACTTTATTGAACTTGTTTATCAGACCAAGAAGCTTTTGGGAAGAGACTACGGGGTGTTCCAGGTATAGAATTAAATCATCTGCAAACAGGGACAGTTTAACCTCTTCTCTTCCTGTTTGGATGCCTTTTATTTCTTTCTCTTATCTGATTGCTCTGGCCAGGATTTCCAGTACTACATTGAAAAGGAGTGGTGAGAGAGGGTGTCCTTATCTTGTTCTGGTTTTCAAGGGGAACGCTTCCAGCTTTTGCCTATTCAGTATGATGTTAGCTGTGGGTTTGTCACTGATGGCTCTTATTATTTTGAATATGTTTCTTCAGTGCCTCGTTTGTAGAGAGTTTTTAACATGATGAAGTGTTCAGTTGTATTGAAAGCTTTTTCTGCATCTATTAAGACAATCGTGTAGTTTTTGTTTTTAGTTCTGTTTATGTAAATCACATTTACTGATTTGCATATGTTGACTCAACCTTGTATCCCAGGGATAAAGCCTGCTTGATTGTGGTGGATTAGCTTTTTGATGTCCTACCAGATTCAGTTTGCCAGTGTTTTATTGAGGATTTTTGCCTCGATGTTCATCAGGGATATTGGCCTGAAGTTTTCTTTTTCTGTTTTGTCTCTGTGAGATTTTGGTATGAGGATGATGCTGGCCTCATAGAATGAGTTGGGGAGGAGTCCCTCTTCCTCAATTTTTTGGAGTTGTTTAAGTAGGAATGGTACCAGCTCTTCTTTACACATCTGGTATAATTTGTCTTAACTATGTTTTGAAAAACAGACATTTTTAATTTTGATTAAGTCTAAATTTTCCATTTTTCTTTGGCTTTTGATGTCATATCTAAAAAAGTTTTGCCTAATCTAAGGTCACAGTGATTTTCTCTTATATTTCCTTCTAGAAGATGTGTAGTTTTAGGTTTGAATTTCAAGTCTATGACACATTTTGAATTAATTTTTAAAGTAGGGTTCCAAGTATGAATCAATTTTTTTTTTTTTTGCATGTGGACAGCCAATTGTTTTAGTACCATTTGTTGAAAATACTACTTTTTCTCCAATGAATTGCCTTTGCACCTTAACTTTAAAAATGGGAGAATTATATGAATAGATACCTTGCCAAAGAAAACATATGACTGGCAAATAAGAACGTGAAAAGATGCTCATTGTTAGTGATTAGGGAAATGCAAATTAAACCACAATGGGGTATGACTATGTGTCTGATAGAATGGCTAAATTAAAAAATACTGACCATACCAAGTGTTTTTGAGGATGTGGAAGAACCAGAACTCTCATACCTTTGATGGGAAGTTAAAATGAAAACTACTTTGGAAAATGGTTTGATAGTTTCTTAAAAAGTGAAACATATGCCTATCATATAATCTAGCCATTGCGCTTCTGGTTATTTTTCCAAGAAAAATAAAAGCATGTGTTCATACAACTGATGGTAGCAGCAGCCTGAATGGAGTGGCTGCAGTGGAAGAGGCGCGGGTGGGGCCGCGCACTCCGCGGGGCTGGCAGGTCCAGGAACAGGCATGAACCCCATCCTCTATCAAGTTGGTGGGGCAGAAGCCCAGTGCTCCTGGGCACAGCTGCAGCCACTCAGCCATGGCTCTGGACCCGGGCTTCCCTTTGCTCTCAGGGGCCTGGGAAGCACCCCTGCCCCTGCAGGCTTGGAAGTACCTGCTCCCACTCCTTGGCTTCTTCCCACTCTAGGCACCTGCTCTGGGCAGAGCAAAGTTGTGGCTGAGCCAAGGTGCTGTTGCAACCCGGCCTGGCCTGTGCAAGCTCAGGGCGGCATTGACACACCAACCCCCTGCCTCCTCGGCCCCCTCCAGACTTTGGGTGCTGATGAGGATGGGAGGAGGGGCAAGTGGGGGCTGAGGGTGGCTTGGTGCAGGCCTGCAGGCACCCCTTGGCACTAACAGACTGGGCACCATGGGTGGCATGTGGATTGTGGCAGGAGGTAGACAGGCTCCTGGGTGGAAAGGGGCAGGTCTCGGGCGAAACAATACCTTCAAGCCAGGGATGGCCTGAAGCCTGGGTGCTGGGCTGTCAATTCTGGATGGAGTCAGTGGCCCAGAGTGACAATTTATGGTGCTTTTTCTGAACCTGCTCATGGTCGCCCATGGACCAATCAGCACGCACTTCCTTCTGAGGCTGTAAAAACTCTGGACTCATCCAGCCTTGGGCAGACATCAAGACTACCAGCTGTGGGAAGGAGCTGCCCACTTTGGGTCTCCCAAGAGCTGCTCTGTCACTCACTGAAGCTCCTCTCTGCCTTGCTCATCCTCCAGTTGTCTGGATACCTCATTGTTCCTGGACACAGGACAAGAAATCAGGACTTGCTGAATGTGGGGACTGAAAGAGCTGTAACACAAACAGGTCTGAAACATGCTCCCCTGCTTATCACATTGCAGGCAAAAAGAAGGAGAGAAGAGCTGGGGCCCTTTGGGGAGCCCAGAACTAGGGATGCCCTGAGCCAGGGCTATGACACCCTCTTTGGGGCTCGTGGTTCCTGGCATCTCCAAGCTTCCAGGCACTACCATGTTCCCCTCATCCAGATGTGGGTGCCAACAGTGGGAGCCACTTGGGGTACATCTGGTCCAACCACAGCCTCACATGGAGCCGGCACTTGTGCTATCATCTGGAGCTGCTTGCCCTGCCACAGCAAACGGTGTGCCCAGCTGTGTGCAGTGGCTGCACCCTGCACTCACTCACACACACACCCCTCATCGTTCTGTGCCTGGCTCACCCTTGGCAGGTGTGGGATCCAGGCTGGTAGCAAGAGCCAAGTGCAGCCTGCCAGGCTAAGTGGGCAGATTGAGCCCAGTGGGCATGAGCAATACTCAGGCAGACGGCACTGCTGGCCACAGAGGTTTCCAGCTGGTGAAGTGACACCCCAATGATCCCTTGACACAAAGACTTGTATACAAATGTTTGTAGTAGCTTTATTTGTAGAAGCCAAAAACTAGAAAGAGTACATGCTTTATGATTATGTTTATATAAAATTCTATGAAATTCAAACTAATCTCTGGTGACACAAAGTACACAAAGTGTGTGTGTGTATATATATATACACACACACGAAATTGTACCTTTTAAATATGTTCAGTTGACTATGTAGTAATTTACTTCAATAAAAATAAGAAAACTAGGTAGGCCTGTGAAAAAATTGTATGTATATGTGGCCCTGTGTCACTTAGAATTGTTCAAAGTTTCTGTGAAGTTCATCTGGAAATGTTCAACAAGTGCTGATAAACTGTTTCAGTTTTTTGAGAGGTGAGTAGGAGGAGAGCCAGGAATTCTACTCAAGGGAAATAATCCAAAAGGAAGAAATCAGTCTACACAAAGTTATAGTGTTACTATTCACAACTGTGAAACACTGGAAGTTACCTAAATGCTCTACAATTGGGGATTGGTTGTAATCCATATGATTAAATTACCATATGTACTCCAAAAATATTAGTTGCATGGACTATATCTGTGTATGGAAATAAATATATGAAGCCATTTAGTTAAAGAGTAGCACATAAAGAGTACACGCTAAATTAATCCATGTTGACATGTACAAATGAAAACTGACCATGACTGGAATATAAAGTGATATAAATAGCTGATACTTTAGGTTTGAAATAGCTGATACTTTAGGTTTGTATTTTTTTCTTGTAGTATTATTAAAACAGTTAATTATTTAACTCCTATTATAGCTAATAGAAGAAATAATACTGTATTACAAAATTTTAAGATGTATTTAACAAACTGACCATGCAATTAAATCTCAGCAGAGATACGACACCCCTTAAGTAGTTACTGTTCTGAGGGATTTTAAAAGTCACCCTTCGTGTGTGAGATCTCCCCCACTGAGCTGCTATTACACCACCCACTTATGAAATTGTCATCTTTCTATTTCTCCTTCATAGCAAGATGTGGAAGATCCCTTAACATGCAATCATGTAACCTGGCAAAGTCCAAACTATTATCCTTCTAATATTTTGAATCTGAGAGGATCTCATCTCTTTCATCCTTAATCATGGTAATTTATGTTTTCTCACTTTTTTTCCAGATCTTTTTGACGAGAGCTTTAGAAATTGTATTGATCATCTCAGAACTAGATTTTTATTTCATTGAGTTTCACTATTTATTTTGTTTTACATTTAATTGTTTTCTGTTTTGATCTTTATTATGTTTTTCCTTATGCTTGCTTTGAGTTTAATTTGCTGTCCTTTTTCTATTTTTCTTAAGATGGAAGCCAAGGTTATGAATGGAGACTTTCTCTTTCTTCTAATATGGGCACTTATTGCTTTGAATTTCATCCTCAATATTGTTTTATAGCACATCACAAATTCTAATATGTTGTTACCATTTTCATTTATTTCAAATATTTTAATTTCTCTTTTGATTTATTCTCATATCTAAGGGTTATTTAGAAGGATGTTATTTAGTTTCCAAATGTTTAGGAATTCTCCATACATGTATTCATTTCTAATTTAATTTCACTGTGGATAGAGAGGATACTTTGTATGACATACATCCTTTTAAACTTACTGAATTTAAAACTTGTTTTATGGCCCGGAATTGGGTCTATCAATCATAATAATTGTTTTGTGTAAATATTAAAAGAGCGTGTATACTGCCAAGAGGAGGAGTGTTCTAAAATTGTCCATAGGTTATTTTGATTGTTAGTGTGCTTCAAATTTCTATATCCTGATGATTTTCTCTCTACCTATTCTACCAATTATTGAGAGAAGAGTACTGAGATATCTGATCAAAATTGTAGACTTGCCTTTTTTTCTTACAGTTCTATCAGTTTTTGCTTCAGGTATTTTGAAGGTCTATTACTACATGCATAGAGACTTAGAACTGGTATGTCCTCTTGATGAACTGATCCTTTTATCATGATGAAACAATCTTCTTTATTCTTGGTAATATTTTGCTTTGAAATCTACTTTTGTCTGATATTAAGTTAGCCACTACAGATTTCTTTTTGCTAGGGTTAACATGGTATATGTATCTATGTTTATTCCAACATTGTACTTTTAATCTGTTTCTGTCTTTAGATTTAATGTGTGTGTCTCAAAGGCGGCATACTGTTGAATTTTTCTTCCCCTGCCCCCTGCCTTTCTGACAATCTCTGATTTTTGACTGGGATGTTAGAATGTTTATATTTAATGAGATTGTTTATGTAGTTTGAATTACGTCTATCATCTTGCTATTTGTTTCCATTTGTGTCTCTGTTATTTATTCCTATTTCCTATTTATATTCCATCTTTTGGATTGAGTGTTATTTCAATTTATATTGCTGTCAGTTTATTCATTATAACTCTTTTGTTAATTTGCTTAAAGGTTTATTGCATATATCTGAAATTTATCAGTCTACCTTAAGGTGATATTATACCACTTCAAGTATGGTATAAAAATCTGAAATAATATGCTTCCATGTCTTCCCTCTTGCCCTTATGTTATTGTTGTTTTACTTATATACATGTTGTAAAAGCCTCAACTTATTACTATTATTTTTGTTTAAATAGTCAATTATCTTTTAAACAGTTTTAAATAAAATAATAAAAAACATATATTTACTTATGTGGCTGCCATATTTGATGCTCTTCATTTTTGAGGGTTGATTTATATTTCTATGTGGTATCATTTTTTCCTTTTACCTGAAATCAGAATTTGTATTTCTGAAAGTATTTTTATGTCTTCTTTGTTTTCGAAGATATAAAATTCTAAGATATACCAATCCAGATTGACAGCTGCTTTCTTTCATTAAAGATGTTTCACTGTCATCTTGCTTGCATTGTTTCCAACAGGAAACCAGTTCTTGCCCTTATCCTTGTCCTTTGTATTTAATGTGTCTTCTTATCTTTGCCTACTTTTAACATTTTCATTTTATCACTGGATTTGAGATGTTTGGTTACTGTATTCCTTGGTGTATTTATATTTCTTATTCTGGGGTTCCTTAAACTTGAATCTGTGAGCTTAAGGCTTTCATCAAAATTGGACAATTTTCATACACTATTCTTCACTCCCCCCACCCCACCCCCTGCCCCACTTCTCCTTTTTTTATTCAGGAAAATATGTATGAGACCTACATGTGTATTAAACTGTCCTACAACTCACCGATGCTCTTTTCATTTTTGTGTATTCTTTTTTTTCTGTGTACTTCCTTTGGGTAATTTCTATTGCTATTCTTCAAGTTCATAATCTTTCATTCTACAACGTGTTATCTGTTGCTAATCCCATCTCTGGTATTTTTATCTCAGAGATTGTAGTTTCCATCTCTAGAATTTTG
Organism: Macaca mulatta; assembly: GCF_049350105.2. Taxonomy (NCBI): domain Eukaryota; kingdom Metazoa; phylum Chordata; class Mammalia; order Primates; family Cercopithecidae; genus Macaca; species Macaca mulatta. The sequence goes on from NC_133418.1 coordinate 93,361,483, forward strand.
GATTTTGGACTTTTTTTCTATCTTCCACATCTCTACTTAATTTTGTGAACACATGGAATGCAATTATAACAGCTGTTTTAATATCATTGCTAACCTAATAGCTGTGTCATTTAGTGTCAGTTTTGATTGATTGATTATTTTTCCTATTATAGGAAGTGTTTTCACCCCTTTTTGCATGCCTGGCAATCTTTGATTGGAGGGTCAGAAATTGTACCTTGTTGGGTGTTGGATATTTTTGTATTTCTATAAATATTCTTGAGCTTTGTTCTGGGATGCAGTTAAGTTACTTGGAAACAATTTGATCCTTTCAGGTCTTGATCTGTTCAGTGGTTCCAGAAAAGTGTTAGTGCTAGGGCTAATCATCTCCTCTGAGGTAAGGCCTTTTTGAGTATTCTACCCAATGTCTCATATGACCTTTTCTATCTGGCTTTTGGGTACAGGCTCTATTTGTGGGCCATGTGTGATAACTGGATACTGTTCCCTTTAATTCTTTTGGGCAATTCTTTCTTCACACAAATGCACTAATTAACACTCTGCTAACACTTGAGGAAAATTCTCTGCAGGTCTCTGTGTGTCTCTCTCCTTTTCAGCACTCTGTCTTGAAAATTCTATATGTCTTGATTTCTTGAAATCTCAGGGTTTTTTTCCCTCAACTCAGGAAGTCTTTTAGCTTCTCCCTGGGATCCCCTTCCCTGTACCTCAGCCTGGAAGTTTTCTCAAACCAGGAAGCTGGGTCAGTTATGAAGTGGTGTGAGTCATTTTTTTTTCTTGTCACTCACTGTTTTTCATTGCCTAATATCCTGTGTTTTGTAAATAATTATTTCATATAACTTGTCTTTTATTTTCTAGCCTGGAGGAGAAATCCAACTCCTATTATTCCTCCTTGACTGGAAGCACACGTGTCTCCAATGGATTTTAGTATTTATCTTTGCTAATTTGAAAATTTGCAATAGTGGTTGATTTATTGGTTTTAGTGACCTTCACTTGTACTCAATGTCATGTTTTTTTTTCCCCAAACTTTCCATCTTCAGGCTTGACTTGTAATACTTTGGGAAGTATTTTACAAGTTTGTAAGTTTGTAGAAGACTAAGTGGGATAGGAGAATGATGATTTCCTTTACATGAGTCCTGTGGCTCCATGTAGCTGTAGCTGGGAAGGTGGCTGTGGGACTATGGAGTAGGAGATAAAGAGTGGGAGATACCAACAGATGCTTATGAATGATTGGTTTGAAACTTTCACATGGCAAATTCTGTTGCAGAAACCTCAGAATGTGCTTTTGTTCTTTTTTTGTTTGGTCCAAATGAACAATGGAATGGAGGTAGATGTAGGAGGGAGATATGCTGAGGTGGATCAGTCTTTGAATGTTGCCTTTGATCAGGGCTACTGAGTCCCTGGACATTTATTGATTTGTTTTAAAATTTTAATTCGGGGGGTACGTGTGCAGGTTTGTTGCATGGGTATATTGTGTGATGCTGAGGTTTGGGCTTCTAATGATCCCATCACCCAAGTTGTGAACATAGTACCCAATGGGTAGTTTTTCAACCCTTGTCCCTCTCCCTCCTTTCCCCTTTTGGAATCCCTGGTGTGTATTGTTCCCATCTTTGTATCAGGACAATATTTAAATGTAGGTGTAAACTCTTTAAAAGTTCTCAAATTGATGGCAATATCTAGGCTTCATTGCTGCAAAACTTTACAGAACTGTTTGCTTCCAAATAACATCAGAAGATTTGGGATTGTTAATGGGTACATTAATATGGTTAGATTGAATGAATAAGTTCTAGTATTTGATACAGGGTGACTACAGTCAATAATACTTTATTACACATTTAAAAAATAACTAAAATAGTATAATTGGATTGTTTGTAACAGTAAGGATAAATACTTGAGGTGGTAGATACCCCATTTTACCCTAATGTGATAATTACACATTGTATCCCTGTATCAAAATATCTCGCGTGCCACATAAATATATATATTAACTATGTACCCACAAATATTAAACATAAAAATTTTTTAAAAAGGAAAAAAAGACCTGTAAACCTGGGCTGCACCAAGAAGCTAAACAACTGAAATTAGAAAACCACAGTTTTCTTTTTGCAAACTTTGAGAAATAAAGGAGACAAAATTATAGCTCAGAGAAATGGCATATATTAATCCAACAGTGAAAGTGCCTGTTATGTCCTTAGCCTACCTTCATAGGCTTGCTGAGCTTTGTACTTCAAGCTGAAAACCACCCCATGTCAACATTTATATTTTACTGATTTGGTAATGATCAGTTAGCATGAGTGGCTGAGCAAATGCTGCTTCACGATGCCAAAATCCACCCCAAGTGGATCAGTTTATAGAAAAAGATAAACTAGTTATTCAAATAAGTTGATTCAGTTACTCAGGCCAAGAAGTTGATCTGATTCTCTTTGATTTTGATCTTCTGGGGTATTAAATGTTTTTTAAAAGTGGAGCCAGTGGTCAGTAGCATGTCTCTTATAGGAGGTTTCACTCCAATGATCATTATTCTTTCTATCATTCAGGGGACTCCTCAAAGTTTTTTAAAACCTTGGTAATTCATTAGATGTTTCGATTGAACATCTACTTTAATGTAGAGGCAGGAAGAAAGATACTGAGTGGACAGTTCCAAGGTCTCCCAATATTACCAGGACATGCCATAAATACTTAAAAACATAAACAGGGAACTTAAAAGTTTTCTGCTGTATTTTAGATCTTCACAAGCTAATCATCTCAAAGATTTTGCATGATTTAAATGGATCTGCCAGATTAGGACCATTAGATAATTCAAACCAGATAACATTTATTTGCATGGGGTTGACAATGGGATGTGGCTGCCCTGTCTTCCAGCATGGCAGAGTAAGATGGGAAGAAGTCTTAAGTCACTGGTGTTTGGGGAAAATATCATTATATGTCTATGAGCCTTAATATTTCTCTTACTAGAGAAAGTAATTAGGTTAATATTGCTGTGCTAATAGAGTCTTGGAGCCTGAAAACTGGGCTAATCCACACTGTAAATACTGGAGGCTGTGCGTTTCCCCAGTTAGGGCACACTTGGAGAGGAGTCAGGTGTGCTCTTTTACAAATCTCATTGCATTATTATTGAGCTCTTGGAAAGGTGCTGAGCCTTCATTTTAGAAAAAGGGATTAGATGTGGAGGGAATCACTTTGCTTTCCCCAGGGAGGCATTTCTCTATTGCTTTTCTAGGGATGGGATAGGTATATAGAAGGTTTGATTCTAGAATTTATAAAACAACATTCTGGGGACTTCGAGTAATATTTTAGGGAGGGCACCCATCCAGAAAACTAGATGACTTGCTGCCTTTCTCTGCAGCAGCCCTTAGGATACTATATCTTCTGATCTTCCCCCTAAACTTGGTATCCAGTTTATTTTGCTTGTCTTCCTGCAGGCCATTCTTGTGGAGAGACTGAGTAACAAAGTCTTGAAGTAATGTGTGACAAGCTCTGTAGGGCCACAGGATTATAGAGAAGCTACTCAGAGAGAGGGCAAGGGTATGAAGAAAAAGAGTAGGTGCATAAAAAGAACAGGGAAAGGGGAGTAAAAGGAAATGGGAAAAGAGGTTGAAAGGAGATACAACAGTAAAAAGAAGAAAAGCTGGGAAAGGAGAAAGGAAGTGCAGCAAAAAAGATGGAAAAAGAAGAGAGAGTGCTGATGCAGGTTTTCCAGGAGCCTATAAATTGGGGAAAGCATTGAACAAGTTACACCAAAGACCAGGAGCCTGAAATCAGGTGCCTGTTCTCAAATAACATGGGCTTATTAAGAATCAGTGCTACTGCCCAGGACAGTAAAATAGAGATACCAAAAGTGCTGGAGAAGTTCAGGGGAACTGTGAGATATAGAAGGAAAATCAGGGGAAGATGGACAGGAGATGGGAGCTCTAGACACCCTTAGGCATCTTGGTTTCAGGTTCATTGGTCAGAGCTCTCTCCCCATCCCCACAGTCTATCTAGAGGCTTACATCAAAGGCAGTGCTTGCTTGATAGATTTCTAAGTATCAGTAGCAACAAGATGGAAAGAAGAATGGAATGTCCCATTAGAGGATATAGGGCCAGGTCTTCAGAAAGAGTTCATATATATTAATCACGTGTCATAGAATATCCTGGAGCACCTGTCCTCTCACCTACCTAAAATACTTGATTCCCAGTGGTCAATGACTTTTTTTAAAAAAGGAGGGGATTGGTGTGTACATAGATATTGTAGGCACGTACAATTTTTTAAAAAAGTGATGATGAAGTTCTATAAGTACCTTCACAAACCACTCTGTTCTACTTAAATCCTAACAGTTCCCAGAGGAAACTTTGAGATTTCTCTTCAGAGCTGAGTTTGGTGGTTGGGGTGTGTTGTTTGACTTTGTGTGTGTGTGTGTGTGCTGGTTTGTTTACTTTTACTTATGGGCACTGACGTATTGGTTACTAGAAAGTTCATAGTTAAATTTTTGTCCTATTCAATAGACAAACATACCTGACTTTTTGACATAGAGTCTAGGTGCTAACTTCATTAGTCAATTAACTTTATTTTCATATCTTTATTTTCATTTGCCTCCTTTTTCTTTAAATTTTAGGCCATCTTGCAGCACTTTATATGTCTATGTTTATGGCCTTAAATCTCCTCTCTTTTTCTTTTTTTGGAGCAATTTGGGAATAACTAAAATAAAATTGAAATACAAATTAACATTTTTTTGTTTTATGCAAAGGTATGTTAAAATATTCAAAGAATAAAGAGGTTTTTTAAAGAATAATAGTAGGTTCTAGCATGACTCAGTTAAAATACGGTATCACTTAGTAAGAAACACGTTCTAAAAAACAATTTATATTAGCCATCATTAAGAAAAAGAGGGGTATTGAATGAGTCAAAGAGTGGTTTCCAGGGAAGTCTTTCTTTGTCTGGAAAGACACCATAGGATTTTCTGCAGACAGCTTGCTCATTTTTTCTTGATTGAAATCTAGAAAGGAAAACATGCAAGAAAACATTCCATTCTGGACTGGCAGCAGGTCAAGCCAGAGTGGCAACATTTGGAACCCAGAGACCAGTCTGGGTGCTCAAACATTTAGGCAATAGAAGCTGATGGAAGCCAAAAAGCCAAGCCACAGGTGTCTGGTGTCAGAGTAGCTGCTGGGGGAGATCTGGCCATGGTGGTGGGGCCCAGCCATATAAACAAGTTCAGAGGTAGGACTGGAGCTGTGTACTGGGTTGAAACGTGTGTCTCCTAAATTCATGTTTTTTCTAGAACCTTAGATTATGACCTTACTTGGAAATAGGTTCTTTGCGATAACACACATTGCTTAACATTGTGGATACATTCTGAGTAATGTCTTGTTAGGTGATTTCATGATTGTCCAAACATCATAGAGTGTACTCACACAAACCTAGATGGTATAGTCTACTACACACCTGGACTGTATAATATATCCTATTGTTCCTAGGCTACAAACCTGTACAGCATGTTACTGTATTGAATACTGCAGGCAATTACTGCAGGCAGTTACTGTACTGAATACTGCAGGCAATTGGGGCACAATAGTCTAATGAGACCATAATCATATATGTAGTCTGCCATTGACTGAAATGTCATTATCATCCATGACTAGTTAAGATGAGGCCATACTGGATTAGGTAGGTTCTAAATCCAATGTGACTGGTGTCCTCATAAGACGAGAGAAACAGGCACAAACACAGGGAAACACCGGGAAGATGGCCATCTGAAGACAGAGGCAAACATCGGAGTGATGCAATGACAACCAAGGAATGCCAAGGACTGCAAACCATTGCCAGAAGCTAGGAACACTCAAGGAAGGACTCCTCCCTAGAGCCTTTAGAGGAAGCATGACTCTGCCAGTCCCTTGATCTCATACTTCCAGCCTTCAAAACTGTGAGACAATACATTTCTATTGTTTTAAGCTATCCAGTCTATGGCAAATTTGTTACGGCAGCCTAGGAAATTAACACTAGGCACACTTCAGAGCAGGACAGGTCAAGGAATAACCAAACAGGTCTTCTATTATTAGAATTATTTATAATGTTGGAGTAGTTCTTGATATTTACTTGGCCCTCTCTTGGCAAAGGCTCTTTGTATTTTCCTACACTAAAGGTCTGGCCAAGTAGGGGTTCAGATTCTCTTCAAGTACATAAACTCTCCCCTGATTTTTATGTTTGCTGGCCTTCCAAGTAAGATTTCCATTGAAGAAAGTGGTCCATGGCTAAAAAGCTTTAAAATCCATTAGTATTATGGGCAGATTTAGACTCTGTAGAGCCTAGTTTTTTTAAATTATTATTTTTTTATTATTATACTTTAAGTTCTACGGTACATGTGCATAACGTGCAGATTTGTTACATATGTATACTTGTGCCATGTTGGTGTGCTGCATCCATCAACTCGTCAGCACCCATCAACTCGTCAGCACCCATCAACTCGTCATTTACATCAGGTATAACTCCCAATGCAATCCCTCCCCCTTACCCCCTCCCATAATAGGCCCCAGTGTGTGATGTTCCCCTTCCCAAGTCCAGGTGATCTCATTGTTCAGTTCCCACCTATGAGTGAGAACATGTGGTGTTCGGTTTTCTGTTCTTGCGATAGTTTGCTGAGAATGATGGTCTCCAGCTGCATCCATGTCCCTACAAAGGACACAAACTCATCCCTTTTAATGGCTGCATAGTATTCCATGGTGTATATGTGCCACATTTTCTTAATCCAGTCTGTCACTGATGGACATTTGGGTTGATTCCAAGTCTTTGCTATTGTGAATAGTGCCGCAGTGAACATACGTGTGCATGTGCCTTTATAGCAGCGTGATTTATAATCCTTTGGGTATATACCCAGTAATGGGATGGCTGGGTCATATGGTACTTCTAGTTCTAGATCCTTGAGGAATCGCCATACTGTTTTCCATAATGGTTGAACTAGTTTACAGTCCCACCAACAGTGTAAAAGTGTTCCTATTTCTCCACATCGTCTCCAGCACCTGTTGTTTCCTGACTTTTTAATGATTGACATTCTAACTGGTGTGAGATGGTATCTCATTGTGGTTTTGATTTGCATTTCTCTGATGGCCAGTGATGATGAGCATTTTTTCATGTGTCTGTTGGCTATATGCATGTCTTCTTTTGAGAAATGTCTGTTCATATCCTTTGCCCACTTTTTGATGGGGTTGTTTGGTTTTTTCTTGTAAATTTGTTTGAGTTCTTTGTAGGTTCTGGATATTAGCCCTTTGTCAGATGAGTAGATTGCAAAACTTTTCTCCCATTCTGTAGGTTGCCTGTTCACTCTGATGGTATTTTCTTTTGCTGTGCAGAAGCTCTTTAGTTTAATTAGATCCCATTTGTCAATTTTGGCTTTTGTTGCCGTTGCTTTTGGTGTTTTAGACAGGAAGTCCTTGCCCATGCCTATGTCCTGAATGGTATTACCTAGGTTTTCTTCTAGGGTTTTTATGGTATTAGGTCTAACATTTAAGTCTCTAATCCATCTTGAATGAATTTTCATATAAGGAGTAAGGAAGGGATCCAGTTTCAGCTTTCTACTTATGGCTAGCCAATTTTCCCAGCACCATTTATTAAATAGGGAATCCTTTCCCCATTTCTTGTTTTTGTCAGGTTTGTCAAAGATCAGATGGCTGTAGATGTATGGTATTATTTCTGAGGGCTCTGTTCTGTTCCACTGGTCTATATCTCTGTTTTGGTACTAGTACCATGCTGTTTTGGTTACTGTAGCCTTGTAATATAGTTTGAAGTCAGGTAGCGTGATGCCTCCAGCTTTGTTCTTTTGACTTAGGATTGTCTTGGCAATGCGGGGTCTTTTTTGGTTCCATATGAACTTTAAAGCAGTTTTTTCCAATTCTGTGAAGAAACTCATTGGTAGCTTGATGGGGATGGCATTGAATCTGTAAATGCCTAATTTCTAAAGTGCTTCATAGTGCTGATCTGAAAGTGAGATAGCACTAGCCCTATCAGAGGATCATTCAACCTGAGATTCTGTATCAGAAGGTCAGGTAGCACTGACCTGTGTCAGGCCTGGAGCAGGCTCTGGAAGGCTGCTTTTATGATGAGTTCCTTTTTGTTCAGGAGAATATAAGGAAGTTGGTCCTGTTTTAGAAGCAATAACACCCTTTGAGTTTGCTCTAGGGCATTCCAAAATCAAGCGTCCCCAAGGTGCTGTACTCTGGATTTCTAGATCACAGATACACAGACCAGAGTTGACCAGAAATTGTCCAGAATGGGTTCTGGGGATGTGGATGAATTTCCATTTCTCATCCATTCCTACTCCATCTCCATTTTATCATTTTCCATTCCTACTCCCTCAATACCAAAATTAAAACAACTTGTTGATTACTAGGTAGCCCTTACAATGAGTTTTTCCTATGGTATAACCCTTGAAAAAAATTGATCAACCAGACCATTATAAGAAAAAAAAAATTACAGTTTTACTGAGTTAAACCTTTTACTAGGTTTTGCAGTCCAATTTCTCTGTGTAGACATAGACTTTGGAAAAGCCAAAACATCTAAGCAGTGCACATTTAAACAAATTAATCAAATATGCCACTGGCAGTCATTATGTCATTGGCTTTTAATCTGGCTGCACATTAAAATCATCTGGGGGAACTCTTAAAAATGACTTCTGCTCAAAGTCATGTGTCCAAGGTGGTGATTAATTTGTCTTCAGGGTGATTCCTCCCCTTTAATATTTCTAAAGCCACTTAGGTGACTTGCTTGTGCAACCAGGGGTGTAATCCTCTGATGTGGACATTGACTGCAATAGAGGATAATGCTAGAGAGCAGAAACTCTGGAATCAGTGCCACCTGGATCCCAACTCTGATATCTCGTAACTATCTGACCTTGGGCTAACTTAATCTTGTTGTGCCTCAGGTTCCTTCTCTGTAGAATAGGAATACTAATACCTATCTCCTAGGGTTGTTATAAAGATTAAATGAGTTAATATGGGCATAGTACTTAGAACATTGCCTGGAGCATAGTAAGCAATATATAAATATTAGTTGTCTGTGGTCCTTTGCTGACATTTCCCTTACTGGATGTCTGAACTGAAATTGATCTCAATGGTCTAATATTACTCAAACAAGTTATATTAACTTCCTGTGGCTGCTTAAAACAAAATAAATCTTACTCTTACTATTCTGAAGGCCAGAAGTCTGAAATCAGGGTGTCAGCAGGGTCACACTTCCTCTAGAAGCTCTGAAGGAAAATCTGCTCCTTTTCTCTTTCAGCTTCTGGTGACTATTGCCATTCCTTGGCTTGTGGTCACATCTCTGTTTGCTCTATCTTCATATTACTTCCTCCTCTGTGTGTCTTTCTTCTCCTGGTCTTTCTTGTATAAGAATCCATGTGATTGCATCTAGGGCCCACATGGATTATACAGGATGAGCTCCTTTCCTAGGGATTCTTAATGTGATCACATCTTTTGCCATAGAAGATAATATTCACTTTTTTTTTTTTTTTTTTTGCTATCATAAGGTACTATTCATAAGTTCCTGGAATTAGGACACAGAGATATCTTTTTGGGGCTTACCATTCAACCCACTATACAAGATGGCATAATAAAAAGTAAGCTTGGATGGGATGCATCACTGACTCATTCTGTGTTTAGTGGACTTCACATTTGGCCTGCACATCCCATTCTCTAATATGTCCAAAACCATTACTTACACAACAGGTACTATCCAAATATACAAACAAGTGACTATTTATTGTAAGTGTTTGTGGTTACTTCTCAGCAAGGACCCACAGAAGTGGAGCAAGTGCTCAGAGGATTGGTTGGCCCAATGGCCTCTGGCATATGGAGAGCTCCAACAAGGAAAGGCCTCTTGGTAGTTTTGCTCCAAAGAGAACAATTTTTGAGAAACTCTATTTTGTGCTTCAATGTGTACCCAAAATCTCACCAGTGATGGCTGTTTTTGTTTTTGTTTTAGAGATAGGGTCTCACTATATTGCCCAGGCTGGCCTTGAACTCCTGGGCTCAATAGATCTTCCTGCCTTAGCCTCCCGAGTAGCTAGGACTACAGGCTGCAGGACCATGCTAATTTTGGGTTTACATTCGGAAAATTCTGATGCTTATTTTAAAAGAGAACAGGGTGATGCTACATTATCAGGACATTTTTATGTCCCAAGTGATAGAAAAATCAATCTGAGTAGGCTTAAGTGAAACTCTAATTTATTAACTCTCATAACTGGAAAATTCTAGTTTCAGGTCCAGATTGCAGTGGTTCCAAAGATAATATCAGGACCTAGTTTCTTTCTCCAGCTCTTGGCTCTATTTTTGCTGGCTGTAGTTTCAGAAAGACTGTCCTTAGGTACTGGCAAGACAGCTGTAGTATCTAAGACCTACATTCTCTCAGGTTCAAGGCACATGAAAATAAACAGTCCTAGAAATAAATGTAAGCAAAACCTTATCGAGATTTGTTGGGTTGAATGCTCATGCCTGAGACAACCAATGTGATAGCACCCCCTCCCGTTCTGTTTGGCTGAGGACCTTGGAGAAGATGACCCCTCTTAATACATGGGCTAGGATTGGGAAAGGAGGTAGGTCTGTTCTGAAGAACCAGTGTAGGTACCATCAGAAAGGATAATGAATATTGGGTGGCAAATACAACAGATGACCACTGTAGATGCAATTAGGTCCTTGGACTAAAATGTCTGAAATCCAAACCTTGGTTTTCTTGAAGGGCATGTGGGACTTTTTTTTTTTTTTTCTAATTGTGTATGTTGGTCACAATTTCCCTTTCCACCTGGAAATAAATGAGTTATTTTGAAGCAGAAGACCCACATTTAAATTCCATCTCTGCTGCCCCTTTGTGGCTGTGTGGCCTTGTGCACATTACCTTATCTCTGTGAGCTTTAAATTCTTCACTGGCCTGGCAGTAACATACACACACACACACACACACCCCCCCCTACACCCACACACACACACACACGAGCAGGATAGAGGCCATCTTATCAGGACCATTCATCACCAGGGCACATAAACAGAATAAGCCTACCTGAACACAGTCTAATTGGTACCAAAAAACCATCTGTCCCTGCATTTTTTTCATGGTCCTGAAACATGTTGGAAATTTCTACCATTCGAGTAATAGAAGGAATGTTTAAAGCAACATGTTTCCAGAGAGCCAGGTAAAAAATGCAAATCGAGAGAGAGGTTCCAAGATGGCTGAATAGGAACAGCTCCAGTCTGCAGCTCCCAGCATGAGTGACACAGAAGATGGGTGATTTCTACATTTCCAACTGAGGTACTGGGTTCATCTCACTAGGGCTTGTCAGACAGTGGGTGCAGCCCATGGAGCAGGGCAGGGCATCACCTCACCTGGGAAGTGCAAGGGGTCGGGGAATTCCCTTTCCTAGCAAAGGGAAGCCGTGACAGATGGTATCTGGAAAATCAGGACACTCCCACCCTAATACTGCACTTTTCCAATGCCTTATTAAATGACACACCAGGAGATTATATCCTGCACCTGGCTCAGAGGGTCCCACACCCACGGACCCTCGCTCACTGCTAGCACAGCAGTCTGAGATTGAACTGCAAGGTGGCAGCAAGGCTGGGGGAGGGGCATCCACTATTGCTGACACTTGATTAGGTAAACAAAGCAGCTAGGAAGCTCGAACTAGGTGGAGCCCACCACAGCTCAAGGAGGCCTGCCTGCCTCTGTAGACTCCACCTCTGGGGGCAGGGCATAGCTGAACAAAAGGCAGCAAAATCTTCTGCAGACTTAAACGTCCCTGTCTGACAACTTTGAAGGGAGTAGTGGTTCTCCCAGCACAGAATTTGAGATCTGAGAATGGACAGACTGCCTCCTCAAGTGGGTCCCTGACCCCAGAGTAGCCTAACTGGGAGACACCTCCAAGTAGGGGCTGACTGGCACCTCATACAGCCGGGTGCCCCTCTGAGACGAAGCTTCCAGAGGAAGGATCAGGCAGCAACATCTGCTGTTCTGCAATATTTGCTGTTCTGCAGACTCCGCTGGTGATACCCAGGCAAACAGGGTCTGGAGTGAACCTCCAGCAAACTCCAATAGACCTGCAGCTGAGGGTCCTGACTGTTAGAAGGAAAACTAACAAACAGAAAGGACATCCACACCAAAACCCCATCTGTACATCACCATCATCAAAGACCAAAGGTAGATAAAACCTCAAAGATGGGGAGAAACTAGAGCAGAAAAGCTGAAAATTCTAAAAATCAGAGCGCCTCTTCTCCTCCAAAGGAATGCAGCTCCTTACCAGCAACGGAACAAAGCTGGACAGAGAATGACTTTGATGAGTTGAGAGAATCCTTCAGACGACTGCTAATAACAAACTTTTCCGAGCTAATGGAGGATGTTTGAACCCATTGCAAAGAAGCTAAAAACCTTGAGAAAAGGTTAGATGAATGGCTAACTAGAATAAACCGTGTAGAGAGGACCTTAAATGACCTGATGAAGCTGAAAATCACAGTACAAGAACTTTGTGACACATGCACAAGCTTCAATAGCCGATTTGATCAAGTGGAAGAAAGGGTATCAGTGATTGAAGATCAAATGAATGAAATGAAGCAAGAAGAGAAGTTTAGAGAAAAAAGAGTAAAAAGAAATGAACAAAGCCTCCAAAAAATATGGGATTATGTGAAAAGACCTACGTCTTATTGGTGTACCTGAAAGTGATGGGGAGAATGGAACCAAGTTGGAAAACACTCTTCAGGATATTATCCAGGAGAACTTCCCCAACCTAGCAAGGCAGGCCAACATTCAAATTCAGGAACTACAGAGAACGCCACAAAGATACTCCTCGAGAAGAGCAACTCCAAGACACATAATTATCAGATTCACCAAAGTTGAAATGAAGGAGAAAATGTTAAGGGCAGCCAGACAGAAAGGTCAGGTACCCACAAACGGAAGCCCATCAGACTAACAGCGTATCTTTCGGCAGAAACTCTACAAGCCAGAAGAGAGTGGGGGCCAATATTCAACATTCTTAAAGAAAAGAATTTTAAACCCAGAATTTCATATCCAGCCAAACTAAGTTTCATAAGTGAAGGAGAAATAAAATCCTTTACAGACAAGCAAATGCTGAGAGATTTTGTCACCACCAGGCCTGCCTTACAAGAGCTCATGAAGGAAGCACTAAACATGGAAAGGAACAACCAGTATGAGCCACTGCAAAAACATGCCAAATTGTAAAGACCATCAATGCTAGGAAGAAACTGCATCAATTAATGAGCAAAATAACCAGCTAATATCATAATGACAGTATCACATTCACACATAACAGTATTAACCTTAAACGTAAATGTGCTAAATGCTCCCATTAAAAGACACAGACTGGCAAATTGGATAAAGAGTGAAGACCCATCAGTGTGCTGTATTCAGGAGACCCATCTCACATGCAGAGGCACACATAGGCTCAAAATAAAGGGAGGGTGAAAGATCTACTAAGCAAATGGAAAACAAAGAAAAGCAGGGGTTGCAATCCTAGTCTCTGATAAAACAGACTTTAAACCAAAAAAGATCAAAAGAGACAAAGAAGGCCATTACATAATGGTAAAGGGATCAATTTAACAAAAAGAGCTAACTATCCTAAATATATAAGCAGAAAAGAGAGAAGAATCAAATAGACACAATAAAAAATGATAAAGGGGATATCACCACTGATCCCACAGGAATACAGACTAACATCAGAGAATACTATAAACACCTCTACACAAATAAACTAGAAAATCTAGAAGAAATGGATAAATTCCCAGCCACATACACCCTCCCAAGACTAAACCACGAAGAAGTTGAATCCCTGAATAGATGAATAACAGATTCTGAAATTGAGGCAGTAATTAATAGCCTACCAACCAAAAAAAGTCCAGGACCAGATGGATTCACAACCAAATTCCACCAGAGGCACAAAGAGGAGCTGGTACCATTCCTTCTGAAACTATTCCAATCAATAGAAAAAGAGGGAATCCTCCCTCATTCATTTTATGAGGCCAACATCATCCTGATACCAAAGCCTGGCAGAGACACAACAAAAAAAGAGAATTTTAGACCAATATCCCTGATGAACATCGACGCAGAAATCTTCAATAACGTGCTGGCAAACCAAATCCAGCAGCACATCAAAAAGCTTATCTACCACTATCAAGTCAGCTTCATCCCTGGGATGCAAGGCTGGTTCAACATATGCAAATCAATAAACATAATCCATCACATAAACAGAAGCAAACACAAAAACCACATGATTATCTCAATGGATGCAGAAAAGGCCTTTGACAAAATTCAACAGCCCTTCATGCTAAAAACTCTCAATAAACTAGGTATTGATGGGACATATCTCAGAATAATAAGAGCTATTTATGACAAACCCACAGCCAATATCACACTGAATGGGCAAAAACTGGAAGCATTCCTTTTGAAAACTGGCACAAGACAGGGATGCCCTCTCTCACCACTCCTATTCAACATAGTGTTGGAAGTTCTGGCTAGGGCAATCAGGCAAGAGAAAGAAATAAAGGGTATTCAATTAGGAAAAGAGGAAGTCAAATTGTCCCTGTTTGCCAATGACATGATTGTATATTTAGAAAACCCCATCATCTCAGTGCAAAATCTCCTTAAGCTGATAAGCAACTTCAGCAAAGTCTCAGGATACAAAATCAATGTGCAAAAATCACAAGAATTCTTATACACCAATAACAGACAAACAGAGAGCCAAATCATGAGTGAACTCCCATTCACGATGACTACAAAGAGAATAAAATACCTAGGAATCCAACTTACGAGGGATGTGAATAGACCTCTTCAAGGAGGACTACAAACCACTGCTCAACAAAATAAAAGAGGACACAAACAAATGGAAGAACATTCCATGCTCATGGATAGGAAGAATCAATATGGTGAAATGGCCATACTGCCCAAGGTAATTTATAGATTCAATGCCATCCCCATCAAGCTACCAATGACTTTCTTCACAGAATTGGAAAAAACTACTTTAAAATTCACATGGAACTAAAAAAGAGCCTGCATTCCCAAGACAATCCTAAGCCAAAAGAACAAAGCTGGAGGCATCACGTTACGTGACTTCAAACCGTACTACAAGGCTACAGTAACCAAAACAGCATGGTACTGGTACCAAAACAGAGATATAGACCAATGGAACAGAATAGAGCCCTCAGAAATAATACCACACATCTACAACCATCTGATCTTTGACAAACCTGACAAAAATTAGAAATGGGGAAAAGATTCCCTATTTAATAAATGGTGCTGGGAAAACTGACTAGCAATATGCGGAAAGCTGAAACTGGATCCCTTCCTTACACCTTATACAAAAATTAATTCAAATGGAATGAAGACTTAAATGTTAGACTTAAACCATAAAAACCCCAGAAGAAAACCTAGGGAATACCATTCAGGCCATAGGCATGGGCAAGGACTTCATGTCTAAAACACCAAAAGCAACGGCAACAAAAGCCAAAATTGACAAATGGGATCTAATTAAACTAAAGAACTTCTGCACAGCAAAAGAAACTACCATCAGAGTGAACAGGCAATCTACAGAATGGGAGAAAATTTCTACAATCTACCCACCTGACAAAGGGCTAATATCCAGAATCTACAAAGAACTTAAATTTACGAGAAAAAAAATCAAACAACCCCATCAAAAAGTGGGCAAAGGATATGAACAGACACTTCTCAAAAGAAGACATTTATGCAGCCAACAGACACACGAAAAAATGCTCATCATCACTGGCCATCAGAGAAATGCAAATCAAAACCACCGTGAGATACCATCTCACACCAGTTAGAATGGTAATCATTAAAAAGTCAGGAAACAACAGGTGCTGGAGAGGATGTGGATAAATAGGAACGTTTTTACACTGTTGGTGGGACTGTAAACTAGTTCAAGCATTGTGGAAGACAGTGTGGCAATTCCTCAAGGATCTAGAACTAGAAATACCATTTGACCCAGCCATCCTAGTACTGGGCATATACCCAAAGGATTATAAATCATGCTGCTATAAAGACACATGCACACGTATATTTATTGTGACACTATTCACAATAGCAAAGACTTGGAACCAAGTCAAATGTCCATCAATGATAGACTGGATTAAGAAAATGTGGCACATATACACCATGGAATACTATGCAGCCATAAAAAAGGATGAGTTCATGTCCTTTGTAAGGACATGGATGCAGCTGGAAACCATCATTCTGAGCAAACTATTGCAAGGACAGAAAACCAAACACCGCATGTTCTCACTCGTAGGTGGGAATTGAACAATGAGAACACTTGGACACAGGGTGGGGAATATCACACACTGGGTCCTGTCATGGGGTGTGGGGAGGGGGGAGGGATAGCGTTAGGAGATATACCTAATGTAAATGACGAGTTAATGGGTGCAGCACACCAACATGGCACATGTATACATATGTAACAAACCTACACGTTGTACACATGTACCCTAGAACTTAAAGTATAATAATAAAATATGAAAATTATGAAATAAACTACCTAGTTTATTTTATAAAGTGGTTACAAAAAACAAAGATGAATGTAGTTTTAAATTTACCTTGAGACTTTGTCTTTGATCCATGAATTATTTAAAATTATGCTGTTTAGTTTCTAAATTTTGGAGAATTTCTTCTTATTTTTATGTCTGATCTCTGTTTTGATTCTATTATGGTCAGGTAACATATTCTATATAATTTTACTTTTAAAAAATTTGTCAAGGGTTGCCTTATGATATAAGATGTGGTCTACTGTGGTATATATCCCATGGCCCCTTGAAAAGAATGTGTATTCTGCTGTTGTTGGATGCTGTGTAATAGAAATGTTGATTATATCTTGTTGAGTTCTTTTATATCCTTGCTGATTTTCTAGTTTTTCTAGTTTTCTAGTTTTCCTATCTATTGTTTAGAAATGAGTGTTGAAGACTTCAGTTTTAATAGTGGATCAATTTATTTTTCCTTTTGGTTTTGCTTCATGTAATTTGCAACTTTGTTGCTTGATGCACACATATGTAAAACTTCTATATCTTCATGGTGAACTTACCATTTTATCATTACATAATGTACCTCTCTAATTCTGGTAATTTTATTTGCTCAGAGTCTACTTTATCTGAAATTAATATAGTAACCCTACTTCATTTTTACTTTTAACATTTATTATTTTTTACTGTGGTAAAATACACATAATAAAACAACATTTGAACAATTTTGAGTGACATTAAATACATTCTTAATGTTGTGCAACCATCACTTCTCTATTCAGCTCATGACTCTTCATCTTATAAAACTGAAACTCTGTAACTATTAAGAAAATAATTCACGCCTGTAATCCCAGCACTTTGGAAGGCTGAGGTTGGTTGATCACGAGGTCAGGAGATCGAGACCAACCTGGCTAATACGGCGAAACCCCGTCTCTACTAAAAATACAAAAAATTATCCTGGCGTGGTGGTGGGCACCTGTAGTCCCAGCTACTTGGGAGGCTGAGGCAGGGGAATCGCTTGAACCTGGGAGGCAGGGGTTGCAGTGTGCCGAGATTGTGCCACTGCCCTCCAACCTTGGTGGCAGAGTGAGACTCCATCTCAAATAATAATTAATAATAATAATAATAATAATTCCCTCTACTTCCAGCCCCTGGAAGCCACCATACCACTTTCTGTTTCTATGATTTTGACTACTTTTAACTACCTATATAAGTGAACCATGTGGAATTTGTCTTCTTGTGACTGGCTTATTTCACTTGCACATTGCTGTCAGGGTTCATCCATGTTATAGTACGTGACAGAATTTTCTTCCTTTATAAAGCCATTGTAAGTATATACCACATTTTGCTTATCCATTCATTCATCTGTCAATGGACACTTGGTTGCTTCCACATTTTAGATATTGTGAATAATGCGTCTATAAATGTGTGCACAAATACTGCTTCAAGACCCTGTTTTCAGTTCTTTTGGATGCATATTCAGAAGTAGATTTGCTGTATCATGTACTAATTCTATTTTTATTTTTGAGGAACCACCATATTGTTTTCCACAGTGGCTGCACCATTTTACATTTCTACTATCGGGGCACAATTTTCTCCACA
The DNA here is from genome assembly GCF_049350105.2 of Macaca mulatta. Lineage (NCBI taxonomy): Eukaryota > Metazoa > Chordata > Mammalia > Primates > Cercopithecidae > Macaca > Macaca mulatta. The sequence continues at coordinate 93,379,567 of NC_133418.1, forward strand.
TCTTTGCCAAGACTTGTTATTTTTTGTTTACTTAATAGTAGCCATCTTAATTGGTTTGGTTTGAGATGGTATCTCATTGTAGTTTTGATTTTAATTTCCCTAATGATTAGTGATGTTGAGCATCTTTTCAGGTTCTTATGAGCCATTTGCATAGCTTCTTTGGAGAAACATTTATTCAAGTCCATTGCCCAATTTTGAATCTGGTTTTTGTTGTTGTTGTTGAGTTTTAGGAGAGCTTTATATATTCTGGATGTCAATCTCTTATCAGATATATGCTTTGCAAATATTTTGTGGGTTGCCTTTTTCCTCTGTTAATAGCGTCTTTGATGCACAATTTTAAAGATTCTTCACGAAGTCCAATTTTTCTGTTTTTTCTTTTGTTGCCTGCACTTTTGGTAACATATCCAAGAAATCACTGCCGGATACAGTATTATGATGCTTTTGTACTATGAGGTTTGGTGTACAAATGATCCCATCACCCAGTTAGTGAGCATAGTAGCCAACTGGTAGTTTTTCAGCCCTCAGCCCCCTCTCACCCTTCCCACTTTATTAGTCCCCAGTGTTTGTTATTTGTGTCTGTAGGTTCAGGTGTATTCAACGTTTAGCTCCTACTTATAAGTGAGAATGTGCAGTATTTGGTTTTCTGTTCCTATATTAATTTGCTTAGGATAAAGGCGTCTAGCTGCATCCATGTTGCTGCAAAGGACATAATTTAATTTTTTATGACTGCATAGTATTCCAAGATGTATATGTAACACATTTTCTTTGTCCAGTCCATCATTAATGGGCATCCAGGTTGATTGCATGTCTTTGTCTTTATAGACTTTCATTGTCTATATGCCAGTACTATATTGCTTTCATTACTATGGCTTGTAGTAAGATTTGAAATCAGGAAATGTGAATCCTCAATATTTTCTATTCTTTTTCAAAATTGTTTTGACTTTTTGATGTCTCCTGAGATTCCATATATATTTTAGAGTGGACTTTTATTTCTGCAAAAAAGGAAACGTCATTGGAATTTTGGTAGGGATTGCATTGAGTCAATAGATTGTGTTGGTAGTATGGACATTTGAAAAATATTGTCTTCCAGTCCATGAACATGGAATGTTTTCCATTTTCATATTCTTCTTTAACTTTTTTCAGCAATATTTTATAATTTTTTACTGTACAAGTCTTTCATGTCTTTAGTTAATTCCTAAGTGTTTTATTCCTTTTGATACTATTGTGAATGAGACTTTCTTAATATCCTTTTCACATTGTTTATTGTAAGTGTATAGAAATGCAACTGATTTTTCGGTGTCAACTCTATCCTGCTACTTTGTTTACTTCATCTATTAATTTAACACTTTTAAAAAAAATGTATGTGGACTCTTTAGAGTGTTCTAGACACATGACCATATCATATGTAAGCAGAGATAATTTTAGTTCCTCCTTTCTGATTTGTATCTCTTTGATTTCTTTTCCTTGTCTCATTGCTCTGGCTAAAACTTCTAGTACTATGTTGAATAGAAGTGGCAAAAGCCGGCACCCTTGCCTTGTTCTTGATCTTAAAAGAAGAGCTTTCATCTTTGAGTATGTTTGCTTTGGGTTTTTAATATACAGCTTTTATTATGTTGCGGAAGTTTCCTTCCATTCTCAGTTTGGTGGGTGCTTTTATCATGAAAGAGTGAATTTTTCAAATGCTTTTTCTGCATTAATTATTTGACCTTGTGTTTTACCCTCCTTAAGTCTGACAATGTTATGGATTGCATTGATTGATTTTTGTATGGTGACTTATCCTTGCATTCCAGAATTAAGTCTCACTTGATCATGGTCTATAATTCTGTTTATATGCTGCTGAATTTGGTTTGCTGGGATTTTGTTTAAAAAATTGCTTTGATGTTCACAAAAAATACTGCTGTATAATTTTTTTTTTTCTGGTAGTATCTGTGTCTAAATTTGATGTTGGGATAATGCTGACCTCATAGAATAAGTCAGGAAGTGTTCTCTCCTCTTCATTTTTTCTTTTTTTGGAAAAGTTTGAAAACAATTGGGGTTAGTTCTTTAAATGGTAGAAGTATTTCTACTATTGGTCGAATTCACCAGTGAAACTGTCAGATCAAGGGCTTTTTTTGTTTTCATTGTGAGATTTTGATTTTTGATTACTGATGTAATCTCCTTGCTAGTTATAGGTCTATTCAAATTTTCTATTTCTTCATGATTTAGTCTTGGTAGGCTTAGTATTTCTAGGAATTTGAACATTTCATGTAGGTTATCCAATTTTGGGGGGTACAGTTGTTCATAGTGTTCTCTTAGAATTCTTTTTATTCCTATAGAATAAGTAGTAATGTCCCACTTTTATTTCTGATTTTAGTAATTTGAGTCTTGTCTCTATTTTTCTTAGTCCATCTAGGTGTAGAATTGTCATTTAAAAAATTTTTTTAATGAAGGAGCATTTGAGTCTATTGGGTTTTCTCTTGTTTTTCTATTTATTTCTTTGATATTTGTTCTAATCTTAATTATTTCCTTCTTTCTGCTAGCTTTGGGTTTAGCTTGTTCTTTTCTAGTTCCTTAAGTTGTAAAGTTAAGTGGTTGATATGGGATCTTCCTTGTTTTTAATATAATCATTTGTAGTTTCAGATTTCATGCTTAACACTACTTTTGCTGCATCCTATAAGTTTTGGCATGTTGTGTTTTCATTGTCATTCATATCTAAGTATTTTCTAATTTCCCTTTGCTTTCTCCTTTGATCCATTGATTTTTTTCAAAGAATGTGTTTTAAAATTTTCACATATTTATAGATTTTTCAGTTTTACTTTTGATATTGATTTCTAACTTTATCCTGTTGTGGTCAGAGTTGTTTTGTATATTTCTGTTAGATCTAGTTGGTTTATTGTGTTAAATCCTCTATGTCATTACTTATACTCTGTGTAGTTATTCTGTTCATTTTTGACAGTGTGGTATTGAATTCTTTAACTATTATTGCAGAAATGTCTCTTTTTCCTTCAATTCTGAAGTTTTTGCTGTCTTTATTTTGATGGTCTGTCATTAGGTGCATAAATGCTTGTAAGTTTTCTATCTTCTTGCTATACTGAACCTTTTAATATTAATGTACTTTTTTCTTCCTGTAATCATTTTTAAAAAAATTTAAAGTCTATTTTGTCTGTTAGTACAGCCACATCTGCTCTTTTTTCATTTCCATTTGCATGAAATGTCATCTTCCATTTTTTCACTTTCAAGTTATTTGTCTTTGGATCCAAAGTGAGTCTCTTGTAGACAGTATATATTTGGACCATTTGAAAAATCCATTCTGCTCATCTATATTGGTTGAAGAGTTTAACACATTTTCATTTATGTTATTAGTGAAAAGGAGGAATTTACTTCTATAACTTTTATGTTTGTTTTCTATAGACCTTATAACTCCCCGTCCCTGTTCCCTTTTGTATATATTCTATAGCTATTTTCTTTGCAATTACCTTTGGAATTACATTTAACATCCTAAATTTATAACATTCTAACTTTTAAACCAGTTTAACTTCAATAACATAAAACTCTGCTACTTTAACAGCTCCCTTCCCATCTCTTTTGATTGTTAATGTCATAAAATTGCAACTTTATATATCATGTGTCACAAAACAGAAGTAAATTGAATTGCATTAAACTCTTATATGGAAAAAAATAATGAGTTAGAAACCATAGTTTCAGTGATATTAACTTTTAGACTTTTAAAAATTATTAGTTTCTTAAATCATGTAGAGAACACAAAGTCAAGAAACACTGTTATAATAATACCACCTTTTACAATGTCCCTATATTTACCTTCATTGATATTTTTATTTCTTTATATAGATTCTAGTTACTCTATATTATGCTTTCATTTTAACCTGCAGGACTCCATTTAGCAGTTTTTGCATGGCGGATGTAGGGTAGCAAACTCTCTCAGCTTTAGTTTATCTGGGAATGTCTTAAGTTTCTCCTCACTTTCAAGTTTTGCCAGATGTGGTATTCTTGCTTGACAGTTTCTTTTTTTATATTAGCACTTTGAAAATATCAGCCCACTGCCTTCTGATCTGTAAAGTTTCTGATGAGAAATTTGTAGATAATCTTATTGCAGATGCTTTGTATGTGACAAATCATTTCTATCTCTTGCTGCTTTCAAGATTTTCTCTTTGCCTTTGTATTTGGAAAGTTTGATTATAATGTATATCCATGTGGGTCTCTATGAATTCAGCTTACTTCGAGTTAATTGAGCTTCTTGGAGGTTTATATTCATGTCTTTTTTCAAATTTGAGAGTTTTTCCACCATTATTTCTTCCAATATTCTCTCTACTCCTTTCTTTCTCTCTGCTTCTTCTGGGACTCTCACAATGTGTATGTTGGGCCCCTTGATGATGTCTCACAGGTCTCTTGGGCTCTGCTCACTTTTCTTCAATTTTTTCTTCTTTTTGTTCCTCCGACCTGGTAATTTCCATTGCCTTATCTTTGAGTTCTCTGATTCTTTCTTTTGCCTACTCATATCTTCCCTCAAAGCCCTCTAGTAAATTTTTCATTTCCGTTATTTTAATTTTTAGCTCCAGATGTTCTTTTTAGGTTTTCAAAATCTTTATTTGTATTGTCATTTTGTTTTATATATTATTTTCTTGACTTTATCCACATTTTGTTTTGTTTTATTTATTTATTTATTTTTTAGACAGGGTCTTGCCCTGTCATCCAGGCTATAGTACATGGTTCAATTAACTCACTGCAGCCTCAACCTCCTTGGCTCAGGTGATCCTTCTGCCTCAGCCTGTTGAGCAGCTAGGACTACAGGTGCATGCCATCTATGCCTGGATAATTATATAAATAAATAAATTTAATAGAGATGAGGTCTCACTATGTTGCCTAGGCTTTTATATTTTATTTTTGTGGGTATGTAGTAGGTGTATATATTCATGAGATACATGAAGTATTTTGATACAGGCATAATGATCACTTCCAAGATTCAAGATAAAGCCCTCTTTACTCTTCACTCTAGTCTCCTTAAGCAGATGATGGGAATAAATTTTGTTTTTGTGAGCTGTACTGCCTGGTGTTGCAGGAGGAATGGCATAAACACTTCCTTAGTCACCCTGGCTGGTGTCCCATGTCCACTGACTCTAAGCCCAGCACAGCACTAGGACTTGCCTAGGAATTGCAGTCCTTGTGGCCTAGACTGCCTTTCAAGTTTGTTTAGGATCCCAGAGCACTTTAGCCCATGGTGGCAAGTCTTGTGAAAATTCAAGTTCCAACTGCTGGGATGGTGCTTCTCCTCTGGCTAGGGCTGATCTGTATGCTCCCTGTGCGTGTTGGCATTGGTTGAATTTAGCCCAGTTTTACTTTCCACTGTGACAGGCCAGCACTGAGTTCAGTGCAGAGCCCCACAATCACTGCACTTTCCCTTCCCCAGGTTTACAGATTCTCTCTCTGTGCTATGTGGCTGCTGCCAGAAGGATAGGGGAGGGGCATCACTGGCAATTCAACACTATGTTTCTTACCCTCTTCAGTGCCTCTTTCAGCAATACGAAGTTAAAACCAAGTACTGTGATTGCTTACCTGATTTTCTGCTTTTATGAAAGTGCTTTTTATGTGTGTAGATAGTTGTTAAATTGGTCTTCCTGCAGTGGGGATCATTGTTGAAGGCTTCTGTTTGGCCATCTTGCTCCACCCTCCCTTTTTCAGTTCTTAAAATATCTTCAAGACAGTTATTTTAAAGTCTTTTTTGAGTAGATCTGCTGTTAGGTCTTTTTCAGGGGCAGTTTCTGTTGACTGTTTTTTCCTTTGAATGGGCCATATTTTCCTCTTTTTTCAAATGCCTTGTGATTTTTTGTTGTTGTTTTTGTTGATACTTGGGCATTTGAATTTAATAATGTGATAACTCTGGAATGCAGATTCTTCTTTTTCCTCAAGGTTGTTTGTTTTTTGTTATTGTTTTGTTTGTTTATTAAAATTGCTTTAGTCTGTCTCTGTGCCAAGGATCAGCCTGAGGTGTAAACGTAAAGTCTTTACTGATATTCTCTGAGCTTGCATCCTTCTGTGTTAACTTTATAATTTTTCCCATATATTCAGTTGTTTGTGAATGTCCTTATTTTTAATATCTGGTTCCCAAAAGGAGAAAAAGAAAAAATGAAAAAGGGAGTGGAAATAGGGTGCCAGCCCTTTAAATCCCTGGAAGTCATTTCAGCTGGATGGAAAGGGGTTTGCAACAATGCAATAAAGTGTAACAGCAAAGACCCACCACCTCTTTGTCTGTACCTCTCTGATCAGAAGCAGTAATCATCAATCTAAGCACATATGCCTGATATTTAGAGGACAGGGTCCTTTCTGCTTATCCTGGCTCCTTCAAGCTGTGTGCAAACTGCTGCAGGAATACATGCACAGCTGCCTGCCACAGGGGTGGGGATAGGAAATGGGTAGCTGCTACTGTGCTAAGAGCTAAAATTGACTGAGCTGAAATCAAAATTAACTGCAATGTGCCATCCAAATGTTTCCCTGAAAGTTGCAAGCCTTCGGTAGACTCCAGATTTCCAAAATAGTTATATCAGACATACTCTGTCAGTGCAATTATTGCCTAGTCAGGGAGACAGATTCCTCATGTTTCTTACTCTTCCAGCTCTCCAGGATGTTCTACCTACCTTCCTCTATTTAATGTTTCTATGATACATCTTTTCCCATTTTATTACTTTTACCCAGCCTATATTGTTATATTTGAGTGAGTTTCTTGTCATCAACCTATTGTTTGTTTATATTTTAGTCGACTCTTGTCTTTTAATTGTCTTTAGCCAACCATTGTCTTTATAATGATTTGAATTATTTACATTTATTGTAATTATTAATGTATTAATGCTTAAGTCTGAAATTTTATTTTTTGTTTTATGTTTGTTCTCTCTGTTTTTCTAAGCCTGTTTTCTTTTTTTATGCTTCCTGGTGATTATATGAACATTGTTTAGAATTTCATTTTGATTCCTTCTTAGATTTGATACAAGAGAATCTCTTTCATATAGTTTTTTAGTGGTTGTTCTTGGTGTTAAATTATACATGCACAATTTTTCATAGTTTAAAAGTGTTGTCATTTTACCAGTTTGAGTGCAGAAAACATACTTCCCGCAATGCCACTTTTTTATTCCTCATTTATAGTATAATTGTCTTAAATATTTCTCCTTCGTACATTTAGAATTACATAACACAGTGTATTGGCATCTATTGATTTTTAAAAATTCAGTTTGAGACCTTCTTGGTTCTTGGTATGTTAAGTTATTTTCAGTTGAAACCTGGACATTTTGAAACCTGAATGTAGAGGCTCCTTGTTGCTTTTGTGTGGCGGTGGGAGTTTTGGCTCCCTGCTAGTCCTCCACTGATACTTGTTTGGCTGAGAGAGTTAAGAATGTTTCCTTTCACCTCCCAACTGGTTTCCACTGACACTATGGAATGCAGTGGAGGAGGGAAGGTGGCCTTGTTGTCACTGGGAAACGGTGAATATTCCAGCTCTCCACTAGGGCTTCTCTGATACTACCCAGGCCAGCAGGAGGATGTGGAGTTAAGAAGTCCTGGTTCCCCACGTGGTCTTTATTAACACTGTGCAGAAGTGGGATGAACTTGTTACTTCCCAGTAGGAATTCCTGACTCCCTACCCAGCCTTTTCTGACACCGCCTGGCAAGGGGTTAGAGTGCCTATCACAGCTTGGTAAGGGGGAAGTACAGAAAGTACAGGAGGAAGTCTGATGGAAGCACTTGCATCAGACTTTGCTAGTGGGGTGAGAGTGAGCCAGTTTTTCTGTGGTGTTTGCTATAGCAGAGCAACTATATTCTAAAAGTTTTTGTCTTTCTGGTTTTTCCCTTTTTCTCATTCCTTAGCTAGAGAAAGTAAGATTTTGTTTGGCTTTTTGATCTGTGACTATTCCATTTTATGGTTGCCAACTTCATCAGCTCTAAATCTGGAATATATGAGGCAAAATGAAAACCCAAGAACACACTGCTTTGTTTTTCTTCAAATCCTAAGGTCTCTAGCCCATGTGCCTTGTTCTCACCAACTGTTAGAATCTTCTCATGTTTGCTTTTTAAATAATGTCCAGAGACTCAGTTATATGTAGCAAGAGGAATGTGGGAAAGCATCTCTACTTCACAACCTCCTGGAAGTAAAAGTTATGATGCGTATACAATGAGATAAAATTTGGAGTTCTGCATGCATATGATGTGTGCCACTTATAGCACATGATAGACTTTCTTTCATTCAAAATTCATTCCAGGCCTACTGTGTGCCAGGCACTGTTCAAGGCATCGCACATATAGTGATGAACAAAATAGGTAACATTTCTCTCTTTATGGTGCATACATTCTTGTGGAAAGAAGTGGACAATAAACACAGAAAGTAGAATATGTTAGTAAAACGTGCTACTGGAAAAAGTAAAGTAGATTTATGAGGCTAGTGAGTGCTGGAGCCATTGGAGGTTATTTATTTTACATAAGGTGGTCAGGGAAGCTAACATTTGCGCAGAGTGGCTGCAGTAAGATGGACAAAGATAAAAGTGGTAGAAGAGAGCAGAGATGTAGTTAGGGAATCAGACTGTCTAGGGTCTTGAAGGCAGTCAAGAATTTGGGCTTTTGTTTAGTCACAAAGGAGGTTTTCAGAGGGAAGTAATATGATCCAGTTTACAGCTTTACTTGGTCTGCTGTATGGAGAATAGATTGCCGTGGAGTAAGTGCGGTGGTCAAATGAGGAGGCTTTTACAAATACCCAGGAGAGGTTTAATGAGAGATGAAACTCAGATGGAATAGTGGAGTTGGTGAGATGTGGCCAGATTCTGAAAATATTTTGCAGATAAAGATGACAGAAATTGCTAACAGATTTTATGTGGGGTATGAGAGAGAGAGAGAGAGATCAAAGATGGTCTAAGGTCTTTGGCTTAAGCAATTGGAAGAATCCACTTGGCATTTACTGAGATGGGGAAGACTGAGGGAAGTGCAAGTTTGGAGAAGAATGGGGAATCAGAGGTTTGGGTTTGACTGTGTTAAAATTGAAATATTCATTAAACTAGAGGTATAGTAGGAGGTTGCCCATGTGAGTCTGAGTTTAAGGACTGCAGATATCCTGTCTGGAGATATCAATTTGGGACTTGCTGTTCTATAGATGATTGTTTTTGTCCGTTTTGTGCTGCTCTAGCAGAATACCTGAGACTGGGTAATTTACAAAGAGCAGAAATCTATTTCACACAGTTCTAGAGGCTGGGATGTACAAGACCAAGGTGCCAGCATCTGATGGGGGCGTTCTTGGTGTATTCTCACATGGAGGAAGGCAGAAGGTGAAAGGGCAAGAATGAGCAAATCCACTTCCTCAAGTCCTATTTATAGCAGCATTAATCCATTCATGTTGGCAGAGCCCTCGTGACCTAAACACCTCCTAAAAGGCCCCACCTTTCAGCACTGTTGCATTGGGGATTAAATTTCCAGCACACAAATTTTGAGGGACGCATTCAGATTATAGGAATGATATTTAATGATATGTCTAGATGTGATCACATAGACAGAGACTGTAAATAAAGAAGAAAAAGAGTCCTGAGTTCTGGGGGCACTCTCATATTTAGAGGTCAGGAGGATGAGGAGAAACAAGCAAAGGAAAATGAGAAAAGATCAGTGAAGCAGAAGAACCAAGAGAGTGTGGTGTGCTGGAAGCTGAGTAAAGAAAGTGTTTCCAGAAAGAGGGAGTGATTAATTTGTCAAATAAGAAGAGAGTTGTAAATTGATTCTTGGGTTTGGGAATGTGATCGTCTCTGGTGGACTCACCATGATTTGTTTCCATGGAAGGAGGGGGAAGGAGGAAAGAAGTGGAGGAGAAGACAGAGATGGCAAGCATAGGCAGCTCTCTGGAGTTGCTATAAAGGAAAGCAGGAAAATGGAGTAGTAGATGAACAAGGTTACAGGGTCAAGAAAGGAGTAATTACTATACAGAATAATTAAATATATACATGGAAACTTTGTATTTATATATAGAGTTTGAATTTATTTTGATTGACAATGAGTCTAAAATTTCATATAGTGAAAAGTCTTCAATTGGCTTGATAATCTTAGCAATAGCATTTATATTTGAAGAAGACTTAGTTAAATATGAGTTGGTCTATGCAAGATGTGTAATTTTAAAGCTTTTTTCTTTGGTTTAATTTGGATTTGCAATTTCAGTTAACCCTTTCCAATGAATCCCCCCAAATGAATATTTACTTAGCGATGATAGAAAACTTTATATTTACAGAGTACTTATCAGTCTCTCTATAAGAACAAACCATAAAAGAATGAAAATTTACATTAGAGGTGTAGGAGGTAATTAAAGTGATGTGGTCCCAAACCAGGGAAACTGAGTCTCAGTCATAGGTGGAGCATGGGATCTGAAGGGGAAACTCATCTACAACTCTACAGCACCAACTGCCAGTCTCTTGGGCTAATAGACTCTCTCCCGCTTCTCGTCATTGTCTTTGTCTTTTTCTACAGTGCAACAAGCTTTGAACTACTTCCAGCTTTCCAATAGCAAAGTTATTCAGATTAGATGAACTTTATTTGTTCTCCAGGACTTCTAGCTCTCCAAAGCCTTCTGTCTGTACCCTGTGTTCACCAAACCTCCTTCTTTTTGCTGCTGGGAAACCCAATCAGCTACATTTCCCAGCCTCCCTTGCAGTTGGGTGGGGCCAAAAGAATGAGGGTGGAATTTATGCCACTTCCAGCCTGAAGCATGGTCATTAAGAAAACCTTCTACACAATCCTCCTTGTCCTCTCTCTTCCTTTGCCTGCTGGATAGATGCAGTAGATTCCTTGGAAGGGCCTGGGTCCTGAATGGCTGTGGAGCAGAAACTTGAATAGGATCTTACTGTGGCATGAGCAAGAAATGAGCTTTTATTATGTTGATCTTTTGATACTTCGTAGTTTTTTTGTTACAGTAGTGAGCCTGCCCTGATTAATACATACTTCTACTACAAGTATTACAAAAATACAACTTTTTTTTTTTTTTTAATACCTTTCTGTAGCCTTTCAGGATCCTTTTCTTCTAAGAAGTCACCTTCAGGCTCCCAAAGCGCTCATGGAGTGTGAATGCAAGGAGAAACAAATAGCAACAATCCTGTATCAGTTACTTTTTCCTGCATCATCTTATTTAATTTTTATAGGAATCCAAGGATTCTCATAAAATAGTAGTCCAATGAGTCCAACCTTATAGTCCAATGAGGTTAATAATTAACCTTAGTTTACAGATGAAGGAGTTTGTACAAGATCACAGAGTTATGAAATAGTAAAGTCCTTCAAGCCTGACCTTGTTAACCACAGAGCACTTGCTCTCCCACTACATCTTCACTCTGTTCTTTTTCCCTCTGGGGAAGGAAGAAAAGCTCATTAATCTAATTCACTTATGCACACTCTGGTATTAGAGACTCATTTTCCTTTGCCTTGTTGTGTGTATTTGTGTTTTGAAGGAGGTGAGAAACAGAGAAGGTAATTATTTACTGAAGACATGAATTGCAGGCACTGTTGTGATTGGGTGGGGTGGGAGGCATTCTGCAGATGACATAGTAGACCTGAGTCCAGGTGTGAAGGGGAGAGGGAGACAGCAGATAGCATTTAGTTTCTAGGGAGACAGCACAGGAAGCTAACCTTTCTTTCCCCTTCAACTTTTTAATACAAACACTTAAAGATCCTCATAGTCCATTAACTGGCCAGGAGAGCAGATGGTAGAGGTGAGGAGTTTCAGCATCCTGGGAACACCTGAGCAGCCTCCCTGTTCCAACAGAATTGTCGATGTTCAAGCCAAGAGGAAAGATGTGAAATTGCTGTTGCCAAGGGGGAAAGTGCAGGTCTTCAATACAACCTTGATGTTTTATGTTTATAAAATTTGGCTCAGCTGGGCACGGCGGCTCATGCTTGTAATCCCAGTGTTTTGGGAGGCCAAAGCAGGTGGATCACAAGGTCAAGAGTTCCACACCAGCCTGGCCAATATGGTGAAACTCTGTCTCTACTAAAAATACAAAAATTAGCTGGGCGTGGTGGCGGGCGCCTGTAGTCCCAGCTGCTTGGGAGGTTGAGACAGGAGAATTGCTTGAACCCTGGAGGTGGAGGTTGCAGTGAGCCGAGATCGCCCCACTGCACTCCAGCCTGGGCAACAGAATGACACTCTATCTCAAAAAAAATAAAATAAATAAATTGACTCACACATAGTACAACACCTGTCTGCATACTTTTGCCAGTCACTCCATAGTTTAAAATATGCTTCTTCATAGGAAGCATCAAATTAGATAATTTCATCCTCACAACAATTTTAGGAAGCAACGCTCACATATGATCTAGGTACAAAAAAATGGTGACCCACGTCCCTGACATGAAGCCCAGGGCATTTCTTAGACTTCCTGTTTTTGAGAAGGAGATCTAAGACAAACCTCCCAGACTTTGAAGGATAGGTGTTTCTATCCAAAATACAACTGTGATTATCTGTGGAATCTGCAGATCTTGTCTGGTCTTTCTTGTCTGCAAAAGATCAGATGAATGCTCTGGAGATGTGTGTGGTTGTCTAGCATGAGCGTGTGCGTGTGCATTTGTGCATGTGTGTGTGCGTGCATATGTGAGTGTGTGTGTGTGTAAGAGACAGAGAAAGAAAAATGAATATAAAATTTACAGAATCAAATATCAGTTTTCAAAGCTTCAGGACCCAATTGTCTACATAGGATTATCTGCCCTGCTTAGGAAAGTGTTTTCTGGAGTGGAGCTCCAGCTCTGTGATGAATGTGCCAAACTAGGGGTTCCTTCTCAGAGAGTCATCATGTCCTTAGCATGCCGTGGCTTGAAGAAATCCCACAATGAGTAAATATTAGGTCTTGTCTGATGTTATAGGTCCCAAACTTACTTAACTATGGATTCTCTTTTTTGAATCTGTCACTCATTCGCATACAGTGACAGTACCTCTTTTTGAAAATGCCAATTCTGGAGTAGTTAGAAAGGAATTAATTAAAAAGACAACTGGGATTATCAGAAGACCTAGATCTTGCTCTTACTCTATCACTAATAGGCTTTATAATTTTTGACAAATTATTTTTATTTAGTTCTTTTTCAAGTGAGTATTTTTTTCTGCTTTGAAGGAAACATTTCTTTAAGGATATTTATTGTGCTTATTTAAAATTGTTATTTTGTCGTGGTAATTTCACTTTGTGGAATTATGTACATGGTACATGTACAAGATGGTACATGTACCAACATGGTACATGTACAAGATGGTACATGTACCAACATGGTACATGTACAAGATGGTACATGTACCAACATGGTACATGTACAAGATGGTACATGTACCAACATGGTACATGTACAAGATGGTACATGTACCAACATGGTACATGTTATTCATTATTTATTATGCAAATTATTTATGTATTCTGTGTTGTTGATTATTTCTTAGTGGTTGTACTTTTCAGGTATGGAATTATTTTGGCCTGTGATACACATCCTCCTGGAGAAGATAATTTGTATTGAGTTAAGGCTAAATGGCTGTCTGGTCTTTGTACCTTCTGGTGTGAGCTTAAGAAAGAGGTGGGGATGAGACCATGTTCTTTTTTAACAGTGAATCCTAACCTTTCCTCCCCATGTGTCCCAGGACATTTGTGTACTCACTGCTCAATCGAGGGAGGCCTTATCCAGCTGTACTCATTTTCCGAGGCATTGCCTTCTGCGCTGGAAATGGATTCCTTCAAAGCTACTATCTGATTTACTGTGCTGAATACCCTGATGGGTGGTACACAGACATACGGTTTTGCTTGGGTAAGTGAATCTAGCCACTTCTCACCTACTCCCCAGTTAACAACCCTTCCCACAGTCTACGTCGCCATGGCCTCTCCCTACTGCAATAACCTGCTAATGATCCCATCTTCCCCTCCCTCACCCCTACCCTGGTCTTTTCTCTATATGGTAGCCAGAGAGATTGTTTAAACACATATCATGCCGTTTCCCATTGCAAAACTCTCCAGTAGATTTCCTTTACTCTCAAAATACAAATTCTTTCCCACTGCCTTTAAATTCTAAATGTTCTTGGTGTTTCCAATTTCCCAACCTCTTTTCCAGGCTCGCTGCACCTCCTTTTCTGTGCTCCAGTGCCAGTGGCCTTCCTGCTTTGCCACCAGCTGTCAGACTTGTCCGGCCCCAGTGTTTTTGTGTAGGACTGTTCCCTCTGCCTAGCACAGGGGTGTCCAGTCTTTTGGCTTCCCTGGGATACATTGGAATAAGAAGAATTGCCTCGGGCTACACATATAATACACTAACACCAATGATAGCTGATGAGCTAAAAAGAAATTTCATAATGTTTTAAGAAAGTGTACAAATTTGTGTTGGGCCACATCCAAAACTGTCCTGGGCTGCGGGCTGGACAAGCTTGGCCTAGAAGGCTTTGCCCCCATGTATTCATGGGGGTTGATTCCTCACGTTATTTAGTTCACCACCAATTTGCACCTCCTCAAAGGGACTTTCCCTGACCACCCTATCTAAAATAGTTGAAGACACTGCTGTGTGTGCTAACCCCCTTCCTTCCCCACTCCCCTGCCATCCCTCCCCAGATACCCTTTCTTCCAGGCCAATGATCGTTTGACTAGACAAGGTGGAAAATCCTTGTTTTATATTGTATCAGATAAGGTGAGAACAGACCTGATTGTTTTAACTAAACTATTCTTGCTTTTTGCCTGACGTATTTTGAAAAGCACTAATGTGCTTTGCTGAGAGGTTGGGTTGGACCTTTATGTGGGACGGTGAGTGTTTCTGGGCTATAGTAACACCCTTTGGGATGCAGGAACTAGCATCCCCGATCCTGGCTCTCCTCACCTCAGAACAGGGCCCTTTCTGTACCAGTGGATAGTGTACGTGGAGACACCACTGGGATATGTGGCTGAGTAAAACAAATAAAGATGTGAACAGTGTGTGTAGTATGCTACTTTTAATGTCAGAATGTGTATGTGTGGGGGTGTGTGTGTGAACTGGTAGTGGTGGAAGTCAGTTTGTTAGTGGCCATGCCTCCAAATGAGCTCACATTATTTTTATGAGAGTGGGTGTTTCAGTCAGGAATGCGCTCAGAAAACCAAATAATAGTGACTGGAAGAATTCAGAATTCCTAGTTCTTACATAACAACAAGTGTCGAAGCAGGTGGCTTCTGCGTTCCTGTGGTTGCTTACCGACACCATTAATAACTCAGGCACTTTCTGTCTCCTCTATTCTTAGCATGTTTACCTGTGGTCCTCTTGTTAGTCACTTCATGGTTGCAAGATGTTGACTGTAGCTCAAGGCATTACATCTGGCAATCAAGACAGGAAGAAGGAGGAAGTAGGGGCACCGGTCTTGCCTGCACCTTTTATCAGAAAAGCAAACGATTTCCAAGGAAGTCCCCCCACCAAGACTTCACTTTACATCTTATTGGCGGAACTGGCTCGTGTGACCACCTTTCTCAATTCAGCCTCTATAGTGGGAGATGGCAAAAGAAAAGGGGCTGGAATTGGCTGTTGAGATATGCAACCTCGATTTGACTCTTTGTGAATGAGCTAAAGGCTTACTATTATGATCCGTTCGTTTATTTGTTTATGTATTTAAATACTGGACAATGGTGCTGCCTCCTGCTGTCCTCTCTTTTCCGACCTGTCTCCATCGGTGGTGCCACTGTGCACTTTCAGCCTGAGTCTAGGAAACAGCCCACCCAGTGCTCCCCATTCAGGACCAGGACTCATTGCCCTCCCCACTTTCTGCCGTATCTTAGGACCATTCTTAGATTTAGAAATTAAATGCCCTTCCCTTCATTTTTAGGAATTAAATGGCCCTCCTTTCATTTTAGCTTAGCTTGTGAAAAAGGCACCAAAATCTGGACACATTTTTTAAAACATTTCTCCTTTCTCTCTTCTTTGTCAAGGTGTCTTCTTATTTATTTTGGGAATGGGAGTCAACATCCATAGTGACTATATATTGCGCCAGCTCAGGAAGCCTGGAGAAATCACCTACAGGATTCCACAAGGTAATGTCTCCCCTGCCCCCAGACTCACTCTTCCCTTGAGCCTGCTCCGGGGATGATGCTATGGTAGCAGATGGAGAGGGGACGGTGAGGGCACAGATGATACAATACCTCTCAGCTTGCTTTTGACTTCCCCTGCATACCCAGTCCCATCACAGTACGTCTGCATTTCTGACCTGAACCCAGAAGCTTAAGAGAGCTACCAGGGCCCTCAGTAAGGTGCGAGGCCACAATACCTGGAAGTGGGAGAGAGTGGGAGATTTGAGTAGGGTTAGAATCAGCTACCTACAACCTCATTGCAGTAGGTAAGATTGTCATGTACAGAGGACTGATCCTTTCTAGGTTTGCAAATGATGCTGAATGCTTGGCCAATAAATGTGTCCCCTCTAATTGATCTAGACTTATCTTGTGAGCAGTTAAGGCTAGAACTTGTGTATTTCCTGCCACTTGTATATACTTTTAAAGGTGTAGAGAACTATATTTACTTAATAGAAACTTAGGATGGGAGATCTTACAAGCACAAGTGCATTTTTGGAGATAAAGGTGAGCATGTTTGTAATCCTAACCGTTCCAAAGAAACCAGGGTATGAGAGGCCGGGCGCAGTGGCTCAAGCCTGTAATCCCAGCACTTTGGGAGGCCGAGACAGGTGGATCACGAGGTCAGGAGATTGAGACCATCCTGGCTAACACGGTGAAACCCCGTCTCTATTAAGAAATACAAAAAACTAGCCGGGCGAGGTGGCGGGTGCCTGTAGTCCCAGCTACTCGGGAGGCTGAGGCCAAAGAATGGCGCGAACCCGGGAGGCGGAGCTTGCAGTGAGCTGAGATCGGGCCACTGCACTCCAGCCTGGGTGACAGAGTGAGACTCCGTCTCAAAAAAAAAAAAAAAAAAAAAAAAAAGAAACCAGGGTATGAGAAGGACAAATATATGCAAATGGGAGTGAATCAGTCCAAGTCATCCTTCAATAGATTTAGATGGGTATTTGTGTAAGTCCTTGGTTTCTACCCTTTTTGATGTAAATACAACCCTTTATTTACATCAAAAAATTTCCTCAATTATGACATGATGTTAGTGCACATTAATAGTCATTGGTGTCAAAGTTACTATGAATTCAGTAACATATTCAAATGAATTTGAATGTTGTTAATATCCTAACAGTATCTACATCAAACAGAAATAATTTAGTAGGTTAGGATGTGCCATTTACTGTATTCATAGACAATTTATAGGCCCTTTGCATTAGATCTCTGGTTCCTCCCAGGTCCTAGAGAATCACAGGTTGGGAACCACTGATGCAATCTCATCTTCAAGAAAGATTCAACTCTAAGGGGCTTTGATTTTAAAAACATTCACTCCATAACTAGATAAATAAAGAAGAACAGAGAAAGCACTTAAAAACCAGTTGCCAAGATTAGTTTCCAACTTTTGAATTATAATAGAGAATGATTTAAACACAAAATATTTTTATATAACTATAGAAAGAACAAAATTGTTTTGGTTTAAACATCCCCAGTTTAATGTGGGTAATAAAATTTGAGTGTGGATATATTTAATATCATTAGAAATATGCTGATTTCTAGATACAGTCCTGAGAGAAGAAATACCTGGTTGGATAGAAAATGAAACATTTAAAATCAAGAAGCCGACTTCACCAGCCTCCAGCAGGACAAATACCTGCAGCTCCTACTCTCTAAACATGAACAGAGGAGAGTGCTTTGCAGAAGGGTGGGGAGGGGCAAATCCCATAAGAGAATCTAAATTCCTTCTCCTGTAAGTTCAGATTTTTATTATTTTAATGTAGTGTGCAGTTTCACATTTTGCGACTGTGAATGTGAAAGTGTGGGTGTCCAGGAAAGGAATGGGGAGGTAAGAAGTGGCCCCAAAACCTTTCTTAATAGAACGAAACAAAAGCCAGACCTCCTACACTTCTCCCTTGTCCTACCCAAAGCTAGTGGTCCAGCAGTTGTTAGAGATTTGGAGAGAGCCTGTTAAGCAGTTGAGGCCACTCTTCGTGACTCCAGAATGTTCTCCAGGCAACTGGCTGTTGTTGCTTTGTTTCCCCTTCTCCCCAAGAGGATTCCACCAGACTCCTACGACTATGGAGGGAGTCTCCAGCCCCACATTTGTTCTTGCTGCCTTTGTGTATTTTGGAACAACACAGATGAGTTTAATGTCACAATGATTCAGTTGCAATGATTGACCTTCTGATTCTTCTGCATGCAGGTGGCTTGTTTACGTATGTTTCTGGAGCCAATTTCCTTGGTGAGATCATTGAATGGATCGGCTATGCGCTGGCCACTTGGTCCCTCCCAGCACTTGCATTTGCATTTTTCTCAGTTTGTTTCCTTGGGCTGCGAGCTTTTCACCACCATAGGTAAACTTTTCAATAAAAGCGGCAGCATTCATGTAGCTTTCTTCTTCTCCAAACAGGCTTTTAACCCGCAGAGGAAGATTTAGAAACCGAAGATATTTATCTTTTTAAGGGAAGGTTGATACAATAATCTGGGTTAGCATATTCTGACTTACTGGGCTTGTATTGAAGTTGGAAGTTAGCTGGATGAGAGTAGCAGTAATAAAATTTTTTGAAGAACAAACATAAGTCCATGTAAACTGAGGTGATGGCCGGGAAGGTCCTGTGCCTGTCTTGCTGAAGAAGGCTGTCCAGCGAGAAGTGCCTTGCACCCACATGAGTTAGCTGACCCAGGCTCTGTGCCCACCAGGCAGGCTTACCTGGAGATGGTTAGAAAAAGCCTCAAGAAGCAGAAGAAGCTGCTTCCATTTCCATGCTTCAATTTCATCCCCTCCCACCACATTTCTGGAAATGTGTGCCATAGGTAGGACCATGGCCAGCACTTTCCAAAGCTCCACAGATATTTATTTATTTATTTATTTTTGAGTCAGAGTCTCACTCTGTTCCCAGGCTGAAGTGCAATGGGGCGATCTTGCCTCACTGCAGCCTCCACCTCCCAGGTTCAAGCGATTCTCCCACCTCAGCCTCCCAAATAGCCGAGACTACAGGCCCACCACCATGCCCAGCTAACTTTTTGTGTTTTTAGTAGAGACAGGGTTTCACCATGTTGGCCAGGCTGGCCTTGAACTCCTGACCTCAAGTGATCTGCCCGCTTCGGCCTCCCAAAGTGCTGGGATTACAGGCATAAGCCACCGCGCCTGGCCTCCACAGATGTTCTGAGGCACAGCAGGCTAGAGAGCCACAGGGAAAAAGTACTATTTTGGTGACTATGTGGCTGCTATTTTTAGCTACAAGATTTGGTGCTAACAGTTCAGGTAATCACAGAGCCCTGGAACTCCAGAAGGATTATTTCCCCTGGAATCTCTGCAATGCCAGGGTTTATTTTGGTACTGCCTTCCTTCCCTGACACCCACCCTCTATAAATCATAACCAAGGCCAACCCTGGCTTCCGAGGAAGGTAGGACAAGAAATCGCATGTATGGGGCAATCTTAGGACTGCCCCATCTGCTGGGAAATGCCAGGAATTGCAGGTGTTTCGGAACCCTCCCTCTGAAGGTCTGGCCTAAAGCTTCACTAACCTAGGGTGGAGTGGGGACAAAAGAATTAACTAAAAGTATGGCTGGAAGTGAAAGGTAATATATTAGGTTGTTAACAGGCTTTAAATTACCAAGTGTAAATTTCAGATCCTTTCCCTAAAATGGCTTTTGTGGAAAGAGAAAGCCTATAATTACTGGAGACTATGGATACTCAAACAGGGAATGAATGGTCTTGGAAGCAGGACCCTGGGATTATGACTCAATGCCTAGTTTTGAAGATTTAACTAAGAATGAGTTCCTTTTTTTCTGAGTAGAATTGTTCGAGGACAACGTTCTGAAATGAAGCAACAGCTCATGACCTATTCCTACCACCTCCTAGACTCTGTGAGGAAAGGTGGCAGAGGGTTCCTAGCCCATAAGAGAGTCATAACAGTTCTTACCATTTCAGGCTGGGTCTGCTGCCCACCAGAGGCAGAGCAAGCAGGGGAGAAGAGAAGGCATCACCCAGCACTTGGAGGGCCCCTGGGAAGCGTGGACTCTACCGTGCTTGGTTAGGAGAGGGGCTATAATTCCACTAGACGTTTCCAGCTGCTGCAACAATAAAACCCAAACTGAGGCCTCATTCTGTGATGTCATACCTCCTAGACAAGGGCCAGAAGGCATAGTTTTTAATAGGCTAACAGGACTTTGTGAAGGCTCCTATAAAACAAAGCCAGGCACTCACAGCAGAGGCAGCACTGGCGGAGGCAGCCCACCAGCCTTCTCAAATCACAGTACCGAAAACTAGCCACCTTTTGTAACTTATTATTTGCCCCCTAGTTCAAACTAAGGTACTTTAACAGAGTGTATCATCTTGATTATGCCTTGAGGACTGCCAGTGTCAACTAGTTAGGAGGACAGCCTGGCAACTTAAGGACAAAGGATTCTTATAAGATGCATTTGTCTCCTGTGGCTGCTGCAACACATCACCACAAACTGGGAGGCTTAAAACAACGCAGATTTGTCCTTTCATAGTTCTGGAGGCTGGAAGTTTGAAATCGAGGTGTAGGCAGGGCCATGCCCCCAAGATGGCTCTAGGGAAGAATTTTTCCTTGCCTCTTTTTAGCTTCTAATGGTGGCCGACAGCACTTGGTGTTCTGTGGCTTATAGCTACATCACTGATCTCTGCCTCCGTCTTCACATGGCCTTCTCTCCTGTGGGTCTCTGTCTCTGTCTCTTTGTCTTTTCTCCTCTTCTTTTTAGGACACAGTCACATTGGATTAAGGGCATACCCTGCTCCAGTATGACCTCATCTTAATTAATTTTATCTGCAATGGTCCTAGTTCCAGAAAAAAAAAATTACCCTTTCAGATACTGGGAGTTAGGACTTTAACATATCTTTTGACAAGACAGAATTCAACTCATGATACATGGTGATATTTTGCTAGCATTCCCAGGCCTTATGAAAGGACATTTTCCTGGGAACATTGCTGGTTCTCTTTGCCCATAGTCTTTGGTTCCCTGTATTTCCCAGCTGAATCCAAACAAGTACTTCCTTCCGGATACACTTTTTTTTTTTTTCTGGTAGAATATACATAACAAAAATTTTACCACTTTAGCCATTTTTAAGTGTAAAATTCAGTGGCATTAGGTACATTCAAAATGTTGCACAGCCATCACCACTACCCTCTGCCTATTACTTTTCATTTCCCAGCAAAAGAAGCTTCAACATTTACAAGAAATAGGCTGTGGGAAGGAGAAATAAGAATCATAAATGACTATTGAAATAGTCAGACTCGAGATAACTGTAGGTTGACTTGTAACAAAGATTTGTTAACAGCAAACCTCAGCTGTCAGCCACTGCCCCATTATATGTACAATGATTCCTTTCTTGTCTTTTAGGTTCTACCTCAAGATGTTTGAGGACTACCCCAAATCTCGGAAAGCCCTTATTCCATTCATCTTTTAAAGAAACCAAATTAAAAAGGAGCAAAGCTCCCACAACGCTGATGTAAACTGTCAAGCTGCTGAAACTGCAATTTCCATGATATAATAGTCCTCCATATATATATATGTATGTACATATATAATAGTAGGTCTCCTGGCGTTCTGCCAGCTGGCCTGGGGATTCTGAGTGGTGCCTGCTTAGAGTTTACTTCTACCCTTCCAGGGACCCCTATCCTGATCTCCAATTGAAGCTTCAAAAAGCCACTTTTCCAAATGGCAACGGTTGCTTCTTAGGTATTGCTCTGAGAAAGTACAAACTTCTCCTATTTCTTTCACTGGGCAATCCAAGTACACGTGGCTTCATACCCACTCCCTGTCAATGTAGGACAACTCTGTAATCAAGAATTTTTTGGCTTGAAGGCAGTGCTTACAGACCTTATTAAAGGTATACATTTTGTACGCATACAGAGTAGCAGAGATTTAAACTCTGAAGCCACACAGACCCAGAGCAAACCCACTCCCAAATGAAAACCCCAGTCACGTCTTCCTTTTCCTTGGTTAATTAGGAAAGATGAGAAATTATTAGATAGACCTTGAATACAGGAGCCCTCTCCTCATAGTGCTGAAAAGATACTGATGCATTGACCTCATTTCAAATGTATGCAGTGTCTTAGTTGATGAGTGCCTCTGTTTTCCAGAAGATTTCACAATCCCCGGAAAACTGGTATGGCTATTCTTGAAGGCCAGGTTTTAATAACCACAAAGAAAAAGGCATGACCCTGGATGGCTGCTGGGAGAGTAGAGAACAGCATGATCCTGGATGGCTACTAAGAGGATAGAGAACAGTTTTACAATAGACATTGCAAACTTTCATGTTCTTGGAAACTGGTGGCAATATCCAAAAAAAAAAAAAAAGTAAGCGTAAAACAAAGAGAATTAATGATGAGGTTACATGCTGCTTGCCTCCACCAGATGTCCACAATGATGTGAAGTACAGCAGAAGCCCCAAGCAACTTTCCTTTCCTGGAACTTCTTCATTGTAGTTCTCAGAACCTGTTCAAAAAGGTGTCTCCTAGGGGCAGCTTGAATGCCTCCCTCACATGAGCTGCAGGCAGAGGCTGAAAGTTGCAGACAGAAGGGCACATCTGGGCAGAAAACCTGTTTTGTTTGCCTCAGACTTTTTTTGTTTTTTACAAAGTTTCAAAAACGTAAAAATTAGGAGATTCCTTCATAGAACTCTGGCATTCTAATTTCATTTAAAAAGCTGGAGGATCTGAGCATTCAGAGCCCACATTTCCACACCAGAACTGGAACTACGTAGCTAGTAAGCATTTGCGTTTGCAAACTCTTGTGAAGCGGTCACCCCGGCATGGGTGCTGAGATATGGACTCTAAGGAAGGGGCCGAACGCTTGTAATTGGAATATATGGAAATATTTGTCTTCTCAGGCCTGTGTTTGTGGAATGCATTGTCAATATTTAGCAAACTGTTTTGAGAAATGAGCACCAGTGGTATTAAGTACAGAAACTCACTATATAAGTCACAGAGGAAACTTGGAAGGTCTGAGGATGATGTTGATTACTGAAAAATACAGATTGCAATCATATAAATAAATGTTCTTCTTGTTCATTAAATACCTTAAAAATTATGGATGTTAAGTAATTTTGTTTGAATTAAAATATCCTGGGACTTCTGGAGATTTTCACAAGATATTGAGGTGTGCTTCTCTGTCCCTCCTTCCCCCGTTCCCATTCACCCTGTCTGTAGTGTCGTTTCCTTTCTTCTCTTCTCTCTTCATGAAATTAGGGGCTGTGTGCTGGAAATAAAGAAGTATGACTTATAGAGCCTCTCAGCCACAATTCAGAACTACAAGGAAGTACAATAAACGTGCGGGAAAATGTCCTGAGGATAGACGCCACTCTTGGTGCTGAGGAATACACAGGGAGAATGAATACACTTGGTGAAATAAATCTTCAGGTGTAGCTTGAGCTCTGAGACACAAAAGACTTCCAGTTCTCTCCATGACATTGAAAACCACCTTGCTTAAGTCCTTTATTTTACTACCCACGTAAAACATCCAGGCCGATCGTTGAGATGAAATAAGTGTACAATAAATGGCAGTACTCAGTCTCAGGACAAAACTGCCATTTGGCAATTTCATTTTTTGCCACAAGAGGGCGCTTTCTAAAATAGTATTTAGCCCAACTTTGACTTAATTAGGTAATTAACATACTGGGGGGACCCCAGTCCTCTCGCCTGATGGTGGACATTTCAAGTTAGCATGATTGTGGAACTTCTTCATCTGAATATAGGGCAGGGTAGCGTGAACTCTATGAAAGCTGAAACCTTCCCTTGATAATTCAGGTATTCTCAGTGTTCTAGGGCTGTTGTGTTCAATGACAGTTTGTCATTGTTTAGGGCTAGGATATGTATGTGGATTAAATACAGTAAAGGTCTGAATGTGTGCTCATCTCTAAACATATTTCTTCCCACTTTTAAAAATAGAGTGCAACAAAATTATAGTTAATTGAGGTTTCCGTGGAGTGTTTTGTGGCTAAAACAGTCTAACAGTGTCCTAGCTCACAAGATACTGTCTCTTGGTCTTGCTGAAGCTTTCACGGAAGAGGCGTTTTCCTGCCAACCTGGAAGAAAATGTTGAGTTTTGCTTGTTTTTCAGAATTTAGACTTAAAGAGCTGAAGCAGACCTCAGACATCAGCTATTCCGACCGCTTCATATGATAGGTAGTGACATTGAGACCCACAGAGTTCAAAGGCCTCCTCACAGCTGGTACAGAGCTGGTCAGAGCAGCCATCTCATTTTGTCCCTTTGAGGGTCAGAAGTATGTTTTTTTCTGCTTAAGGCACAGCCTTTAGGGCTGCCATCTGGATTTCTGCAGAGCTCATGCAGGAGAAAAATAGCCAGAGCTTAAGTGCTATTGCACAATTCATTTTGTACACCTATTGTCCCATGCCTGTGTGTGTGAGGCTTCCCTCGCTCTGTGGGAGCATCAGGCTCTGCCCTTTCCTAAACCTATTTGACAGAATAGAGAGTTTTCCTTCATTGGTGTAGTCAAGACAACATGTGTGTTCAGCATGGAAAAAGGTTTCAGGTCATAAACCCCTTTATCCCTAATGCTTACTTTCATAAAGAACAACACTGGGTCCACTGTATTCTAAAAGGAAAACGGAGCTCTAATGAGAAATACGCAATTAAACAGCTATTTAGGCAGCTTAGACCCTTTCAGGAACAAATAAATAAATCCATGGTTTTACAACCCTGAAGTTTGATAATAGCTCTCTTGAATTTTTGTGGTTACCTCATGGCAATCTCACTAAGAAGCAGGGGATCAAGCTCTTGGCACATGAAGGAATAGATTCATGAAGATTCATTTCCTTTCCCGCTTGGCCTTTTGGTTCTCTCATAAGCTGTGAGCTGAGGTCCACCCAGGGAAAACAAGGAGGGTAACGGCAAATGTAAAGTGAATCTTTCTAGAGAAGGGTGCTGATTATTTTATAGCATCTACACTATCCTGTGATGAAAGAAAGAGGCATCGAGCCAGGAGGCAATGTGAGTTCTTGGGTGATTTAATAAGCCATTGAGTGGATTTAATTTCTAAGTAAGAGATTTGTTCATTCTTTGTGCAAGTCCATGGAGTTGTGATCTTAAAAAGTTCTGTGTTATTTGCATTGTGCCTCATTTCTCCCCATCAACCTTAGCTTGAGATTTGGATGAATAAAATAAATAATTGGAGAAGATTAAAGTATGCACCAAGCTGTGTTAGTTTCTTTAGTCTTGTCTTTTTTGGGTTGAGGGTTTGGTTTCGCTCAATGCAGTCACAATCTAGATTCTTTATTGGAGGGATAGCCAATATCCCTTCCGACATGGCAAGCTGGCTGGGAGGAGGAGGACAACAGAGAAAGTGGAGGAAGGGGGGGAGTAATGAGGGAGGGTCCAAGGGAGGGTTGGCATTGGAAGGCCCTTGGGAGAGACGGGCCTCCCACTGACAGAGTGGGCTTCCTACCTTTCCTGTGTCCAGGCTGCACAAGCCTGATCCCTTCTTTATCCTCCCAGGAAAAGACGTCCCTCTGAGAGAGAGAATAAACACTTGTTAGAGCTCCATTTCATAAGAGAAGAAGCTGACTTTTAAAAAACACAAGCCATATGGCTGTGCTTCACCATAAATAATTGTATTTCTGTCTGCTCACCTCGTAAAGATAGTTTTAGTTCTGCGTGGCAGTGACATTGTGAGAAGGAGGTGAAGTAATTGCTCTTAGAGTGTGTGGCAGCATCCAAGTCGGCTGAGGCCAATGGGGAGATGGGAGCATCCAGAGGAATAAGCAACGGCCAGGGTTCCCCTTTTCAAGGCCTTTGTTTTCCTTTACTCCAGACGCACTCCCCCAAAGGATCCTTCCTTCTAGAGATGCATTTTTACAGTGTTGACTAGAAAGCATTACCGTAAAATCAATTAAATTTTGTCAATTCATTAATGCCCTCATTTGTTACAAGTTGCCTTTCAGATACTATTTCATTAAAATAATCCTTTCTGGTGGTTTATAACAGGATAAGCTCTCAACAGATAAGTAAGTGAGGGGAAGTAAAAATAGGAGTAATAAAATAAAATAAAGCCAGAGATAAAGTTAAAATGCAAAAATGCTGTCCGAAAGATCATGTACAGTGGCTAAATCTAGACATAAATTGGGTCCTGAGTCTTCAAAGTACAGAAGGAAATTACTAGTTGCTAAATCCACAACATTCATAAAAGGAAAACAACTTGACCAGGGAAACACAACTATTACTGGTACTAAGACTCATGATACATTTCTACGCTGTGTGATGTGGGGAACTACGTTCATGAGAGCATCTTTACAGTAAATGCAGGGGTCACTTTGTGCAGCTGCTTATAATGTCTTTCCACAGGGCAACATTCTAATGCCGCAGCTCAATTCTTTAGAAGCAAAGGGGATGAGGAGTCTTTTTTTTTTCCACTTAGGATGTAGAAAGCCACCAGATAACCATCCCTACTCTAAAAATGAGAAAAAGCCAGATAGTCTATAAAATTATAACTTTTGAGCCCTTTAATGAACCGAGATAGGAGAGCAACCAGAAGAACTGAATTTCAAAGGAAACACACAAATGGTTTGACTTTCAGCAGAGTATGGAAGGAAGAGGGTAATGGCCGTAAGAGTGGGAAGGAAGAAAACAACAGAAATTTCAATGAATTCCCGACAGCTGAGTGGAACTTAGCGTGAGTTTAGAATCCCTGGGAGACTCAGACACCTGGCTGACCAAGCATCCAGATCTGCCCCAGGATGAGGAGTTTCCCGGGAAACACGACTTTCTGTGCTCAAACTGGAAAGTCCTCGGCAAACTAGGATGACCTGGCCACCTTAGTCTGCTTGCTGGGTCTTTTGCCGGGTCTTTTGCGGGGTCTTTTACCCAGACCTCCACCTGGAGCTTATGAGGTGGATTGGGGACAGGGTAGGAGACCCGAGAGGGTCTTTCTTTGGTGGTGCATAGTCACAAAAGCCCACTGTATTAGTTCGTTTTCACGCTGCTGATAAAGACATACCTGAAACTGGGAATAAAAAGAGGTTTAATTGAACTTACAGTTCCACATGGCTGAGGAGGCCTCAGAATCATGGCTGCGGCAAGAGAAAAATGAGGAAAAAGCAAAAGTGGAAACCCCTGATAAACCCATCAGATCTCGTGAGACTTATTTACTATCACGAGAATAGCATAGGAAAGATCAACCCCCGTGATTCAATTACCTTCCCCTGGGTCCTTCCCACAACATGTGGGAATTCTGGGAGATACAATTCAAGTTGAGATTTAGGTGGGGACACAGCCAAACCATATCATTCTACCCCTGGCCCCTCCAAATCTCATGTCCTCACATTTCAAAACCAATCATACCTTCCCAACAGTCCCCTAAAGTGTTAATTCATTTCAGTATTAACCCAAAGTCCACAGTCCAAAGACTCATCTGAGACAAAGCAAGTCCCTTCTACCTATGTGCCTGTAAAATCAGAAGAAAGCTAGTTACTTCCTAGATAGAGTGTGGGTACAGGTATTGGGTAAATACAGCCATTCCAACTGGGAGAAACTGGCCAAAACAAAGGGGTTACAGGGCTCATGCAAGTCCAGAATCCAGCGGGTCAGTCAAATTTTAAAGCTCCAAAATGATCTTCATTGACTCCAGGTCTCGCATCCAGGTAACGATGATGCAAGAGGTGGGTTCCCATGGTCTTGGGCAGCTCCACCCCTGTGGCTTTGCAGGGTGCAGCCTCCCTCCCAGCTGCCTTCACGAGCTGGTGTTGAGTGTCTGTGGCTTTTCCAGGCACACGGTGCAAGCTGTTGGTGGATCTACCATCCTGGGGTCTGGAGAACAGTGGCCCTCTTCTCACAGCTCCACTAGGCAGTGTCCCATTAGGGGTTTTGTGTGGGGCTTTGACCCCACATTTCCCTTCCACACTGCCCTATCAGACGTTCTCCATGAGGGCCCCACCCCTGCAGCAAACTTGCCTGGGCATCCAGGTGTTTCCATACATCTTCTGAAACCTATGCAGAGCTTCCCAAACCTCAGTTCTTGGCTTCTGTGCAGCTGCAGGCTCAACATCACATGGAAGCTGCCAAGGCTGGGAGTTTTTACCCTCTGAAGCCATATCCTGAGCTGTACATTGGCCCCTTTCAGCCATGGCTGGAACGGCTGGAACATAGGGCACCAAGTCCCTAGGCTGCACACAGTACGGGGACCCTGGGCCCAGCCCATGAAGCCACTTTTTCCTTCTGGGCCTCCAGGCCTGTGATGGGAGGAGCTGTCATGAAGGTCTGTGACATGGCCTGGAGACATTTTCCCCATGGTCTTTCTTGGGGATTAACATTAGGCTCCTTGCTATTTATGAAAATTTCTGCAGCTGGCTTGAATATCTCCCCAGAAAATGGGTTTTTCTTTTCTATCACATTGTCAGGCTACAAATTTTCTAAACTTTTATGCTCTGCTTCCTTTGTAAAACTGAATGCCTTTAATAGTACCCAAGTCACCTCTCAAGTTCAAAGTTCCACAAATCTCTAGGGCAGGGGCAAAATGCCTCCAGTCTCTTTGCTAAAACATAACAAGAGTCACCTTTAGTCCAGTTCCCAACAAGTTCCTCATCTCCATCTGAGACCACGCCAGCCTGGACATTATTGTCCATATTGCAATCAGCATTTTGGGCAAAGCCATTCAACAAGTTTCTAGGAGGTTCCAAACTTTCCCACATTTTCCTGTCTTCTTCTGAGCCCTCCAAACTGTTCCAACCTCTGCCTGTTACCCGGTTCCAAAGTCACTTCCACATTTTTGGGTATCTTTTCAGCAACGCTCCACTCTACTGCTACCAATTTACTGTATTAGTTTGTTTTCATGCTGCTGATAAAGACATACCTGAAACTGGGAACAAAATGAGGTTTAATTAGACTTACAGTTATACATGGCTGAGGAGGCCTCAGAATCATGGTGGGAGGTGAAAGGCATTTCTTACATGGCAGTGGCAAGAGAAAAATGAGAATTATTCATTATCATGAGAATAGCACGGGAAAGACTGGCCCCTGTGATTCAATTACGTCCCTCCCACAACACGTGGGAATTCTGAAAGATACAATTCAAGTTGAGATTTGGGTGGGGACAAACTATATCACCCACCCTCTTCCAGGCCTTTCTGTTACAGAAAGCAAAAGCTGCAAGCCTCCGGGAGAGGGATAGGAAACCCTCCTTCTCTAAGACCCAGGGAAAGGTCCACTGACTCTAGGGGAGGGGATAAAGCATAAAAGAACCAGAAAAGAGGGCATTCAGGAAACTGCCCCATCTCCTGCTATATTGTCACTGAGAAAGGAGTAGAAGCAAAAACTATTTCTTCTAAGGGGGTGGGTGGGGAGCAGGCCGCAAATCTACCAACTCCCACCAGGAGCCTTGTGCCAAGTAGCAAGCATTAGCAGGCCATCAGGAAATGGCTCCAGTCTCAGGCAATGTTACACTGACGCTCTGATGCTGATGGTGGGGTAGACGCAGAAGCTGTCTGTCCTCAAGGAAAGGACAGGAAACCCAATCAGGACAGAAGCCTGTAGAGCTACAAAGAAGAGGTCTGCATCACTAGGGGTCCCTCCTGACTAAGTCTCCCCCACAGTCCAGCATTTGGCTGCAGAGTGTGGGATATGGTGCAGGAATGCTGAGAATTTCCCACCATAGTGGCCTGGCCCCTTAGGACTCACCTAAGACTGAGGCTGGAGTAGGGGCACCTAGAAACTAGGAACTATACTAAGTCCAGCACACACCTCACACCCAATAATGAGCAAGAGCAAAGAAGAAAAGAAGGGAAATTTTGACAAATTGTCAATAGTTGAGTGGGGCCTAGCATGAGTGTTCAGAATCCCTGGGAGCCTCACATACTCAGTTGACCAAGCATCCTGTTCTGTCCCGGACTGAGGGGTTTCCTGGGACCCAGGACTTTCCATGCTTAAACTGGAAAAGGTCCCCGCAAACTGGGGTGAGTTGGTCTCTACTGCTGGGGAGCACACAAAGAGAACCACCCATGTGGCACAGGCATGCTGAGAGCTGAGAGTAGACAAGAAACAAGGAATGGCCCCTCTGGCCCTCCAGGCCTCCCAGTAAGCACAAGGCGGCAGCAGCTCATCATAGAAAGAATCTGAAGAGTGTGGTGCGTTACAAGTTAATTCAGTAAAACAAACCCCAAATCTAGCCTGTTCCCCCAACTCCCAACTTATGATCTGGTAGAAAAGGCAAGCTTAATTCTGGGTATAAATACTATTTACCTCAGTCTCTACTGTTCCTTTATGTTTGACATTGAATAAAAAGTATGAACACACATACACATACATAAAACAAGGCAAAAAACAAAAAGATAATCCACTGTGAAGAGATAAAGCAGTCAACAGAATGAGACAAAGAAGTGGTCCAGATATTAGAACTATCAGATGGGGACATTAAACTAATTATGATTAATATATAGAAGGATCTAGAGGAAAATGTGGGCAACATGCATAAGCAGATGAAGAATGTCAGCAGAAAGACAAAAACTAAACAAATTCCAAGGGAAATGCTGACAAATTTCCCCACAATATCAAGAAATAAAGAATTAATGGGCTTGGCAGCCTGGATACAGTAAAAAAATCAGTAAACTTGGAGATAGATCAATAGATTTATCTGAACTGAAACAAAAAGAGAAAAAAATTTGTGTAATTAGAGTCCCATAAGGGAGGGGTGGGGGAAAAAGGGGAGAGGGGAGAGAGAGAGAGAGAGAGAAAGAAATTGAGAGAGATTTCTTAAGCAAATGCATAAAGAGAAAGCAGAGAGTTAGTCCTCATCTGGAAAACTGTGAAGTGGGTGAAATCTAATGTGAACAAATGATTATCCTCTTTCTTCTGGCATCATACTTTCTGGTGTGTCTCGGGCGTTGTCGGCGTCGTGGGGGAGGCACGTCCTCTCCCCGCGTGGCGTTGCCCCGGTCGACGCGTGTGTGCACCCGAGCGCGGCCCGGTGGTCCCTCCCGGCCTACTTTCTGGTGTGATGCCAGAAGAGCTGTTAAAAAATCTCCAAACTGTGTTAGCTGTTGACAGCACAAGGTCTGATTGTGTCCAGGGGATATTTGCATTTCACTGAAGGAACATTTGCATAAAAATGGAAGGTCTTCAAGGTTCACATTAATGAATTTATGGTGAAATACCACACACAACTAATGGGACTAATTCGAGGTCCAGACCTTATCTAAGACCACTCATATACATCATTCGAAGTGGTACTTACATTAAACCTTCTAGGATGAAGGCTGGACTTTTATACCCATTGTTTCAGTTGTGGCTCAAAGGGGTCCAGCCACAGGGCAGAGAGGGGCTGGAGCTGTGAGCCTGATTCCTGGGTTACTACTTTTGTTTCTGTGCTCTATGAGACTGATGCACAAACTTGGAGGCTCAGGACTGTGACAGTCCTCAACACCAGACAGTCTAGCAGAGCACCTAGAGCCATGAACTTTCCCTCCAACAGTTGCCCTACAGTCGTGCTTTTCAAAGTATGGTTTCTGGACCCCTTCATCAGAATTGCCAGGGTGCTCCTATTCTGTCTGATCTACTTTGACATTTAGTCAGGTTCTCACCACACTTTATCCCACCTTTTCAGAGCCACCACTATCTCTCAGAATTGTCATAAAAGTTTCTCAACTGATCTCCCCACTTCCATACTTGCTTCCCCATAGTGTATTCTCAATACAGCAAGCAGTCAGAGTGACACTTTTACAAGTACTTGTAAACCTTTTCGCATCACCTTGAAAACAGTATTTGGGCTCCCATCTCACCCAGACCAAAAAGTAAGTCTTTGCAGTGGCCTACAAAGCTCTACAGAACCTGGGCCCCATTACCTCTCTGACTTTATCTCCTGTTGCTCTCCATGTGGCCCACTGTCCAGTACCATGCTGACTTCCTGGAAGATCCTGAAAACCCCCACAGCCCCAGGATCTTTGCACATGCTCACTCCTCTGCCTGGAATGCTCTTCTTTTAGAAACTCCCGTGGCTCACCTCTCACTTCCTTCTGGTGTCTGCTCTAATACCACCTTGTAAGAAAGGTCTTTCCTGCCCATCCTGTTCAACATAGAGCCCCGCTCCTACCCTTGGTACAGTTTCTGCCTTATCCCTATAATGGTTTTCAAAGCACTTACCACCGTCTAACACACAAGATAGTTCCTAGTATATGTGTTAGTTCTCTGTCTTTCCCCACTGGACTATAAGCCCCCTGAGAGGAAGGACTGGTGTGCTTCGTTCTCTCATGTGTCATCAGTATTTGCATGGGTACCTGGCATAAAATGAGAGCTTAGTAAATATTTACACTATGGGAAGAGCTAGAAGCAAATTTTGCTTTCTCTAAATAAGGGGGTACTTGGAGAGAAAAGAACTCCTAAACATGGCTAAAACATGTGCAAGCTTTAATGCTGCTTCCCATCATCCTGAGACCTGCGAGGAATAAAAGAAAGAATGTCAAGGTGAATGGGTTTTTTTTTTTTTTTTTTTTTTTTTTTTTTTTTTTTTTGAGACGGAGTCTCCCTCTGTCGCCCAGGCTGGAGTGGCCGGATCTCAGCTCACTGCAAGCTCCGCCTCCTGGGTTCACGCCATTCTCCTGTCTCAGCCTCCCGAGTAGCTGGGACTACAGGCGCCCGCCACCTCGCCCGGCTAGTTTTTTGTATTTTTTAGTAGAGACGGGGTTTCACGGTATTAGCCAGGATAGTCTCGATCTCCTGACCTCGTGATCCGCCCGTCTCGGCCTCCCAAAGTGCTGGGATTACAGGCTTGAGCCACCGCGCCCGGCCAGAATGGGTTTTTAAAGGCTGGATAGATCTTGACATTCCAGGTAATTAATACATGACTCCTGTTCATGACAGAGAAGGTAGTGGTGTTTGCATCGTCGTATGGGTCTCCAAGGGGGCTGGGCCTGGTCTCATCCAACCAAGCATAGAGCAGAGTGTCCAAGCAGGTCCTGGCAGGTGTGGTGGAAGATTGGCAGTGGCCACTGGATGAGGTGCATGTTCTGATGCCTTAGGCAGTCCTGGACAGACGGTCATTTGGCTCCTTTTTAGGATAGGTTGGCCACTTGTCAAGTGTGTCTAGGCCTTCAGGCTGGGCTGCTTAGTCATAAGTAATACACTAACCCTTTAAACACACACACACACACACACACACACACACACACACACACACACACACACAGTTCCACATTTCAGCTCTCATTCTGGTGCCTCAATTCAACTTGTCCTACGATTATGTTGCATTTTCAGCTTTATACTTAAGGTCTACACATAATTCCACTACATTAGGAAACAATCTTGTGACAAAAATTCTCATTACAAGTGTCATTTTCTTGAGGAACTCCCATAGAGGGTGATATGGTTTGGCTCTATGTCCCCAACCAAATCTCATGTCGAATTGTAATCCCCACACGTCGGGAAATGGGCCTGGTGGGAGGTGATTGAATCATGGGGATGGATTTCCCCCTTGCTGTTCTCATGACAGTGAGTGAGTTCTCATGAGATCTGTTTGTTTGAAGGCATGTGGCATGTCCCCCTTCACTCTTTCTCTTGCTTCACCATGGTAAGACGTGCTTGCTTCCCTTTCACCTTCCACTATAATTGTAAGTTTCCTGAGGCTTCCTGGGCATGCTCCCTGTTAAGCCTTTGGAACTGTGAGTCAATTAAACCTCTTCTCCTCATAAATTACCTAGTCTCAGGTAGTTCTTTATAGCAGTGTGAGAACAGACTAATACAGAAGGAATTGTCCATGAATCTTAATTAAGAAGCCAGATGCTTCCTATGCACATTAAACACTGAGGACAGGGTCGTTGGCTTATATCTTGTAAAAGGCTAACTTTCTACCTCTCCTTGCAGTTTGATTCAAAGAAGTCTAAAAGAGTCCTATGACACAAATGTCTTCCTTTCTAGCCACCGGTGAGGTCAAAAATTCCTACCCTGGCACTCTTTTTGGGAGACAGCCACTTTTACGTAAGTTAAAGCACCAGGTGACCTGAAATTGCTCTAAACTAAATGTGACTTGGCAAGGATTAAATGGTTTGGTTGATCCCTTGTCCCAGGGCAGAGAACAAGGTGAGGAAACAGAAGCAGGGGAGAAGCCTGCAGAGGGAAGGGGCTGAGTGGTACTTGGGGTGCCCTCTGGTAGTAGGGACTGCTTAGGTGCACAGATGGGAACATGAGCAAGTGGGATTGAGGTTTGAACTCTGGGCACCCCAGAGACTGGGGAGGCCAGGAAGGTAACAAGGAGTAAACTTCAGAGGAGAGATATTTAATTAACTGCAAAGAAGACAACACACTTGATTGTGAACTTCTCATCACTGGAGTGTTCCAGAGAGCCTGGAAGATGACTTGCTGGGGAAGCTCAGGTTGAACAGAGGCCCGAGTTTTGACTTGGGCTCTCTAAGGCTCCTTCTACATGCCAGGCATTGAATATAAAATTTGTAACTCTAAATGCCAGGCATTGAATATAAAATTCCTGGTTCGCCAGTTTGCCTGGGCCAACCTGGCCTGTAGGTTCATGTGGTTTATGGGAATCTATCCCGGTCTGTGTAGAATTTTCTGAGGCATCAATAATTCAGTTGCATTAAGCTCCGAGGCAGAGCCAGTAACATCTGAATATGAGTCAGTAAAAAAATGCAGGACTCAAGAAGTTTAGTTCAAATCAAAGGAAAACTGTACCTCCTGGAGCACTAACTTCCAAATTCTGGGCCACAGCTCTTCTAGGAGTCAAGTGTGGTGAACATATCACCTTGGCGACACAAGGAAGCATCTTTGGGGAGAGCTGGCTCTTTGGGGTAGGGGGATGGACAGTGCCCACAGAAGTGGGGTCAGTGCTCAAACACTTTATTCACATTCAAGGGAGCAGGTGAGGGAAAAAAGATGAAACTATAATAGCTGGTCAGAAACTCTAGAAGGGTCATATATCAATGACTTCCTTATGCAAATCACTTCATTAGACAGAAAAAATTTTCTGTTTCATTTACTTTTAGGAGAAAGAAAAACATTATAAGAGAGAAAAATGATAGTAGAAATATCTTTATTTAATCTACTTGATAAGAAATTATTTATTTACAATAAACTGCATCTATTTCAAGTATACAATACAATGAATTTGACAGTTGTATACACTCATGTCACAACCACTACAATCAAGATACAGAAGATTTCCTTACCCTCAAAAACTTCTTCATAGCACAGTCCATTCTTCCCTTCACCCATGGTTATAGACAACCACTGATTTTCTTTTCTTCAGTACATATGCGGAGTCTTCAAAGAATTCATAGAAAACGCATATTATGGAAAACCTGTGATGGATTTAAAATATTTTTTTCCACCAAAATAAACTTGTACTAGCTAGTTATAACATACCTGAACAGGATCTAGTTTGAGGCACCAAGAAGGATAAGAAAGACATTGATTGGAAAGACCCCTTATCACAGCAACATGAATTCTGCTAAAATTGAAGCAAGAACAAACATCCATTTGATGCTGAAGCTTGGGTGGAAGAAGGGTGAAATCACTGATGCTTCACAAAATGTTTAAGGAGGCAATGCCCCAAAGAAATCCACAGTTATAAATGGATAACTCATTTTAAGAAGGGACAAGATGATGTTGAAGATGAAGCCTGCAGTGGCAGACTATAACATCAATTTGTCAGGGAAAAAAATAATCTTTTTCCACTCTAATTGAAGAGAACCAGTGATTAACAACATGAACAATAGCCAACACCATAGACATCTCAATTGGTTCAGCTTACATATTCTGACTGAAAGATGCCACATAAGCTGGAGCCAAGAGCAGAGCTTTCAATGGGCATTTTAAACAATGGGATCAAGATCCTGAAGCATTTCTTTGAAGAATTATAATAGGAGATAAAACGTGGCTTTACCAGTATGATCCTAAAGACAAAGGACAAGCAAAATTATGGCAGCCAACAGGTGGAAATGGTCCAGTCAAAATAAAATTGGACCAGTCAAGAGCAAAGGTCATGGCAATGGTTTTTTTGGGGGATGCTCAAGACATTTTTCTTGCTGAGTTTCTGGAGGGTCGAAGAATGATAACATCTGCTCATTATGAAAATGTTTTGAGAAAGTTAGCCAAAGCTTTGGCAGAGGAACACCCAGGAAAGCTTCACCAGAGAGTCCTTCACCACGACAATGCTTCTGCTCATTCTTCTCATCCAACAAGGACAATTTTGCAAGAGTTTTGATGCGGAATTGTTAGGCTTACAGTCCTGATTTGGCTCCTGACTTCTTTTTGTTTCCTAATCTTAAAAACGTCTGTAAAGGATACGCATTTTTCTTCAGCTAACAGTGTTAAAACAAAGCAAAACACAGCATTGACATTGTTTAAATTCCCAGGACTTTCAGTTCTTTAGGGATGAACTAAATGTCTGATACCATCACATACAAATGTGTCATGACTTTGATGGAACTTATGTTGAGAAATAAAGTTCATATTTTCTATTTTATCTTTTCATTCAGTTGTGTTCACAAACTTTTCAACTCCCTCTTGTATTAGTTTGCATTTTACCTAAATGGAATTTTAAGAATGCACTCTATTATATGTGAATTCCTTCACTCGCCATAAAAATTCTAAGATTAATTCATGTAATTGAATGTGTCAGTAGTTTATTCCCTGTTTTTCGAAGTACTATCACATTTAATATCTCAAAGTATACCACATTTCATTTATTCTTTCACATGCTGATGGATATTTGAGTTGTTTCTAGATTTTGACAATTATAAATAAAGCTTGTACAAATATTTGTTTATAGGTTTTTATGCAAACATACATTTCATGGATAAATAAATAAATTTCTTGGGTCAATACATAGCGGTGAGATTGCTGTATTACAGTATGCGTATATTTCTAAGAAACTACCAACATGTTTTTCCAAAGTAGCTGCATAATTTTCCATTTCAGTCAACAATGTATGAGAGTTCTCATTGTTCTGCATATATTTTTTTAATTTTTTAAAAAATTTATTTATTATTATTATACTTTAAGTTGTAGGGTACATGTGCATAACGTGCAGGTTTGTTACATATGTATACTTGTGCCATGTTGGTGTGCTGCACCCATCAACTCATCATTTACATCAGGTATAACTCCCAATGCAATCCCTCCCCCTCCCCACTCCCCATGATAGGCCCCTGTGTGTGATGTTCCCCTTCCTGAGTCCAAGTGATCTCATTGTTCAGTTCCCACCTATGAGTGAGAACATGCGGTGTTTGGTTTTCTGTTCTTGTGATAGTTTGCTAAGAATGGTGGTTTCCAGCTGCATCCATGTCCCTACAAAGGACGCAAACTCATCCTTTTTGATGGCTGCATAGTATTCCATGGTGTATATGTGCCACATTTTCTTAATCCAATCTGTCACTGATGGACATTTGGGTTGATTCCAAGTCTTTGCTATTGTGAATAGTGCCGCAATAAACATACGTGTGCATGTGTCTTTATAGCAGCATGATTTATAATCCTTTGGGTATATACCCAGTAATGGGATGGCTGGGTCATATGGTACATCTAGTTCTAGATCCTTGAGGAATCGCCATACTGTTTTCCATAATGGTTGAACTAGTTTACAATCCCAACAACAGTGTAAAAGTGTTCCTATTTCTCCACATCCTCTCCAGCACCTGTTTTTTCCTGACTTTTTAATGATCGCCATTCTAACTGGTGTGAGATGGTATCTCATTGTGGTTTTGATTTGCATTTCTCTGATGACCAGTGATGATGAGCATTTTTTCATGTGTCTGTTGGCTGTATGAATGTCTTCTTTTGAGAAATGTCTGTTCATATCCTTTGCCCACTTTTTGATGGGGTTGTTTGTTTTGTTCTTGTAAATTTGTTTGAGTTCTTTGTAGGTTCTGGATATTAGCCCTTTGTCAGATGAGTAGATTGCAAAAATTTTCTCCCATTCTGTAGGTTGCCTGTTCACTCTGATGGTAGTTTCTTTTGCTGTGCAGAAGCTCTTTAATTTAATGAGATCCCATTTGTCAATTTTGGCTTTTGCTGCTGTCGCTTTTGGTGTTTTAGACATGAAGTCTTTGCCCATGCCTATGTCCTGAATGGTACTACCTAGGTTTTCCTCTAGGATTTTTATGGTATTAGGTCTAACATTTAAGTCTCTAATCCATCTTGAATGAATTTTCGTATAAGGAGTAAGGAAAGGATCCAGTTTCAGCTTTCTACTTATGGCTAGCCAATTTTCCCAGCACCATTTATTAAATAGGGAATCCTTTCCCCATTTCTTGTTTCTCTCAGGTTTGTCAAAGATCAGATGGCTGTAGATGCGTGGTATTATTTCTGAGGACTCTGTTCTGTTCCATTGGTCTATATCTCTGTTTTGGTACCAGTACCATGCTGTTTTGGTTACTGTAGCCTTGTAGTATAGTTTGAAGTCAGGTAGCGTGATGCCTCCAGCTTTGTTCTTTTGACTTAGGATTGTCTTGGAGATGCGGGCTCTTTTTTGGTTCCATATGAACTTTAAAGCAGTTTTTTCCAATTCTGTGAAGAAACTCATTGGTAGCTTGATGGGGATGGCATTGAATCTATAAATTACCTTGGGCAGTATGGCCATTTTCACGATATTGATTCTTCCTATCCATGAGCATGGTATGTTCTTCCATTTGTTTGTGTCCTCTTTTATTTCACTGAGCAGTGGTTTGTAGTTCTCCTTGAAGAGGTCCTTTACATCCCTTGTAAGTTGGATTCCTAGGTATTTTATTCTCTTTGAAGCAATTGTGAATGGAAGTTCATTCCTGATTTGGCTCTCTGTTTGTCTGTTACTGGTGTATAAGAATGCTTGTGATTTTTGCACATTAATTTTGTATCCTGAGACTTTGCTGAAGTTGCTTATCAGCTTAAGGAGATTTTGGGCTGAGACAATGGGGTTTTCTAAATATACAATCATGTCATCTGCAAACAGGGACTGTTTGACTTCTTCTTTTCCTAACTGAATACCCTTGATTTCTTTCTCTTGCCTAATTGCCCTAGCCAGAACTTCCAACACTATGTTGAATAGGAGTGGTGAGAGAGGGCATCCCTGTCTTGTGCCAGTTTTCAAAGGGAATTTTTCCAGTTTTTGCCCATTCAGTATGATATTGGCTGTGGGTTTGTCATAAATAGCTCTTATTATTTTGAAGTACGTTCCATCAATACCGAATTTATTGAGCGTTTTTAGCATGAAGGGCTGTTGAATTTTGTCAAAAGCCTTTTCTGCATCTATTGAGATAATCATGTGGTTCTTGTCTTTGGTTCTGTTTATATGCTGGATTATGTTTATTGATTTGCGAATGTTGAACCAGCCTTGCATCCCAGGGATGAAGCCCACTTGATCATGGTGGATAAGCTTTTTGATGTGTTGCTGAATCCAGTTTGCCAGTATTTTATTGAGGATTTTTGCATCGATGTTCATCAGGGATATTGGTCTAAAATTCTCTTTTTTTGTTGTGTCTCTGCCAGGCTTTGGTATCAGGATGATGTTGGCCTCATAAAATGAGTTAGAGAGGATTCCCTCTTTTTCTATTGATTGGAATAGTTTCAGAAGGAATGGTACCAACTCCTCCTTGTACCTCTGGTAGAATTCAGCTGTGAATCCATCTGGTCCTGGACTTTTTTTGGTTGGTAGGCTATTAATTATTGCCTCAATTTCAGAGCCTGCTATTGGTCTATTCAGGGATTCAACTTCTTCCTGGTTTAGTCTTGGAAGAGTGTAAGTGTCCAGGAAATTATCCATTTCTTCTAGATTTTCCAGTTTATTTGCGTAGAGGTGTTTATAGTATTCTCTGATGGTAGTTTGTATTTCTGTGGGGTCGGTGGTGATATCCCCTTTATCATTTTTTATTGCGTCGATTTGATTCTTCTCTCTTTTCTTCTTTATTAGTCTTGCTAGTGGTCTGTCAATTTTGTTGATCTTTTCAAAAAACCAACTCCTGGATTCATCGATTTTTTGGAGAGTTTTTTGTGTCTCTATCTCCTTCAGTTCTGCTCTGATCTTAGTTATTTCTAGCCTTCTGCTAGCTTTCGAATGTGTTTGCTCTTGCTTCTCTAGTTCTTTTAATTGTGATGCTAGAGTGTCAATTTTAGATCTTTCCTGCTTTCTCTTGTGGGCATTTAGTGCTATAAATTTCCCTCTACACACTGCTTTAAATGTGTCCCAGAGATTCTGGTATGTTGTATCTTTGTTCTCATTGGTTTCAAAGAACATCTTTATTTCTGCCTTCATTTCGTTATGTACCCAGTAGTCATTCAGGAGCAGGTTGTTCAGTTTCCATGTAGTTGAGCAGTTTTGATTGAGTTTCTTAGTCCTGAGTTCTAGTTTGATTGCACTGTGGTCTGAGAGACAGTTTGTTATAATTTCTGTTCTTGTACATTTGCTGAGGAGTGCTTTACTTCCAATTATGTGGTCGATTTTGGAGTAAGTACGATGTGGTGCTGAGAAGAATGTATATTCTGTTGATTTGGGGTGGAGAGTTCTATAGATGTCTATTAGGTCTGCTTGCTGCAGAGTTGAGTTCAATTCCTGGATATCCTTGTTAACTTTCTGTCTCGTTGATCTGTCTAATGTTGACAGTGGAGTGTTGAAGTCTCCCATTATTATTGTATGGGAGTCTAAGTCTCTTTGTAAGTCTCTAAGGACTTGCTTTATGAATCTGGGTGCTCCTGTATTGGGTGTATATATATTTAGGATAGTTAGCTCTTCCTGTTGAATTGATCCCTTTACCATTATGTAATGGCCTTCTTTGTCTCTTTTGATCTTTGATGGTTTAAAGTCTGTTTTATCAGAGACTAGTATTGCTACCCCCGCTTTTTTTTGTTCTCCATTTGCTTGGTAAATCTTCCTCCATCCCTTTATTTTGAGCCTATGTATGTCTCTGCATGTGAGATGGGTCTCCTGAATACAGCAGACTGATGGGTCTTGACTCTTTATCCAGTTTGCCAGTCTGTGTCTTTTAATTGGACCATTTAGTCCATTTACATTTAAGGTTAAGATTGTTATGTGTGAACTTGATCCTGCCATTATGATATTAACTGGTTATTTTGCTCATTAGTTGATGCAGTTTCTTCCTAGCCTCGATGGTCTTTACCTTTTGGCATGTTTTTGCAGTGGCTGGTACCGGTTGTTCCTTTCCATGTTTAGTGCTTCCTTCAGGGTCTCTTGTAAGGCAGGCCTAGTGGTGACAAAATCTCTAAGCATTTGCTTATCTGTAAGGATTTTATTTCTCCTTCACTTATGAAACTTAGTTTGTCTGGATATGAAATTCTGGGTTTAAAATTCTTTTCTTTAAGAATGTTGAATATTGGCCCCCACTCTCTTCTGGCTTGGAGAGTTTCTGCCGAGAGATCTGCTGTTAGTCTGATGGGCTTCCCTTTGTGGGTAACCCGACCTTTCTCTCTGGCTGCCCTTAAGATTTTTTCCTTCATTTCAACTTTGGTGAATCTGGCAATTATGTGTCTTGGAGTTGCTCTTCTCGAGGAGTATCTTTGTGGCGTTCTCTGTATTTCCTGGATTTGAATGTTGGCCTGCCCTACTAGGTTGGGGAAGTTCTCCTGGATGATATCCTGAAGAGTGTTTTCCAACTTGGTTCCATTTTCCCCCTCACTTTCAGGCACCCCAATCAGACGTAGATTTGGTCTTTTTACATAATCCCATACTTCTTGCAGGCTTTGTTCATTTCTTTTTCTTCTTTTTTCTTTTGGTTTCTCTTCTCGCTTCATTTCATTCATTTGATCCTCAATCGCAGATACTCTTTCTTCCAGTTGATCGAGTCGGTTACTGAAGCTTGTGCATTTGTCACGTATTTCTCGTGTCATGGTTTTCATCTCTTTCATTTCGTTTATGACCTTCTCTGCATTAATTACTCTAGCCATCAATTCTTCCACTTTTTTTTCAAGATTTTTAGTTTCTTTGCGCTGGGTACGTAATTCCTCCTTTAGCTCTGAGAAATTTGATGGACTGAAGCCTTCTTCTCTCATCTCGTCAAAGTCATTCTCCGTCCAGCTTTGATCCGTTGCTGGCGATGAGCTGCACTCCTTTGCCGGGGGAGATGCGCTCTTATTTTTTGAATTTCCAGCTTTTCTGCCCTGCTTTTTCCCCATCTTTGTGGTTTTATCTGCCTCTGGTCTTTGATGATGGTGACGTACTGATGGGGTTTTGGTGTAGGTGTCCTTCCTGTTTGATAGTTTTCCTTCTAACAGTCAGGACCCTCAGCTGTAGGTCTTTGGAGATTGCTTGAGGTCCACTCCAGACCCTATTTGCCTGGGTATCAGCAGCAGAGGCTGCAGAGGATAGAATATTTCTGAACAGCGAGTGTACCTGTCTGATTCTTGCTTTGGAAGCTTCCTCTCAGGGGTGTACTCCACCCTGTGAGGTGTGGGGTGTCAGACTGCCCCTAGTGGGGGATGTCTCCCAGTTAGGCTACTCAGGGGTCAGGGACCCACTTGAGCAGGGAGTCTGTCCCTTCTCAGATCTCAACCTCCGTGTTGGGAGATCCACTGCTCTCTTCAAAGCTGTCAGACAGAGTCGTTTGCATCTGCAGAGGTTTAGGCTGTGTTTGTTATTGCCCTGTCCCCAGAGGTGGAGTCTACAGAGACAGGCAGGTTTCCTTGAGCTGCTGTGAGCTCCACCCAGTTCGAGCTTCCCAGCAGCTTTGTTTACCTACTTAAGCCTCAGCAATGGCGGGCGCCCCTCCCCCAGCCTCGCTGCTGCCTTGCCGGTAGATCACAGACTGCTGTGCTAGCAATGAGGGAGGCTCCGTGGGTGTGGGACCCTCCCGGCCAGGTGTGGGATATGATCTCCTGGTGTGCCTGTTTGCTTAAAGCACCGTATTGGGGTGGGAGTTACCCGATTTTCCAGGTGTTGTGTGTCTCAGTTCCCCTGGCTAGGAAAAGGGATTCCCTTCCCCCTTGCGCGTCCCAGGTGAGGCAATGCCTCGCCCTGCTTCAGCTCTCACTGGTCGGGCTGCAGCAGCTGACCAACACCGATCCTCCGGCACTCCCCAGTGAGATGAACCCAGTACCTCAGTTGAAAATGCAGAAATCACCGGTCTTCTGTGTCGCTCGCGCTGGGAGTTGGAGACTGGAGCTGTTCCTATTTGGCCATCTTGCTCCGCCGAGGTTTTCTGTTCTGCATATTCACAAGCACTTGATATTGCTGTTTTCTTTAGCAAGTCTTATAGGTATGTAGCAGTAATTTTTTGTTTTAAATTTGCATTTCCTTAATGAGTAATGATGTTGGGCATCTTCTCATATGCTTATTTGCCATCTATATTTCCTAATTAGTGAAGTGTCTAGATCTTTCAACATTTAAAAAAAATTGTGTTTTTTCTTATTGTTGAAATTTTGTGTTTGCTTGTTTTGACAGGGTCTCACTCTGTCACCCAGGCTGGAGTGCAGTGGCACAATCATGGATCACTGCAACCTCAGTCTCCTGGGCTCAAGAAATCCTCCCACTCTTGAGTAGCTGGGACTACAGGTGTTCACCACCACATCTGGCTAATTTTAAACATTTTGGTAGAGACAAGGGTCTTACTATGTTGCTCAGGCTGGTCTTAAACTGGGCTCAAGAGATCCTCCCATCTCAGCCTCCCAAACTGCTGAGATTAAGGGCCTGAGCCACTGAGCTCAACCTACTGCTGAGTTTTGAGAGCTATTTACATATTTTGAATACAAATGTTCAGTCAAATGTATCTATTGAAAATATTTTCTACCAGCCTGTGCCTTGTCTTTTCACTCATGTAAGAGTGTTTTTAACAGGTAAAAAATTTTAATTTAAATGGAGTCTAATTTATTAATTTATTTCTTTTATGGATCATATTTCTGGTGCTATAGCTAAATAACTCTTTGTTTAACTCAAGGTT
Organism: Macaca mulatta; assembly: GCF_049350105.2. Classification (NCBI taxonomy): domain Eukaryota; kingdom Metazoa; phylum Chordata; class Mammalia; order Primates; family Cercopithecidae; genus Macaca; species Macaca mulatta. The sequence goes on from NC_133418.1 coordinate 93,423,423, forward strand.
ATAAAGATTTTCTTATTTGTTTTCTTTTATATGCTTTATAGATACACTTTTTAACTTTATTCTATGGTGCATTTTGAGTTAATTTTTGTGTAAAATGTAAGATACAGATTGAGGTTAACTTTTTGTTCTTGTATTTTTACTGATGACTATCTAATTGCTTCAGCATCATTTGCTGAAAAGAGGAACTCCCCTGTATTGATTTGCTTTTGCACATTTGCCAAAAACCTGTTGACTATATTTGTAGAATCTATTTCTGCATTTTTTATTTTATATGACTGGTCTATATGTGTATATTTTTACCAATAGCACAATATACTGATAACTTTAAACTTATGAGTTTTGATATTAAGTAGTGTGGGTGATTCAACTTTTTCTTTATCAAAACTGTTCTGGCAGTATTAGTTCCTATGTCTTTCCATGTAAGTTTTAGATTCCGCTCATTATTATCTATGAAATAGACTTTTGAGATTTTGATTCATATTGCATTATAACTATTGCTCAGTCTGGGGAGAAGTGACATCTTATCAAGATTAAATCTTCCATGAACACTGTATGTCTCTCCATTTATTTAGATCTTTTTTGGTTTTTTTATCAATGTGTTATAGTTTTCTGCATACAGATTCTATACATATTTTGTAGGATTGACACCTAACTAGTTCATTTTTTGTATGTTATTGTAAGTGGCACTGTTTTGTAAATTTTGACCTCTATATTTTGGAATTCTGTGCTAGCCAATAGAAATGCAATTGAGTTTTGTACCTTGATTGTGTATCCTGCAACTCCTACAAACTCACTTATTAGTTCTATGAACTTTTTAAAAATAGATTTTTGGAATGTTTTAGAAGAAAAATAATGTTTTCAGAGTGAGTTTTATTTATTTTCAATCATCTTTTAAAATAATCTTACTACATTGGCTGGAGTTTTTGTAAAATACTGAATAGGAGTGGTGATGGAGGCATCATTACCTTGTTTCTAAGCTTAGGATAAAAGTACTTAGCTTTACAACATTAATAGCTATATTTGTTTGTTTGTTGTGCCATTTATCAGTATGGAAGTTTCTTTATTTTTTTAGATTCCTGAAAGGTTTTTTTAAAATCATAAATAGATGTTGAATTTTACCAAATTTTTTTTGGTATCTATTAACATAATCATATGGTTTTTCTTCTTTAGTCTGTTAATATTGTGACTTACATTGACTGATTTTTGAATGTTAAACCAAACCTGGTGTAAACTTCCATTGGTTATGATATATTATCATATGTAGTTATTGCTGGATTTGATTTCCTAATATTTTATTGAGGATTTTTGCATTTATGTTCATGAGGGATATTGGTCTATAGTTTTGTTTTCTAGTAATGTCTTTGTCTAGTTTGAGTATTAAGGTGAAGCTGACCACATAAAATTAGTTAAGAAGTTGTCTCCCTTAGAGTTTTCTTGAAGAGATGGTTTACAATTAGTATTACTTCTTCCTTAAATGTTTTGTAGAATTCACCAGTGAAACAATCTAGGCCTGTAGTTTTCTTTGTTGGAAGGTTTTTAATTGCAAATCCAATTTAAAATAAATATAGTATTATCTGAGTTATTTATTTCTTCTTCAGCGAGTTCTGGTAGTTTATATCTTTCAAGACATTGAACTAATTATGTAAATTATCAAATTTTTGGACATAGAATTGTCTGTTATATCTTCTTATTTTTCTTTTAATGTCTTTGTGTTTTCTTTTTCCTCCCTTGGTCAGTCTTGCTACAGGGTCATCAATTTTATTGATCTCTTCTAAGACCAACTTCTTGTTTCATTGATTTTTCTCTATTGTTTTTCTGTTTCTGTCACAGAAATGATTTTTTGGACTTGACAAAATGAAAAGACAACTTATATAATGGAAGAAAATATTTACAAGCTATGTATCCAATAAGGAGTTAATATCCAAAATATATAAGGGACTCATATACCTCAATAGCAAAAGAACAAATAACCCCATTAAATAATGCACAGAGGACTTAAATAAACATTTTTCCAAAGAAGACATAAAAGTGGCCAAAAAATATCTGAAAAGATACTCACCACCACTAATCACCAGGAAATTGCAAATCAAAAGTACAATGAGATATCACATTTTGTTGATTTCTTTTGTCTAGTTGTTCTATCAGTTCCTGAGAGAGGAGTGTTATATTTTCCTACTATAATTTTTCTATTGTCTATTTTTGCCTTAGTTGTATCAATTTTCACTTCTTGTATTTCAAGTCTCTATTTTTACATGTATACACATTTTTGATTATTAAATCTTACCAGTTAATTGAGCTAAAAAGGCCCCAATAGATAATGCTATCATTATGAAGCACTGTCTTTATCTTTGATAATACTGTATTTTTTACTCTTTATCTGAGAGTCTGTTTTATCTGATTTTAATACATCAATTTCAGTCTTCTTAAGCTATTTACATGGTATTTCTTTTTTCTTCTATTTACTGTCCATCTTTATATTTAGTCTATGTCTTCATATTTAAAACATGTTTCTTATAGACAACATAAACTTAATCTTGCCTTTAAAATAATCCATTCGGATAATCTTTGGGATGCTTAGTACATTAGCGTTTAATGAAATTACTGACATGATTGGATTTAGTCCTACCAATGTATTATTGATTTGGTTGTTCTCTTTGCCCATTTTTCCCTTGCTGTTCTTTCTTCTTTCTTTTGCATTATTTGTATGTATTTTAGAATTCATTTTTAATGTTCTATATTAGATTTTTAGGAATATTTCTTGGTGTAATCTTTCTAGTTGATGTACTATGGTTAGCTTTTCATACTGTGAGTTAATTTAGAGTTAGTAATTTAAAGTTAGTTTTATACCACTTTATAGAAAATATATAATCCTTGCAATTATTTAGGTCTATTCATTTATGCCTCTACCATGCTCTATATTATGGTTACTATATGTATTACATATGCATACATTGTAAATTCTATAAGGCAATGCTAAAAGTTTGTCTCTAAACAGTAATCTGTATTATAAATAAATTGAGAGAAGAAATAGTGTTTTATAAGTATCCTTATGTTTATTCTTTTCTGAATTTTCCTGTGGTATCATTTCCCTTCAGCCTAAAAAACTCAGTATAACATTTCTTGTGGTACAAGTCTGGTGGCAATGAATACCCTTAGTTTTTCATTATTTGAAAATATCTTTATATCAGCTTCATTCTTAAAAGACCTTTTTGCAGAATATGAAATTCTTAGCTAATAGGGTTTTTTTTTTCTACCGATGCTTTAAAGTTATTGTTTTACTGTATGCTTCCTTGGTTTCTGATGAGAAGCCATCATTATTCAAATACTGTTGAATACAGTGGGTCATTTTCTTGGGGTGATTTCATAATTTTCTCTTTATCTTTGGTTTTCAGCTGTTTGACCACGATGTGCCTAAGCATGATTCTTTTCAAGTTTATCCTGTTTGAGATTCATGGAACTAGTTTAATGTGTAAATTTAAGTCATTAACCAGATTTTGGAAATTTTTGGCTATGATTTCTTGAAATATGTTAACTGTCCTATTATTTTTCTCCTTTCCTTTATTGACTACATTTCCACTATGCTAGATCTTTTGAAGTTGTTCCATAGATCAGTGAGGCTCTGTTCTTTTTTCCTGTTGTTCAGATTCTATGCTTCTTATTGATTCATCTTCTTGTTATTACCTTCAGAGGAAAGCCACATAAAGTGAAAACTCATTGTGTTCCATGGTGTTCCTTGCTGCAGGCTTTAGCTCTCCTCCAAAAACTGCCTGCTTTTGTTCAGTCTCCAGAGTCTTGTGTAGTTGTTTTTGTATTTTGTCTAGATCTTATGACTCCTGTTGGCAGCAAGGTCAGTTTTTTAGATGCTTATTTCCCATACAGTAAAGGGTATTGTTTTTACCCTGAAGTCAGCACAGATTTAACACAATTCCTTACAATTTATGCAATCATATTCACAGACAGTTCTCGATTAATTTGTAATTATAGTTACCTAACGTTTGTAAAAAATAATTAAAGGTTAAAAGCTATTCCTTATACCACACTTAATCATACAAGAAAAGAATGGATACACTCACAACATTATTCATTCATTTATTCCTAATTAGAAAGATCTTGCTGACTCTCAACGCCTTGGTTTCTTTATCAGTCAAAAAATAGTAAAATATATTAGCTTGTCCTGAAAAATATTCTAAAGATTTTCCTTGCAAAAACGTGCGGTTAAATGCATTTGGGATATGTAGCACTGAAAAGAGTTGAATAGAACTTTTTGCAGTACTTTTCAAAGCCCTTAATATACTAATATGTGTTTTGAGTTTCCAAAAAGAGGACAAAGTTAGTATTACTTAGCTTTCCTTTTTTCTCAGGCTTTAATATGGCTTAGCTTGCCACTGTTACTGATGCTGTCTTTGTTTACAATCTTGATATTTTATTAATTATGAATTTTCTACATGAATTTTATCTTTTAAATGCTGCATTAAAACACTGTTTATCTCGATTATTGAGTTTTATGGTGCTCCTTTAAATTTTGCACTGGAGGCAAGTACTTTGTTTACCTCACCTGCCTCACCTGATCCTGCACTCTCAGTAGCTGAATGGATAGACTTATTAATACAGTGTTGCATTTCTTAACACATTAAATCAAACAAACTCATCAGCTTACAAGACCCTCCATGGTTTGGCTCTTATCTTATGAACCTTGTCTCACCCTTTCTCTACTTCCTTCTTGTCACATGAACGTTTTGCACTCACTCTTCCCTCCCAAGCTTTTGTTCCTTTTCCAACCACAGCAAGAATGTCTCCCTCTCTCCATTTCTTCTCCTCAGCTAATCCAAATCCTTTTTAAGAATGCTTCTTAAGTCTCACTCCCTCCTTTAAAGCTTCCCTGATCTCTGGAGGAAGGCCACAGACTCTCTCCCTTTGCTGATTTGTTGTTAATGTATTCATCAGCAATCACACACAACTTGGTCCTGAATTATGCACTGCCTAGCATGATTTCTTGATCTTCTCATGGGTGCATGTCTTGTCCCTTCTGTGGTCCAGGGTCCATGTCTCACACTTAGGAATCCTTTAACGCAAAGCATTGGGTGGAGCCACACAGGGCTAAGTAAATACTGTTAATTTGATAGGTTGCTCCAGAACTCCTTGAACTCAGTCTTGTTCTCTTGATCTTTGCTCTTCTCTTTTTCTTACCCTTAAATCATGGCAGGATCCATAATCTCAGGTTCGGTTGAATTTGGGCTAAACTTATATCCATCAGCTTTGAACTCAACTCTAAATTCTAGGTGTAAACATAGGGTGAATTCCTGAAGGATTTGCAAATTTATGGACACTTTCCTGCTAACTACATATAGATCTAATACCTGTGGTAGACTAGGCCTCAGTATGCCTCCCACAGGTATAAACAGCAGAGCTGTTCCCTTCTGGAAATGTAGGACTGAACAAGACTATACCCAATGGGGTAGTGAGTGGGATTATGTGTGTTCTTGTAACATGTTGTCTGTCTTGTATAAGCTGAGTTGTTTTACCTTCTCCTTCACCAAGAGCCTAAAATCATGCCAGGCTTACTGCCCCTAACTGTATCTCTGTACCAAGTTAATTGTCTGTCTTATCTGCTCAGAATATTGCAACCAGGAGGGATGGATGTTCAAAGGCTCTTCATGGCTTACTGAAGGTTTTCTCCAGCATATATCTGAAGCTTCTGTGGAGAGCAAAGGATCTAATAAAGGGAAATCTGACATAACCCTCTCAGGCTTCTTTCTACTGAGTTGGTCTTCAATACCAGAAATTGAATCCATATTTTGTGCAAAGAAAATTATAATCAATTGGACAACTAATTGATTCTCCAAGTCTTTCTATTGGTCATAACCATTTATCAATGGATGCCTCATTCTGATGTAGCCTGAAATAAAGAGTAGTCTAATGCTGGTTTGCTCATTGATCCTCTTCAGAAGGGTCAGTTTAGGGCTTTTGAATGGGCAAGAGATTGCCTAATCCAATGCCTTCTGGGGTAGACAAGAGAAAAAATGTGCTTTGGAAGAGAGCCGGACAACTCTAAGGGGCTTGGGGCATGGCATTTTTGTCCTCATAGTGTTTGTATTGTAATAATGAACATGAGACTAGGACAGCTGTTTGTTCGACTGTGATGATCTTTTGCCAGCTCCCAGGATCTCTGAAGGTTAGCCACTTGGACTATCACATGTAACTATACAGAGAAAAACTCCAGACAAACACGTTGTATGTACTATTCCAGTTTTTCTCTCAAATACTTGGTGAGCTGGGCTGATTGCTCAGCTTCAGACAGGGCTACTTCTGACAAGCAGGTAGAGGAGACTTTTTGATCCCCTTGGCTTGGGCGACTCACTATTTTCAGCCTCCTAGGTGAGAAAAGGTGACAAGAGATAAAGTCAAGGAAGAATACATCAAAGGCTAAGAGATGAAAGGATTTTCTTGTTGATATCTGGCTCAGACGTCACCTAAGTCAATTTATATGTATGTTATTATCATGGTATCCAAACTTTTCCAGCTGGTTGGGGGATAGGAAATGGGGATTTCCAAACAAGAGGAAACTCCGGGATGACCTTACAAGCCAGACAAAAAATGGACTCACAAGACAATGAATACCAAAACCCAAGAAGGATGGTAGAAATGGAGAGCTTGTATTCAAAGTTGCTAAAGATGTGACCAGTTATACGCTGCCAATGCAGATTCACACAGGTATAGAATTATATACAGATTCATCCATGTGCTTGTGTGTACAAGTAATTCATTATTGTTTCAATGATGCATATTATTTTATGGTATGATACACCACAATTTATTTATCTTCTTTTATTTGTTGATGAACATTTGAGTTGTCTTCCATTTTTGACTACTGGGAGACAGAGCAGCTATGGACATTTTTGGAAAAGTCTTTTTGTAAATATGTTTACATTTCTCTTAGATTCATACTTCTAGATAAGAAGAAAGGCAAGCATTTATCTTTACTAGAAATCACCAATGAGTTTTCCAAAGTGAATGTACCATTTTACACTCTCATCAGCAGTGTATGAGAATGCTGCTCCACATTCTCAACATTTGTATTGTCAGTCTTTTTACTATTAACCATTCAAGTGGGCTAGAAAAGGCATCTCATTATAGTTTTTAAAAATAAGCTTATAAAGGTTTAATTCACACATAATAAAATACGCTAGTTTTAAGTGTACAGTTTGATGAGTTTTGAAAATGTATGTACCTATGGAACTACCACCATAACCCAGATGATATGGTTTGGCTGTGTCCCCACCCAAATCTCACCTTGAATCGAAGCTCCCACAATTCCCCTGTGTCATGGGAGGGACCTGGTGGGAGGTAATTGAATCATGGGGGCAGGTCTTTCCTGTGTATTCTCATGATAGTGAATAAGTCTCACCAGGTCTGATGGTTTTATAAAGGGGAGTTTCCCTGCACAAGCTCTGTTATTCTCTCTTGTCTGCAACCATGTAAGATGTGCCTTTCACCTTGTGTCATGATTGTTAGGCCTCCCCAGCTGTGGAACTGTGAGTCCATTAAGCCTCTTTTTCCTGGTAAATTACCCAGTCTCAGGTATGTCTTTATCAGTAGTGTGAAAACAGACTAATACATCAGATATGGAATATTTTCATCACTCTCTTACCCTTTGCCACTAAATAATGACCCCATCCTCATCTCAGCTTCAGAAAATCATTGATGTGTTTTTGTTACTCTTGATTAGTTTGTCTTTTCTGAAATTTCATATGAATAGGATCATACGATAAAAGCTTTATTTTCACTTAGCAAATAGCATAATGTTTTTGAGTTATGGCTATATTGTTGGGTATATTAATAGAGTTTTTTTACATGTGTAGTATTTCAATGACAAATTGTGATACCATAATATGTTGTTCATTCACTTGTTGATGGGTGTTTGAATTGTTTCCACATTTTGTCTGCTACAAATAAAGTTGCTACTGATATTTATGTAGAAGCCCTGTGTAAACACAGAAAGGAGGAAATAATTAAGTAATGAATTATGAAAATAAATAAAACTTAGGCTTAACAATACTAAAAATCAGTTATTTGAAGAGAAAAACTAGACAAACCTTAGGCAAGACTGACTGGGGGGGAAGTAAAAGATATGTGTATATATATATATATTTTATTATTATACTTTAAGTTCTAGGGTGCATGTGCACAACTTACAGGTTTGTTACATACGTATACATGTGCCATATTGGTTTGCTACACCCATCAACTCATCATTTACATTAGCTATTTCTCCTAATGCTATTCTTCCCCCTGCCCCCTACCACTGGACAGGCCCTGGTGTGTGATGTTCCCCACCCTGTGTCCATGTGTTCTTACTGTTCAACTCCTACCTATGAGTGAGAACATGCGGTGTTTGGTTTTCTGTTCTTGTGTTATTTTGCTGAGAATGATAGTTTCCCAGCTTCATCCATGTCCCTGCAAAGGACATGAACTCATCCTTTTTTATGGCTGCATAGTAATCTATGGTGTATATGTGCCACATTTTTTTAATCCAGTCTATCACTGATGGACATTTGGGCTGGTTCCAAGTCTTTGCTATTGTGGATAGTGCCACAGTAAACATACGTGTGCATGTGTCTTTATAGTAGCACGATTTATAATCCTTTGGGTATATACCCAGTAATGGGATCTCTGGGTCAAATGGTATTTCTAGTTCTAGATCCTTGAGGAATCACCACACTGTCCTCCACAATGGTTGAACTAATTTATACTCCCACCAAAGTGTAAAAGCATTCCTATTTCTCCACATCCTCTCCAGCATCTGTTGTTTCCTGACTTTTTAATGATCACTATTCTAACTGGTGTGAGATTGTATCTCATTGTGGTTTTGATTTGCATTTCTCTGATGACTAGTGATGATGAGAATTTTTTCATGTGTTGGCTGCATAAATGTCTTCTTTTGAGAAGTGTCTGTTCATATCCTTTGCCCACTATTTGATGGGGTTGTTTTTTTCTTGTAAATTTGTTTAAGTTCTTTGTAGATTCTGGATATTAGCCCTTTGTCGGATGAGTAGATTGCAAAATACTTTTCCCATTCTCTAGGTTGCCAGTCCCCTCTGATGATAGTTTCTTTTGCTGTGTAGAAGCTCTTTAGTTTAATTAGATCCCCTATGTCTATTTTAGCTTTTGTTGCCATTGCTTTTGCTGTTTCAGTCATGAAGTCTTTACCCATGCCTATGTCCTGAATGATATTGCCTAGGTTTTCTTCTAGGGATTTTATGGTGTTATGTTAGGTCTTATGTTTAAGTCTTTAATCCATCTTGAGTTAACTTTTGTATACAGTGTAAGGAAGGGATCCAGTTTCAGTTTTCTACATATTGCTAGCCAGTTTTCCCAGCACCATTTATTAAACAGGAAATTATTTCCCCATTGCTTGTTTTTGTCAGGTTTGTCAAAGATCAGATGGTTGTAGATTTGTGGCATTATTTCTGAGGCCTCTGTTCTGTTCCATTGGTCTATATATCTGTTTTGGTACCAGTACCATGCTGTTTTGGTTACTGTAGCCTTGCAGTATAGTTTGAAGTCAGGTAGCATAATACCTCCAGCTTTGTTCTTTCTGCTTAGGATTGTCTTGGCTATGTGGGCTCTTTTTTGTTTCCATATGAACTTTAAAGTAGTTTTTTCCCAGTTGTGTGAAGAAAGTCAGTGGTAGCTTGATGAAGATAGCATTGAATCTATAAAAAAGTATGACCATTTTCATGATATTGATTCTTCCTATCCATGAGCATAGAATGTTCTTCCATTTGCTTGTGTCCTCTTATTTCATTGAGCAGTGGTTTGTAGTTCTCTTTGAAGAGGTCCTTCACATCCCTTGTAAATTGGATTCCTAGGTATTTCATTCTTTTTGTAGTCATCGTGAATGGGAGTTCACTCATGATTTGGCTCTCTGTTTGTCTGTTATTGGTGTATAGGAATGCTTGCGATTTTTTCACGCTGGTTTTGTATATCCTGAGACTTTGCTGAAGTTGCTTATCAGCTTAAGGAGATTTTGGGCTGAGACAATGGGGATTTCTAAATATGCAATCACGTCATCTGCAAACAGAGACAATTTGATTTCCTCTTTTGCTAACTGAATACCCTTTATTTCTTTCTCTTGTGTGATTGCCCTAGCCAGAACTTCCAACACTATGTTGAATAGGAGTGATGAGAGAGGGCATTCCTGTCTTGTGCTGGTTTTCAAAGGGAATGCTTCCAGTTTTTGCCCATTCAGTATGATATTGGCTGTGGGTCTGCCATAAATAGTTCTTGTTATTTTGAGATATGTTCCAACAATATCTAGTTTATTGAGAGTTTTTAGCATGAAGGGCTGTTGAATTTTGTCAAAGGACTTTTCTGCATGTATTGAGATAATCATGTGGTTTCTGTCATTGGCCTGTTTATGTGATGGATTATGATTATTGATTGGCATATGTTGAACCAGTCTTTCATCCCAGGGATGAAGCCAAGTTGATCATGGTGGATAAGCTTTTTGATGTGCTTCTGGATTTGGTTTCCCAGTATTTTATTGAGGATTTTTGCGTCGATGTTCATCAGGGATATTGGTCTAAAATTCTCTTTTTTTGTTGTGTCTCTGCCAGGCTTTGGTATCACGATGATGCTGGCCTCATAAAATGAATTAGGGAGGGTTCCTTCTTTTTCTATTGGTTGGAATAGTTTCAGCAGCAATAGTACCAGCTCCTCTTTGTACCTCTGGTAGAAGTTGGCTGTGAATGCATCTGGTCCTGGACTTTTTTTGGTTGGTAGGCTATTAATTATTGCCTCAATTTCAGAATCTGTTATTGTTCTATTCAGAGATTCAACTTCTTCCTGGTTTAGTCTTGGGAGGGAGTATGTGTCCAGGAATTTATTGATTTCTTCTAGATTTTCTAGTTTATTTGCATAGAGTTGTTTATAGTATTCTCTGATGGTAGTTTGTATTTCTGTGGAATCAGTGGTGATATCCCTATTATCATTTTTTATTGCAACTATTTGATTCTTCTCTCTTTTCTTCTTTATTAGTCTGGCTAGTGATCTATCTATTTTGCTAATTAAAAAAAAAACAGCTCCTGGATTCATTGATTTTTTGAAGGGTTTTTCATGTCTCTATCTCCTTCAGTTTTGCTCTGACTTTGTTATTTCTTGCCTTCTGCTAGTTTTTGAATTTGTTTGCTCTTGCTTCTCTAGTTCTTTTAATTGTGATGTTAGGGTGTCAATTTTAGATCTTCCTGCTTTCTCTTGTGGGCATTTAGTGCTATACATTTCCCTCTACACACTGCTTTAAATGTGTCCCAGAGATTCTGGTTCATTGTCTCTTGGTCTCATTGGTTTCAAAGGACATCTTTATTTCTGCCTTCGTTTCGTTATTTACCCCAGTGGTCATTTAGGAGCAGGTTGTTCAGTTTCCATATAGTTGTGGGTTTTGAGTGAGTTTCTTAATCCTGAGTTCTAATTTGATTGCACTGTGGTCTGACAGTTTGTTGTGATTTCTGTTCTTTTACATTTGCTTAGGAGTGTTTTACTTCCAATTATGTGGTCAATTTTAGAATAAGTGCAACGTGGTGCTGAGAAGAATGTATACTGTGTTGATTTGGGGTAGAGAGTTCTGCAGATGTCTATTAGGTCCACTTGGTACAGAGCTGAGTTCAAGTACTGGATATCCCTGTTAACCTTCTGTCTCGTTGATCTGTCTAATATCGACTGTGTGGTGTTAAAGTCTCCCATTATTATTGTGTGGGAGTATAATTCTCTTTGTAGGTCTCTAAGGACTTGCTTTATGAATCTGGGTGCTTCTATATTGGGTGCATATATATTTAGGATAGTTAGCTCTTCTTGTGGAATTGATCCCTTTACCGTTATGTAGTGGCCTTCTTTGTCTCTTTTGATCTTTGTTGGTTTAAAGTCTGTTTTATCAGAGACTAGGATTGCAACCCCTACTTTTTTTTCCTTTCCATTTGCTTGGTAGATCTTCCTCCATCCTTTTATTTTGAGGCCATGTGAGTCTTTGTACATGAGATGGGTCTCCTGAATACAGCACACCAATGGGTCTTGACTCTTTATCCAATTTGCCAGTCTATGTCTTTTAATTGGGGCATTTAACCCATTTACATTTAAGGTTAACATTGTTATGTGTGAATTTGATCCTGTAATTATGATGTTAGCTGGTTATTTTGCCTGTTAATTGATGCAGATTCTTCATAGCATTGATGTTCTTTACAATTTGGCATGTTTTTGCAGTGGCTGGTACCGGTTGTTCTTTTCCATGTTTAGTGCTTCCTTCAGGAGCTCTTGTAAGGCAGGCCTGGTGGTGACAAAATGTCTCAGCATTTGTGTGTCTGTAAAGGATTTTTTTTCTCCTTCACTTATGAAGCTTAGTTTGGCTGGATATGAGATTATGGGTTGGAAATTCTTTTCTTTAAGAAAGTTGAATATTGGCCCCCACTCTCTTCTGGCTTGTAGTGTTTCTGCTGAGAGATCCACTATTAGTCTGATGGGCTTCCCTTTATGGGTAACCCAACCTTTCTCTCTGGCTGCCCTTAACATTTTTTTCTCTTCATTTCAACCATGGTGAATCTGACAATTATGTGTCTTGGGGTTGCTCTTCTTGAGGAATATCTTTGTGGTGTTCTCTGTATTTCGTGGATTTGAGTGTTGCCCTGCCTTGCTAGGTTAGGGAAGTTCTCCTGGATAATATCCTGAAGAGCGTTTTCTAACTTGGTTCCATTCTCCCCATCACTTTCCAGCACATCAATCAAACATATATTTGGTCTTTTCACATAGTCCCATATTTCTTGGAGACTTTGTTCATTTCTTTTCACTCTTTTTTTTTTTCTAATCCTGTCTTCTTGCTTTATTTCATTAATTTGATCTTCAATCACTGATATCCTTTCTTCCACTTGATCAAATAGGCTATTGAAGCTTGTGCATGTGTCACGAAGTTCTTGTACTGTGATTTTCAGCTTCATCAGGTCATTTAAGGTCTTCTCTACACGGTTTATTCTAGTTAGCCATGTCTAACCTTTTGTCAAGGTTTTTAGCTTCCTTGTGATAGGTTAGAATATGCTCCTTTAGCTTGGAGAAGTTTGTTATTACTGACCTTCTGAAGCCTACTTCTGTCAACTTGTCAAACTCAATCTCCATTCAGTTTTGTTCCCTTGGTGGTGAGGAGCTGCGATCCTTTGTAGGAGAAGAGGCTCTCTGATTTTTGGAATTTTCTGCTTTTCTGCCCTGGTTTCTCCCGATCTTTGTGGTTTTATCTACCTTTGGTCTTTGATGTTGGTGACCTACAGATGGGGTTTTGCTGTGGACATCCTTTTTGTTGATGTTTTGTTTGTTAGTTTTCTTTCTAACAGTCAGGCCCCTCAGCTGCAGGTCTGTTGGTTTGCTGGAGGTCCACTCTAGACCCTGTTTGCTTGAGTATCACCAGTGGAGGCTATGGAACACCAAATATTGCTGCCCGATCCTTCCTCTGCATCATCCCAGAGGAGCACCCACCTGTTTGAGGTGTCTGTCGGTCCCTACTGGGGGGTATCTCCCAGGAAGGCTACACAGGGGTCAGGGGTCCTGTTTGAGAAGACAGTCTGTCTGTTCTCAGAGCTTGAACACCATGCTGAGAGAACCACTGCTCTCTTCAGAGCTGTCACACAGGGATGTTTAAGTCTGTAGAAGCTGTCTGCTGCCTTTTGTTCTGCTATGCCCTGTCTCCAGAGGTGGAATCTAGAGAGGCAATAGGCCTTGCTGTGCTGCAGTGGGCTCCACCCAGTTTCAGCTTCCCTTATGCTTTGTTTACACTGTGAGCTACTCAAGCCTCAGCAATGGCAGATGCCTCTCCTCCTGTCAAGCTGCAGCATCACAGGTTGATCTCAGACTGCTGTATTAGCAGTAAGCAAGGCTCCAAGGACGTGGGACCCACCGGGCCAGGCATGGGAGGGTATCTCCTGGTCTGCCGGTTGCTAAGACCATGGGAATAGCACAGTATTTGGTCAGGAGTGTACCGTTTCTCCAGTTACAGTCTGTAACAGCTCCCCTTGGCTAGGAAAGGGAAATCCCTCCTTGCTTGGCAATGCCCCACCTTGCTTCAGCTTGCCCTCCATGGGCTGCACCCACTGTCCAACCAGTCCCAGTGAGATGAACCAGGTACCTCAGTTGGAAATGCAGAAATCACCCACCTTCTGCATCGATCTTGTTGGGACCTGCAGACCGGAGCTGTTCCTGTTCGGCCATCCTGCAAAAATATGTATATTTTTTAACAATAAAAAGAGACATAGTTACAAATTACAAAGTAATATGACAAATAACAAAAAAGCATTTAGGCCAATAAATATGAAACATTTTAAATAAAAAAATCAAAATTGTCTCAAAAAGAAAGAAGATTTAAAAATGAATAATAGGGTCCGAGTGCAGTGGCTTACGCCTGTAATCCCAGAACTTTGGGAGGCTGATGTGGCAGATCATGAGGTCAGGTGTTCGAGATCAGCCTGGCCAATATGGTGAAACCCTGTCTCTACTAAAAATACAAAAATTAGCCGAGTGTGTTGGCACACTGCTGTAGTCCCAGCTAGTTGGGAGGCTGAGGCAGAAGAATAGCTTGAATCTGGGAGGTAGAGGTTGCTGTGAGCTGAGATCATGCCACTGCACTCCAGTCTGGGTGACAGAGTGAGACTCCGTCTAAAAAAAAAAAAAAAAAAATGAATAGGATGGGAGCGGTGGCTCATGCCTGTAATCCTAGCACTCTGGGAGGCCAAGGCAGGTGGATCACTTGAGGTCAGGAGTTTAAAACCAGCCTGGCCAGCATGGTGAAACCCCATCTCTACTAAAAATACAAGCAAATTAGTCACACATGGTAGTGTGCACCTGTAATCCCAGCTACTTGGGAGGCTAAGGCAGGAGAATTGCTTGAACCCAGGAGACAGAGGTTGCAGTGAGTTGAGATCATGCCACTGCACTCCAACCTGGGCAACAAAGCAAGACTCTGTCTCAATAATAATAATAATAATAAGTAAAATAAAAATAAAAAATAAAAATGGTGTAGAGTAGGTATAAATGATGAAACTGAGGCCCAGAATGACTAATATAGTTACATTGTTTATAATGGCCAAAGCTGAAACACTGGCAATGACCATTATTTAAATGAATTGCTAGTTAAAATCTCTGCACCCAAAAGATATCATACCCAGAAGGATTTACAGGCAAGTTTTACTGAACTTTCAAGGGACAGATGATTTCTATCTTATGTAAATTGTTTTAAATGAAATACTACATAACTCATTTTATAATGCTGGAATAACCTTGATATTAAAATTGTAAATAGTCAGCTTATAGGTATAGGTGCAAAAATCTCAAGATGTTTGCCTACCATATATTTATAATACTATATGCAGTCAAAGTCTATTAATGTAATCCTTTACATTAACAGATTAATAGAAATGCTATATGATGGTGTTAAAACATACATAAAAAGCATTTGAAAAATTTTAATACAGATTAATGTCTAGAAAGAAACTCTTACTAAACTAGGAATGAAAGGAATTTTCTTAACTTGACAAATAATATCCTTTAAATACTACATCAAGCATCATATTTAATAGCTAAGACTCAGAAGTAAGAAAAGTGTGCTTGTCTTTACAATTTAGTATAGTATTAGTCATAGTAAATAAAATAGGACAAGAAAAGGTACAGGAATTGAAATAAAAAATACAAAATGATCTTTATTTTTAGGTGTATTATTGTATACATAGAAAATTCAAAAATATTGAAAGCAAATAAGTGGAAATAAAAAATGAATTCATCAAATTTGTTGGTTAAAAGATTTACATACAAAAATTAATAACCTTTCCTTGCACTAGCAGCAATCAACATGTAGTAGAATTATATGCCATTCACAATGGCACGAAAACTGAAAAGGTATTTAGGAATAAATTTTATTAAACATGAAAAACGTACAAGCCCTTTATAGAGAACATTACTAAACATATTGAAGGCCAAATTATTCCTGAATAAATGGAGAAACATACTGTGGTTTTAGATGAGAAGACTCAATAATACAAATATGTCAAGTCTGTACATATCCCTTCATAAATTCAGTGCATTTCTGAGAAAAACCCCAGCAGGATATTTCGTGCGACTTTATGAGATGATCCTAAAATTCACAGGAAACACAAAAGGTCAATAAGAGCAAAGATAATTGTGAAGAGTCTAGAGGTATTTTCTAAGCAAAAATACAACTTATTTTGAAGGTATAGATCTTAAGATAAACATACTATTGACTTAGAAATAATGATGTTGCTGGAATAGAATACAGACACTGAAACAAATAACAAATTCATGATGATGACGAGGAAGTCATCTCAAAATGGCAGCTCTTACAAGACATGGGGGAAAAATATGTACTACAGTATATTTTTCTGGGACAACTGACTAACTGTGCACTTGGGAAAAAGCTAGAATAATAACACTTCCCACAAAAATGTAAGTTACAGATAGATTAAATTCCTAAATGTGTGAAAGGTGATTTTTAGAAAAAACTATAGAATATAGTCTGCCAGTTGTGCTGGTGCGCACCTGTAATCCCAGTTACCTGGGAGGTGGAGGCAGTACGATCACTTGAGCATAGCAGTTTGAGACCAGCCTGGACAGCATAGTGAGACTCTGTCTCAAAAAATAAAAGAATATATTTGTGACTTGGAGATATGAAAGAAGATGGCTTACTAGGAGCAGCTAGTGTGTGGGCTCTCTTGGAGAAGAACGGAAGGGGTGAGTAAATACAGCAATCTCAACTAAAATATCCAGGTACAGGCATTGGAACTAATCAAGGAAACAAGTTCACCCATAGAGAAGGAAGAAAATCAAGGCAGGATGATGGCTCACCCGGGAGCAACGCGGAGCCAGGGCAACCTCCCCTACCTAGGGAAGTGGTGAGTAAATGTGCGACTCTGGGAACCCACACATCTCCCATGGATTTTTGCAACCCTCGGTTCAGGAGATCCCCTCGTGAACCCACTCCACCAGGGCCTTCAGTCCGACACATGGAGCTACGTGGAGTCTCAGCAGAGCAACTGCTCAGCCTTAGAGACCTGGGAGCCTTAGAGACCTGGGCTTTGTGGGTTTCCCTGCAAAAGCAGCTGCCCTCTGGAAAAGTGGGAGGTTAGACTCCTCATGTACCGCTAGGAAAGGGACTGAATCCAGGGGGCTGAGCAGTGACAGTCTGCAGGCCCCACTTCCACGGCACCTCACAGGATTAAGACCCACTGGCTTGGAATTCCTGCCGGCCAGGAGTAGCAGTGTTGCACCTCTCTGAGACAGCACTCTCAGTGGGCGGGGCAGGAGGCCATCTTTGCTGTTTAGGCAACTTAGCTATTCCAGCCTTCAGGCTTTGGAGAGTCCAAGGTGAGCGGGAGGCGGAAGCAGTACCTCAGCACAGTGCAACTGCTTTACGAAAACGTGGTCAGACTGCTTAGTTTAAACGGGTCCCTGATCTCCTTCCTTCTCACTAGGCGGAACCTCCCAACTGGGGCCTTCAGTCATCCCTTCCAGTGTTTTTTGGCCAACAGAGTTTTGAAACCTTCCTGGGACGGTGCTCCCAGAAGGAGGGACAGGCCATCATCCTTGCTGTTTGGGTGACTTAGCCATCCAGCCTTCAGGCCTCAGAGAGTCCAAGGCAACTGCGGGCAGAAGCAGTCCGTTAGCACAGCACAGTTGCTCTATGAAAATGTGGCCAGACTTTTTAAAGCAGGTCCCCATCCCATTCCTCCTCACTGGGCAGGAACTCCCATCCCAACCAGGGTCTCCAGCCACCTCCTATGACTGCGTTTGAGATGGCAACAGGTCCATATCTCCCTGGGATGGAGCTCCCAGATGGAGGGGCAGGCTGCTATTTTTACTGCTTTGCAGCCTTCACTGTTGTTACCTTCAGGTACTGGAAAGTCCAAGGTGACTAGGGACTGGAGTGGTGTCCAGCATATTGCAGCAGCTCCATGGAAAAGTGGCCAGGCTGTTACACGGATGCCCATTCCCATATCTCCTCATCAAGCACGTCCTCCAGGTCTGGGCCTCCAGCCACCTCTGACCAGAGCTATTGAGTCAGTAGCAGTGTGGCAACTCCCTGGACAGAGCCCATAGGGGCACCTGAAAGTCTCTTTGCCACTGCCTCTGCAGTGGAACTGCCTCGCTACCCTCAGACTAATGAAGAAGCAAATACCCTAAGTGCCTTATCCACACCTCCAACAAACTGCAGTCAACCCAAGGAGAGGAGGCAAGTCCATGCCCCGTGGGTCTCACCCCCACTGCTTGTCACCAGACAGGGAACTCTTAGCTTGGGCCCACAGCACAGACCCTCCATCCTGGCTGATTGCACTGAGCAGTTGCTGACCTGCATTTCCTTGGGGTGGAGCCCCCAGGAGACAAGCAAATGACCCTTGGCCACAACCATTACTAAGGTCGCTTCCTCTGCTGCCTCCAAGTTAGGGAAGGAACATGAACACTGAGATTGCCCCAGAGCTGCTGTGGGCAGCCCAGGAACACCAAGCTGCAACCTACAGCCAGCACTCAAGGGAGAGAGGAAACCACACTTTCAGAGCATTGAGAGGAAACATGGCTGCAACTGTGAGAAACACAGGTGGAGGTACACAACCAAGGAAGAGTCCACCAACGGACTCATACACCTAAGTGCCACCTACTGGATCCCATCACAAAGCTTCAACACCAAAAATACCTTGCTACCATACCCTCCTCTAAAGCCAAAGACGGAAAGTCAGCTTCAAATAAAGATCCTGCCCAAAGCCTCGGCCCTGAGAAAATAACCAGAAAAGAAGTCTGTTGACTGTACTCAATCTACATGCAGTTAAAAAGACACCCACACAGAGAGATGAGAAAGAACCAATGCAAGAACTCTGGTAACTCAAATGGCCAGAGTATCATATGTCTTCCAAATGATTGCACCAGTTTTTCGATAAGAGTTCTTACCCAGGCTGAACTGGCTGAAATGACAAATAGAATTTGGAATATGGATAGGAATGAAGATCATCGAGATTCAGGAAGATGGCAAAACCCAATTCAAGGAAACTAAGAATTACAATACAGCAATATAGGAGCTGAAGGACAAAATAGTCGATATAAAAAAGAATCTAATTAATCTGACAGAGCTGAATAACACAAGAATTTTTCAATGCAATCACAAGTACTAACAGTAGAATAAATCAAGTTGAGGAAAGAATCTCAGAACTTGAAGACTGGCTTACTGAAATAAGACAGCCACACAAATATAAAAAGATTAAAAAGGAATGAACAAAACCTCCTAGAAGTATGGGATTATGTAAAGAGGCAAATCTATGAATCGCTGGCATCGCTGAAAGGGCAGGGGGAGAAAGAAAACAACTTGGAAAACGTATTTCAGGATATCATCCATGAAAACTTCCCCAACCTTGCCACAGAGGCTAGCAGTCAAATTCAGAAAATACAGAGAACCCCTGTAAGATTTTATATAGTAAGATCATCCGCAATACACATAACTGTGAGATTTTCTAAGGTTGAAATAAGGGAAAGAATAAGAAAGGCAGCTAGAGAGAAAGGGCAGGTCATCTACAAAGGGAACCCCATCAGGCTAATAGCAGACCTCTCAGCTGAAATCCTATTAGTCAGAAGAGATTAGAAGCTTGTATTCAACATTCCTAAAGAAAAAAAATCTTCAACCAAGAATTTGGTTGAAGCCTAACTAAGCTACCTAAACAAAGGACAAATAAGATTCTTTTCAGATAAACAAATGTTGAGGGAGTTCGTTACCACCAGACCTGCCTTACAAGAGATTTTAAAAGTAGTGCTAAATATAGAAAGGACAGGATGCTACCAGCTAATAAAAAAACACATGTAAACATGCAGACCAGTGACACTGTAAAGCAACCACACAAACAAGCCCATATAATAACCAACTAACAACACAATTACAGGATAAAATGCACACATACCAATACTAATCTTGAATGTGAATAGGCTAAATGCCCCACTTAAAAGGCAAGGAGTGGTAAGCTGAATAAAAAAGAAAGACACAATGGTATCCTGCCTTCAAGAGACTCTTCTCATATGTAGTGACACCCCTAGGCCCACAACAAAGGGATGGAGGAAAATTTACCAAGCAAATGCAAAACAGAAAAAGAGCAGGGGTCACAATCCTAATTTAAGACAAAACAGACATCAAACCAACAAAGATCAAAAAAGACAAAGAAAGGCATTACACAGTGGTAAAGGGTTCAATTCAGCAAGAAGACCTAACTATCCTAAGTATATATGCACCCAAAACAGGAGCACCCGGATTCATAAAGCAAGTTCTTAGAGACCTACAAAGAGACATGGTCTCCCACACAATAATAGTGGGAGACTTCAACACTCCACCAACAGTATGTGACAAATCATCAAGGCAGAAAAGTAATGAAAATATTTAGGACCTGAACTCAGCATTGGTCCAAAAGGATCTGCAGAACTTCTGCAGAACTCTCCACCCAAAAACAACAGAATATACATTCTTCTCATCACCACATGGCACATACTCTAAAATCAACCATGTAATTGGACATAACCCAATCCTCAGCAAATCCAAAAGAACCAAATCACACCAAACACACTCTCAGACCACAGCATGACAAAAACAGAAGTCAAGACTGAAAAAATTGCTCAAAATCATGCAATTACATAGAAATTAAACAACATGCTCCTGAATGACTTTTGGGTAAATAACAAAATTAAGGCAGCAACCAAGAAACTAAAGAGAACAAGGATACAACATACCAGAATCTATGGGACACAACTAAGACAGTGTCAAGAAGGAAATTCATGGCACTAAATGCCCACATCAAAAAGTTAGAAAGATCTCAAATTAACAACTTAACATCACAGCTGAAAGAATCAGAGAAGCAAGAACAAATCAACCACAAAGCTAGGAGAAGAAAAGAACCAAAATCAAAGCTAAACTAAGGAAACAGATAAAAAAAAATTTCAAAACGTTTAAAATAAAAGCAGGAGTATGTTTTTGTTTTTGTTTTTTTTAAATAATAAAATAGGCCACTAGCTAGACTAATAAAGAAGAAAAGAGAGAAGATCCATATAAACACAATTAGATATAATGTAGGGAATGTTGTCACTAAGCACACAAATAAAAATAACTATCAGAAACCACTATGAACACCTGTTTGCACACAAACTAGAAAACCTAGAAGAGATGAATAAATTCCTGGACACATACATCCTCCCAAGATTGTACCAGGAAGAAATTTATTCCCTGAACAGACCAATAATGAGCTTCAGAATTGCATCAGTAATAAGTAGCCTACTAACCAACAAAAGCCCAGGACCTGGTGGATTCACAGCTGAATTCTACCAGATGTACAAAGAAGAGCTGTTATCATTCCTACTGAAACTATACCAAAAAAGAGAGGAGGAGGGCCTCCTCTCCAACTCATTCTATGAGGCAGTCACCATCCTGATACTAAAATTTGGCAGGGACACAACAAAAAAAGAAAACTTCAGTCCAATATCCTTGATGTACATTAATGCAAAAACTCTCAACAAAATATTGGCAAACTGAATCCAGCAGCACATCAAAAAGCTAATCCACCATGATCAAGTAGGCTTCATCCCCTGGATGCAAGTTTGGTTCATCATATGCAAATCAATAAATGTGACTCATGACATAAAGAGAACTAAAGATAAAAACCACATGATTATCTCAAGAGACACAGAAAAGGCTTTCAATAAAATTCTACACCCCTTTATGTTAAGAACTCTCAATAAAAAATGTAACTGAAGGAACATATCTTAAAATAATAAGAGCTGTCTATGATAAACTTACAGTCAACATCATATTGAATGGGCAAATGCTGGAAGCATTCCCCATGAAAACTGGCAGAAGACAAGGATACCCACTCTCACCATTCTATTCAACATAGTACTGGAAGTTCTGGCCAGAGGAATCAGGCAAGAGAAACAAATAAACGGCATACAAATATGAAGAGAGGAAATCAAACTATCTCTGTTTGCAGATGACATGATTCTATATCTAGAAAATCTCATAGTCTCTGCCCAAGAGCTGCTTCAGCTGATAAACAACTTCAGCAAAGTTTCAGGACACAAAATCAATGTAAAAAAATTACTAGCATTCCTATACACCAACAATAGTCAAGCCAAGAGTCAGATCAGGAAGGCAATCCCATTCACAATTGCTACACACACACACACAAATGGCTAGGAATACAGCTAACCAGGGAGGTGAAAGACCTCTACAATGAGAATTACAAAACACCACTGAAAGAAATCAGAGAAGACACAAATAAATGACAAAATATTCCATGCTCATGGGTAGGAATAGTTAATATCATTAAAATGGCCATACTGCCCAAAGAAATGTACAGATTGAATGTTATTATCAAAGTACCAATGACATTCTTCACAGAAATAGAAAAAACTATTTTAAAATTCTTATGGAACCTAAAAAGAGTCCGAATAGCCAAAGCAATCATAAGCAAAAAGAACAAAACTGGAGGCATCGTGTTATCCAACTTCAAACTATACTACAGGGATCCCATAACCAAAACAATGTGGTACTGGTACAAAAACCAGCACATAGACCAGTGGAACAGAATAGAGAGCCCAGAAATAAGGCTGGACACCTATGACCACGTGATCTTCGACTAAGCTGACAAAAACTCTCAACAAAATATTGACAATAGGGAAAAGACTCCCTATTCAATAAATGGTGCTGGGATAACTGGCTAGCCAGATGCAGAAAATTGAAGCTGGACCTCTTTATTATATCATACACAAAAATCAACTCAAGATGGATTAAAAAACATAAATGTAAAACCTAAAACTATAAAAACCCTGGAAGACAACCTAGGCGATACCATCCTGGACATAACAATGGGCAAAGATTTCATGACAAAGCCTTCAAAAGCTATCACAACAAAAGCAAAGATTGACATGTGCGATCTATTTAAACTAAAGAGCTACTGCACAGCAAAAGAAACTATAAGCAGAATAAATAAACAACCTACAGAATGGGATAAAATATTTGCAAACTATGCATCTGACAAAGGTCCAATATTCAGTATCTATAAGGAACTTAAATTTATAAGAGAAAAACAAACAACCCCATTAAAAAGTGGGCAAAGGACATGAACAGACATTTTTCAAAAGAAGACAAACATGCAGCCAAGAAGCATATGAAAAAAATACTAACATCACTAATCATTAGAGATATGCAAATCAAAACCACAATGAGATGCCATCTCACACCAGTCAGAATGGCTATGATTAAAAAGTAAAAACAAAGCAAAACATATACTGGCCAGGTTGCAGAGAAAAGGCAACACTTACACACTTGCTTGGAGTGTAAATTAGTTCAACCATTGTGGAAAGCAGTATAGCAATTCCTCAGAGAGCCAAAAGCAGAACTAGTATTTGACTCAGCAATCCCACACTCAGAGGAATAAATCATTCTACATGCACATGAATGTACATTGCAGCACTATTTACAATAGCAAAGGCATGGAATCATCTAAATGCCCATCAATGACAGAGTGGATGCAGAAAATGTGGTACATATGCACCATGGAATACTCTGCAGTCATAAAAAAAAAGAGATCATGTCTTTTCTGGGAACATCGATGGAGCTGAAGGCCATTATTCTTAGCAAACTAATGCAGGAACAGAAAACCAAACACTGCATGTTCTACTTATAAGTGGGAAGTAAATGATGACGACCCATGAACACAGAGAAGGGAACAGCAGACACTGGGATCTAATTGAGAGTGGAGGATGGCAGGAGGAAGATGAGTAGAAAAGATAACTATTGGGTACTGAGCTTAACACCTGGTTGATGAAATAATCTGTACAACAAACCCCCATGACATGAAATTACCTATATAACAAACATTCACGTGTACCTAAAATAAAAGGTTTTTTAAAAAAGAGATATGCAAGAATTTCTTTCAAGAATCACTAAAAATTGACAAGAAAGGATATCGTTGATAACACTATCTCTAAAAACAAAGCTTCTGTAGAAAAAAGAATACCGTAGAGAAGGTAAATGTAAGCCATAGTCTGAAAGGACCTCTTTGCAATACATGTGTCCAAAACTCCTACAAACTGATAATTCCAAAATGGCAAAGAACTTGAATAGGCAATTCATGGAAGGGGAATACTGAATGTACAATTAATATGTGATGAAAGGCTCAATCTATTAATCAGGGAAAAACAACTTAAAAAAATAAGATATTTCATACACTTCAAATTTCCAAGAATTGAAATATCTTTCAATAACTTAGTTGTGTGGTAAGGATGCAGAGAAGTGGAAACTTTCACACATTCCTGCTGGGAGTGAAACTGGGACAACCACTTTGAAAGTAATTTTATAATACTTGGTAAAGTTGTCACTTTGCTTGCATTGCAACTCAACAATTCTTTTAGGTATGTAGGCTGTAGTTACACTACCTGTTATAGTGGCTTCTAGCTACTTGTAGTTATAGAGCAATTGAAAAATTAAAATGTACTCTGGGTATAAAAAGAACACTAGATTTAAAAGAAAAATATTTTCTTTTACAAGTTTCAATTGGTTATAATTTTCTTAGTACAAGAGAAAGAAATTTTCTTAGTATAATATCTGATTCATAATTTTATGTTGGTTACTTATTGAAATGGTAGTATTTTTAGATATGTTGTGTTAAGTAAAATGTAGTATTAGAATTAAAAATTCTAATTTTAGAACTCAAATTTTACCTGTTTCTTTTTCTATTCTAATGTGGTTACTAGAATTTTAAATTACATATGTGGCATGCATGATATTTCTATTGAACAATGCTTGTCTTGAGAAACACACTTACTCTGGAGGAAATGCACAAGAATCCTTGTGGTAGTATTGTTTGCAATCACAAGATTAGACACAATCTCTTTGTTCATTAACATGATAATGAATAAGTTGTTTCCATGAAGTTCTATACAGTGGTTAAAATAAATAAGTTAGAGCTACATATACAAGCATGAAAACATCTCACATATATAAGTTATGGAATATTATGTGGAATATGTTAAGCAAAATACACAGGTTATAGAATATTGCATAAAGTGTGATACCACTCATTTATTGTTCTAAAAACTCCTCAGAAAAATAACAAATGCTTATGTATATACGTGTTTAGTAAGACTATGATACAAACAGAAATGATGCAAACCAATTTCAGAATAATTATTGTCTCTGGGAATGGAAGGAAGAAAATGAGATTAGGAAGGGGTATATTAGATATTTCAATTATGTTATTAATGTTTTATTTTTTCAAAACAAAAGATTGGGAGCAAAAATGGTAAATTGTCAGACTTTGTTATATACAGCTTGCGTTATTATTCTCTATAGTTAAAAATGTTCTCTAAGTTAAAAATAGTTCATCACAAAAAGTAAATGAGAAAGTTACATTTGTGAGACAGTTTTTAAAAAGACTGAGTTTCAAAGGCTCCATAAATATATTGCACTCTAATAAAGTACAGGGAAGGTGTTCTACTCACACCCATGAGCTGCAAATACAGTCTGGTACAGTGGGAAAGGCTGAGGCTTTGAAGTAATATGTCAAAGATTCAAATCCTAACAGAGCTGCTTTTTAGCTATGTAACTTGGAGCAAATAACTCAACATCATTAGATTTTACATTTGTAAAATAAGGATCACAATATTTGCCTTACAGTGTTGGTTTGAGGGTCGAAGTGACATTGTAGACATCAAGTGTGTGGCAGAGTCGGCACTTCATAACTGTAGGCTTACGTGCATTAGCGCAGATTTTCCTTCCCTTCCTTTATACCTCAGAACTTCTAGGTCCTCTCTGCTTTTCTCCTCTACTTCAAAGCTAAAAAAAGAGATCTGTCTGAATAAGAACAAAATTATAAACACAAGTAATTGTTTCTGAGAAAAGTGAAAGGTTACTAACATAATGAATATACATGTTTCACAGAATGAAATTTAACCAAAGCTTTTTTGAGTTATAGTAGGAACACTTGCCCAGCCACAGGGGTCTCTGAAACCAGGAACTGAAACTGCAGACATATTGGATCTTCATAATTAGAGTGCCTTAAACCAGTTCTCAATCATGACAGTTGTCAGAAAATAATTTTCAATAATATGGAAAATAATCTTCAGTGCAATCGTTTAGTCCCAAGTGTTCCCTACAGATATGAAAAAACGAAGTAACATATTCCTAAGGTATACAGCATTTTACTTACTTGAGTACTTCAAGGACAGGCAAAACTGCCAGAGTGTCTTTCTCCATTGATCAGCTCACACATCCGTCTATACAAACAGCCATTCATCCTTCCAACCAATCAAAAGGGAAGGCAGAAGTTAAAGGAGAACCTACTATGCATCAAGTACTACATCAAATGCATTTTACATACCATGTGTCAGACAGAATACTATATGCTAGGTGCTATGCCAAGTATTAAGAATACCAAGGTCAATGTAGCTTGGCCTCTGAGTCAGAGGTGTTGATAGAGCAACTGGGGCATTATTATAAGAAGATAAGTGACTAAAAAAAAGACACAATGCAAAAAATAAGAGGCACAAAGAAAACACTACAGGAATTAGAGACAAGAGATGTCAAAACAAGCAGGCAGCATTAGGAAACAAAGAATGAAGTGTGTGACCTCTGAACTGGTTACAATTTGACCATGCAGAGCCTAGCATACCAGGTAGAGGAAAACATTAAGCAAAAGCATGAAAAGATTCAAAGTTCAGGCTGGGAGGGAATTATCCCAAAATCCAAATTGACGGCATTGAAATCATGGGCCCATAACTTTTACTGAAGGACTTAATTGTAGTTCTCATAGGGTCCTTCCACGTTCAGTAGCAAACCACACCAGAACAGCATGTCTCTTACGCTCTGACACTGTATGAAATTCTAGCTTTGATCACATGAAATTAAATGCCTAATTTTTTCAATCTGCTCATCTGACAAAAGGCTAATATCCAGAACCTATAAAGAACTCAATCAAATTTACAAGAAAAAAACAACCCCATCAAACATGGGCAAAGGATATGAACAGACATTTCTCAAAAGACGACATTCATACAGCCAACAGACACATGAAAAAATGCTCATCATCACTCGTCATCAGAGAAATGCAAATCAAAACCACAATCTCACACCAGTTAGAATGGCAATCATTAAAAAGTCAGGAAACAACAGGTGCTGGAGAGGATGTGGAGAAATTGGAACACTTTTACACTGTTGGTGGGATTGTAAACTAGTTCAACCATTGTGGAAAACAGTATGGCGATTCCTCAAGGATCTAGAACTAGAAATACCATTTGACCCAGCCATCCCATTACTGGGGATATACCAAAAGGATTACAAGTCATGCTGCTATAGAGACACATGCACATGTATGTTTATTGCGGCACTATTCACAATAGCAAAGACTTGGAATCAACCCAAATGTCCATCAGTGACAGATTGGATTAAGAAAAAGTGGCACATATACACCATGGAATACTATGCAGCCATAAAAAAGGATGAGTTCATGTCCTTTGTAGGGACATGGATGCAGCTGGAAACCATCATTCGCAGCAAAGTATCGCAAGAACAGAAAACCAAACACTGCATGTTCTCACTCATAGGTGGGAATTGAACAATGAGATCACTTGGACACAGGAAGGGGAACATCACACACTGGGTCTTATTGTGGGGAGCGGGGAGGGGGAAGGGATAGCATTAGGAGATATACCTAATGTAAATGATGAGTTAATGGGTGCAGCAAACCAACATCGCACATGTATACATACGTAACAAACCTGCATATTGTGCACATGTACCCTAGAACTTAAAGTATAACAATTAAAAAAAAAAACCACCTTATATAAGTACAGAGCAGGCACCTGGTTATGACAGAAAACCTAACTGTGATTCTAATACCGGTGCTTGTTACCTTGATAAGTCTCGGAATCTGTGAGCCTCACGTTCCTTCTGTGTTTACATGGTAAATAATTGCCCTGCCTCCCTCAGAAATGTTTGGAATTAGGTGAGAACACTCAAAAGAATTTACAAATTGCAAGACACTGATGCAAATGTAAGGTGTTATTATTAAATCTCTCTCGTCTTAATGTGAACAACAACAAAAAAAGAAATTAAATGCCCAAAACATAATCGAAGTGTCCATATTGTGAGTTCATTCCTGTCTTACAGTTTGATATCCAAGGCCCCTGGCTGGACAGTTAGAAGCACCTAAGAGTTCTTGGAACTTGAAAAGACTAGGAAACTTAGAGATAGTGTGTTTACAGAATGACCTAGAGCCAGCAAGAGATAGAGTCATAAATGCTGGAGCCATTAGTGTTTCACTTCTTCCCCTCCTACTGTTTCAGTAACCCGCACCATCCTATCCCCTTCCTCATTACTGTGATGGCATCAGCATCAAGATCCCCACAGGATCTTTATCTTCAAACCCTATTATCTATTGACTTTTTCCTCTCAAAGTAAAAATATGGTTTCCATTAAAGAACAAAAACAATCAAACTCTTCCCTGGTGCCAAATCCTTGCTATTTTTGTCATTACTCATAAATTCCTCACAATCAAGATTTATGAAAGAATTCTACATTTCCTTTTCCCATTTCCTCTTTTCTAAATCACTATTTAGCCCAATGTGTCTTGGATTCCACCCCATTGCTCTACTGAAATGGCTGTTGCTGTATTAGGTGTCTATTGCTATGTAACTAATTACCCCTAATACTTAGCAATTTGCAATAACAAACATTTTCTGAGGATCAGGAATTTGGGAGAGACTCAGCTGGGTGGTGCTGGCTCAGGGTTTCTCACAAGCTTGCAATAAAGCTGCCAGTTGGAACTACAACCATCTCAAAGTTCAACTGGGGCTAGAGAACCACTTTATCTGGAAAACCACATTCCCTCACCTGATCACTCCCTCCTTAATCCCTTCTTCTACTTTGGTGTCCGATTTTTCTCTCTCTTGGTTTGCCTTCTACTTCTTGGACTATTAATTCTCAGTCTCCACTCCTCTTCCTATTTGCCTCCCAACTATTGGTGTGACCCACAGGAAAATGTCCTTGAGCTGCTCATTTTCTCTCCAAAACTTGGTGGCCCCAAGGCGAGCTCATACTCCCTTTTTCATATTTTGTGCTCCTGTTTTGACCATGTCAGTGACTGGTGTGGGACCACAGCTGCTCCCCAACTTCGGGGTCTCAGGGGCGTGCTTAGCTTTTTTGTTATTCTCACAGACTGTGTAGTAAGGTGTGCCTTAGAGTTGACATGCTGATTTTTTAAATGTTGCAGAATTATTAATTGCATATACCAAAAATATACATACACATTGTGATAGTATAGAAAGTGTGGACTTTACATTTCTCCAAATCAACCTCTGAGTACAGGAAAATGAAGTCAAGTTCCCCATGACTGAAGACTAATTCCTTTTAGTATCTCTGTTAGCTCTCTCTGTCCCCTGCTGTTGTTAATTACCAGCATGGAAAATAAGCTGCCTGATTAGTTTGTACTTACACAGTATTTAGAAAGAGAGCTTATTTAGCAAATATTTAGTTCAAGGACCATGAAAAAACCCCATGGGTGCTCAATTATTGAGTCACCCACATATGCATAGTGATTTTTGCTCTCTTGGTCCAGCTCATTTGTTTGAGTCAGATGAGTGGTTGCTGAATAAAGCTCTGCAGGTCATTCGTTTTGATAGGAACTGTGTGTCACTGTTCTACACCACAGACTTATTCCAGTGGGAGTACAGTCAAGCCCCGAGAAAACTTTCTTGGAGATTCATCTTTCTTGGAGATTCATCTTTCTTGGAGATTCATCTTTCTTGGAGATTCATCACCTTCCTGAGCTGCGCCTGCAGGGAAGAGATGGTGCCAGGCTTTGGAAACATTGATTACCATTT
Organism: Macaca mulatta; assembly: GCF_049350105.2. NCBI lineage: Eukaryota > Metazoa > Chordata > Mammalia > Primates > Cercopithecidae > Macaca > Macaca mulatta. The sequence continues at coordinate 93,453,354 of NC_133418.1, forward strand.
GGCAGTCTCAGCCTTTCCTATAACAGGGACCCCAAGGCTACACAATCTGAGCCTGAAAAAAACAGAAAACTGTGTTTTTGAAAACCTCACACAAAAAATTATTATATTTCTAAATCAGGGAATGAATAACATGTAGGAATAGATTATAAAAGAAGAAAATTGCTATTAAATGGTAGATGATCTGTTTAATCTCTCAGTTCACTAATAACAGTTTGCAGTTGTAATCAGGATTCCACTTTGATAAAACTAGGACACAAATCATCCCAGCCACCATGTCTGCCTGCAACTTTCTGGTTGTAGTTACAATCATATTTGCTAGATACAAAGGTCTCCAGGAACCTAATTTCTTCAGGTCTTCATTCCCTTGCCAAAGTTTACCTACTGCTCCCCGGTTTCCTATCATAAAATGAGGAACACATTTTAAGAATAGATTTCTTTTAAAAGGTTCACACATAGTATTTTTTTCTCTTCTCCACTATACTAAACTATATTGCAGAAATAAATATATGGTGTGAGCCAAATACATTCCTATTTCAACAAAATAGAGTTTCTCCGCAGGCACTGAAGTTTAAGTATCTTATCAAATGAAATCAGCTCCACACTGAATTCACCTCTCCGAGCCACCATATTTTAGAGATCTCATTTCTTTTGGCAACAGAAGAAATTGGTCATCTTATATTAACTTAGGCTGGACAGGTAGGGGAGTACCAATCAGGTCTCCTCAACTCAAGAGAAGCCAAAGAACCAAGCTGGCCTCAAACAGCACAATTTGCTGCTTTAACCTGAGAGTCTCCATTCACATCATTAAAAGCAAGGTTTGAGAGTCTCTAAACAACTTGGGCATCCACTTCAATTTTCACTTTATTTGGACAAGATCTCCTTTGTATGAATGTACACAAAGTTGACTCTGATCCAAGAAGAAAGGGGGATAAAATAAGAAGAAAGAAAAAGTAAATAAATATTAGGGGAAGGGAGTGGGAAAGGGAGTAGGGAAGGAAACAAGAAAGTTATTTATGGAGAACTGACTATAATCACATATTTGTATATCTTATCGCATTTCATGCCATAAAGTTTGAGAATTATGACCAATTCAGGGCTATTGAGAAACTGGTGCAAGGGAGGTGTGAGGTTCAAAGGGCTAAGAAGATGAAAGGCTAAGAAATATCTGTTTAAAAGGCTGATAATCAAACCTGGGGCCCGAGGAGATCTGCAGACCTCCTGAAGGCCAGGGCTTATGCTTTGATAATTTTGAAGAGTTTAGCAGCCTTTTTTTGTTGTTCTTTGCTTTAGCCAGATGCCAGTGGTGAGTGATGGAGAGGCAATATGTTCCATATAGTAAGGAGGGGGAGTGGAAAGACACCAGACATGACCTGACTTCTGTTTTAAAAGAACAACTCTGCTTGTTGTGTGGACAATAGAAAATCAGGGCTCAAATGTAGAATGAAGGAAATCAGCCAGACAGCTAGGGCCGTGGTAGTTGAGGCAGGGTGGTGGCAAGAACCAGGGTGGTAGCAATGGGGAGCATAAAAAGTGGTTGGATTTAGATTATGTTTTAAGGTAGAGCTAATATTATTGCTGATGGATTGGGTGTTATATGTGAGAAAAAGAGAGAAGTCAAAGATTATGTCAAGACTTTTTTTGACCTGAGCAATTGCTTGAAAGGCTATCAATTTACTGTTATGGAGGAATATCAGAGGAGGGAAAGTTTTGAAAAAGTAGAAGAGAAACAAGTTCAGTTTGAAGTAGAATAACTTGGATATGGTTATTTGAGTAAAACATTTGGGAAGACAGTTGGATCTACAAGTCTAGAGATACTATATATGAATTGGATATCATGAGCAGAGGTAAATATACAGAAATGTATGGCATTAAAATCATGAAATTGGGTGATATCTCTATGAGTATGAGTGTAGAGAGAGAAGAGAAGAGGTTCATGGACCCAGGCCACTCTAGCTTTTGTGTTAGGAATTGCTCCTCCTGTACCCTGTATCTAATTTATCAACAAATCCCTCTGCTAACTGCTTCCCCAGCTATCACCCTGCTTCCAGCCACCATGATCACTCACCTTGATGATTGCAGTAAGCTTCTAACTGCTCTGGCCCTTGGCCGCTTTATGGCCCATTCTTAGCATAAAACCCATAGTGGTTCTTTAAAAATGTAAGTTAGATCATATTACTGTTGTTAAAACCTCCAATGTCTTCCCTTGTCACTCAGCTTAAAAGAAAAGCAATCCTTACAATGGCTTATAAGTAGAGTGGTTATGTCTTGATTGGTCTGGGATAATTTGCATTATGCCTGTTGTCCCAGTATAATTATTAGTAGCACCACCTCCTTCATTCTCATTCTCAGAATGTTTTGGTTTGTATGATAAATTATATTGTCACTCAAGTTACAAGATCTTTCGTGGTCTGGTCCCCCAACTATCTCTCTGATTTCATCTCTTACTACTATTCCTTGTCCATTCCATTCCAGGTACACTTGTTTGAGTCTTCTGGATTTTTCAAACTAATAAGACTGATTCCACCTCAGTGGTTTGCAACTGCTAGCCCCTCTGCTGGAAATGCTCTAGCTTTGTGTCTTGCTCAGCTTGCTCCTATGTTCTTCAGGTTTCTGCTTTACTGTTATGTTTTTGGGAAAGCTTCTGTGCCAGACACTCCCTGTTTGTGCTCAGATGCATGCTGCCCTTCTGTGTTCTCTCCTGTGTTGCAGGGGCTGCAAGTCAGATTCTGTTGCCAGCAGACTTACAGCTACATTCTGCCAAGGGAGGGAGTCATGCAAGATTACAAGCAAGGAGAAAGAAGCTACCCCATTTTTGGCAGTGATGGCATCTCCAGCAGAGTCACTCTTGGAGGTGGCTCCAGAATGCCACGGGCTGTGATCTCACCTATGACAGCACTGACTGTTGACTCCTATGCACCTTGGTGGCATTAGTGGAAGTAATAGATTCCTGTAGAAAGAGCACAGCAGCATGGAGAGAGAGAGAAGCCTGGACTCTGATAAGTGTGGATTCCAGGGAGCTTTGAATGGCTTTCCAGACTTCTGTGGAGATGGAACTCAGACCAGTACAGTCTCCCATAAGAAAGAGTGAGTTGTGAAGCAGATTTCTGTGGACTCCTTCAAGGGTTATAGACTGAATTGTGTCCGCCAAAGTTCACATATTGCGGTGTAACCCCTGCTATGTCAGAATGTGACTGTATTTGGAGACAGAGTCTTTAAGGAAGTGATTAAGTTAAAACGAGGTCACTAGAGTGGGCCCTACCTCAGTATAACCGATGTCTTATAAGAAGAGAAAATTTGGTTGCAGATGTGTACAGAAGGAAGACCAAGAGAAGATACAGGGAAAAGATGGCTTTGATGGTAAATTTCATGTGTCAATTTGACTGGATCATGGGGTGCCCAGGTATTTGGTTTAACATTATTCTAGGTGCATCTACAAAGGTGTTTCTGGAAGAAATTAACATTTGAATCAGCAGACTGAGTAAAGCAGATTTCCCTGCCCAGTGTAGATGGGCCTTACGCAATCTACTGAAGGCCTGAGTAGAGCAAAAGGTGGAGTAAAGGAGAATCCACTCTTGGCTTGACTGCCTTTGAGCTTGGACATCAGTCTTCTCCTGCCTTCAGGCATAGACTTGGGCTGGAACTTACACAGTTGCATAAGTTCTCGGACCTTTGGACTTGGACTGGAACAAGATCATCTGCTTTTCTGGATCTCTAGCTTGCTGACTGAAGATCTTAGGGCTTCTCACCCTCCACAGCCATGTGAGCCTATTCTTTGTAATCTCTTTTTCTCTCTCTCTATTAAACTTTTCATCCATCCTATTGGTTCTGTTTCCCTGGAGAACTCAGACTGATACAAAGACCATCTACGAGTCAAGGAGAGAGACCTCAGGAGAAACCAACCCTTGATCTCAGACTTCTGGCTATCAAGACTGAGAGAAAATAAATTTCTGTTGTTTAAGCTACCCAGCCTGTGGTGCTTTGTTATGGCTGCCTTAGGAAACCACAGGTGGTAGTAGCTTCTTGCAGCACCTGCTCTCTGGGTGGTGGTACTTCTCTTTCCTTCTTTCCATTTTGTTTCTCTAGTCTTTATTTTATACTTTAAAACAATATCCATGGTATTAAATTACTTTGTGCTTAGAATATCTAAGATGGTTTTCTTCTCCTGCCTAAATCCTGACTGATACAGTACTAGCTACCAAGGATAATAGCACATAATGCTGGATCAAACCACATTTATTGAAATTGATTCAATTGCCAGAACTTTTGAAATCTATGCATTATTTTGAGCAGCTGAAGTGGTTACTGTCAGTTTGTTTGTTTAGTTGACTGAAATCTGGAGCTGACAGTAGCCTAATTCCATGAAGTTAAGGTGTCATAACTTTTCTAGTATAATGGAAAGGAAAGAATCCAAAGGCTTTGGGAGAAGAATGGTGAAATAAATTTCTCAAGTGAAATTTCCTTCATCGTGTCTGCAGGAAGGCCTAGAGTATTAAGAAATGTAGCCGGGTGCACTGGCTCACGCCTGTAATCCCAGCACTTTGGAAGGCCGAGGCAGGTGAATCACCTGAGACCAAGAGTTTGAGACCAGCCTGGCCAACATGGAGAAACTCCATCTCTACTAAAAACACAAAAATTAGCTGAGTGTCGTGGTGTGTACCTGTAATCCCAACTACTCAGGAGCCTGAGGCAGTAGAATCATTTGAACCCAGGAGGCAGAAGTTGCAGTGAGCCAAGGTCGCGCCACTGCACTCCAGCCTGGGCAACAGAGCAAAACTCTGTCTCAAAAAAAAAAAAAAGGGAAAGAAAAAGAAATGCATTGACAAGAGAAGCATAATCATTCCATAAAGCTCTGTAGTGTCCATCTCCTGCCAGCTGCAAGTGAAAGTGATATATGCCACTATTACAGGACACCCCAGAGTGGCTGAGACCTTGTGGCAGCACTTAAGTACTGGGGACAACATTGGCTCAGTTACTGAAATGGTTAGAATGGTGGAGCAGGAATCAGAATACTGTGACCCAATGTGGCTATTTGGTCAGTGTCTTTAGGACCCATAGATGGGCAACCAGTTGGAGTAGTACTAATAATCAGAAATATTTGCAATCTGGACAACAGGCATTGATAGTGTCAGCTTGTCACCACAGTAGAGTTGTGTCCTATCACCCTAATCTCTGGCAAGCCAATTCAAAAACTTTAAGTCTTTTGAGTGAAGGAGAGATGGAACCTCTTTGAGGAGGTGCTTAACGATGCCACCACAATTCTCTAGTGTAAATATTCCTGCAAGATTCCCCCAAAGGACCTGCATCCACATATCGGGATGACAATGACTTGAAGAAGGGGAAATACGACATCTTTAGGAATTGCAGATAATACATTTGAATTAATGTTAATCTCTGGTGACCTGAAATGCATCCATGATCTGCCAGAGCTGGGGCTTATGGAGGTGGGAGACAGATGGAGTTTTGGTCTAAATCCATCTCACGGTGGGTCTAGAAAGTCTTTGAGTCTTCCTCAGGGTTACTTCCAAAGTTTTTGAATGCATGATTGGAATTGGCCTATGGGTAACTGGCAGAATTATTATGTTGAGTCCCTGATTTATGGACTAAGGACAACTGAGGTAGAAAGATTCAAGCAAAAGTCCCTGGGATGGTAAACCAAAGTGAATGTCATACACCTGATGAACTACAAGAGTCAGTGCCCCAGCCAAAGACTTGAAAGATGCAGGGATGATGATTCCTTCCATATCTCCTCTTATTGTGCCTATTGACCTGGCCAGAAGGCAGATGGGTCTTGCGGAATGACTACACATTTTTAAAAATGTGATCAGATGTGATGACAATCACAGCAGTCCTCTAGTGGGAGCAGGTACTGCTGGAGACTGAGCCAGCTGTTCATCCAACTTTCTACTCTTTTATGGTATGCTGCTCTGGATGTCCACCACTGTAACCTGGGCTTCAGATAATATCCAGCTAATAATGAGCAGCAGTGATTGAATGGCATTGGGTTCTGTGGTCAGGCATTTAGTCTCAACTAGAGCTCAGCAGTAAGCTGGAAGCTGTTTCTCAAAGGATTATTTGAAGAGGATCACATGACTTTGCTTTAAAACCTTAGAGGTTTGTACTACTACTAGGGTTAGCCAGAGATTCCATACAGTGTCCTTATCTGCCACAAACACAGTGTGTATCACTAAATCTTCCAGATTATACGACCCAAGTGGCTGGACAGCTTTCACTGATTGGACTAATTGCAGCGTCTTCTCTTGCTCTCAGCCTAATTCACATCTGGACTTACAGGTTTCTTGGTAAATGAGTTAGAGTTACACACTTATATGTGGTACATGTGGAACATGACCTCACATTTCAATTTGCCATCAAAACAACAACAACAAAGGCCAAAAAAATCCCCCAAAATAACCAAACAATTTTCCCATGCTAGTCCTAGTTGATTACAAAAGATAAAAATCTCAACCAACCAAGCTCCTGAATGTTTTATTCCTCTGGACACACATTTTCACTCTTACAGAGATCTTCATCATTGGATGCCCTGGATCAAAAAGAAAAAAACAAAAAACAAAAAAACTGACTCTTTTATAGAACTTCAATATGTTACTCTCTTGGACAAATACTGTGAACTTTTATAGATATTTAATATTTATTGGGCAAACATGTAACCTCTTTTGAATGTATGTTTTCAGTTCCCATTTCAAATAGCCTGTTTGGAAAGTATCTAATATTTATGGTGGCAAAGTCTAATCTCACCTTTCTGTTGAGTATCAAGAAGTTTCATCTCTCCTTCTAGGGCTTCCTCCCTCGATGACTTCAAGGAAATTCTCAGAGAATTCTTGGATTATATTTATACAGGAATGAAATGTTGATGTACTGAGGGTGTAGTAGTTGTATTAGTCTGTTTTCATGCTGTTGATAAAGACATACCCCAGACTGGGCAATTTACAAAAGAAAGAAGTTCAACGGACTCACAGTTCATGTGGCTGGGGAGGCCTCACAATCATGGAAGAAGGTGAAAATCACATCTCACATGGCAGCAGACAAGAGAAGAGAGCTTGTGCAGGGAAACTCCCCTTTATAAAACCATCAGATTTTGTGAGACTTATTCACTATCATGAGAACAACATGGGAAAGACTCACCCCCATGATTCAATTACCTCCCACCAGGTCCCTCCCATGACATGTGGAAATTGAGGGTGCTACAATTCAAGATGAGATTTGGGTGGGGTCACAGCGAAACCGTATCAGTAGTCAATGCCCAAAGCTGGTAAACACGTATCATCTTCCTTCCTATAAAGCAGTTTTTGTAAATAAGAGTCTTATTCTTAAATTTCTACAATAATCTCCACCTCCCATTTCCAAATGCTTTTCTAAGCCTAGAGAATGGAAAATCTGTTAAAGAATTAAATGTAAGGATCCAATTTATTGGTACATTAGTTAAAGTCATACATTGGTCCCCACTCTATTGCCATTTTTCCCACAGACAGAAGAAAGGATGTAGATATGGAGACCAGAGGCGGGTTACAATGAATGGAGAGAAGAAATCCTGGAGTGGTGGGAATTTGTAGGAAGGGAAAGTGATGGAGAAAGGGTAGGGAGAAAAGCTCCTGAAACTTAAGCCATCCTGATCCTATTCTACTTGAAGAGCAGGGCATTAGAGAATAAAATGACTGGTTTGAAGGAAGCACACCACCTACCCTTGACAGGAAATCAGACCCAGGCTGGGTGTGTGTGGGCTGTTCTAATTGCTGTCCTACCACAGCAAATTGCTTGGTGACATTAAACCTGTTTTGCTGGCTCTTGTTCTCACTTCCCAACACTGGATCATCAGCCTCCTGAAAAGCACCCACCCAGCCCTGCAGGTTTCTTGTCTGTCCTTTCTGTGACTCTAATATCCTCCTATTTCTTCTTTTCCTTATCTGATTTCACTCACTGCTTTCTGTGGCTGGAGCCCCGTTGGCCTAAGGGCTTTGAAAAGCCACAGCCATGGCTTCTGGGGCCTTTGGACCTGTCCCCTCCATCTCTGCCACCCCTGCTGAAGTTGAGTTGCATTAATTCCCATATACCAAAGCCAGCACCATGCAGAGACATATGGGTGCCTGGAGCTAAAGAAAAAATGTGCATCCCATCAATATGTTCTCATCTGTCTTTGATGATATTTTATTTTAGAATACTAAAGAAGTTGAAAAATATTGAAAAGTTGATAGACAAATATATTAAAACTTACAACATTGTTGCAAATTTAAATATTTTATTTGTATTCCAAAAAGAATCTATTATAATTTGACTTTCCTGCCTCTGATGGAAGCAAAAACATCAATAGTATCCCTAAAATTTACTTCTGGAAAAATACCAATCATTAAAAAAGTAAGGCTTGGCATGGCCCTGTTGGATCCTGTCTTTATTTTTAAATTCTGATATTTTGTTTATCTTGGATTTTTTCCTTTGATTTTGTTTTTCTAAAAAAGAATTGCATTAAAATAATTTTTGTCTTAATTACTAAATTTTGGGGGCAACCCCTCAAATTTTAGGCCCAAGGCAAGCGTTTCTCCTACCTCATCCTTATCCTGGCACTGACAAAGCTATGCTTGCATTCTATTTTTTATTATTATTTTTTTTAGTTACAGAGTCTTGTTATGTTTCCCATGCTGGTCTTGAACTCCTGACCTGAAGCGATCCTCCCAAAGTAGCTGGGATTACAGGCAGTGCTGTGTTCTACATCAGAGTGAGCAGAGGGCTTGCCCGCTGATGTTAGCAGAACACCTGGATGGATTACTCCAACAGGCAGATAAAACACATGCTTGAGGCACCTGCAAAGTAGGCACATCAAAACCCCTGGTATGATGGGGGTGGTAAGGAAGGCTCAGGGCTGATTTAATTTATAGGAACATGGGTGGGAAGGGCCACTGCATCATCAAACATTTTCTGCAAAGGGTCAGATAGCAAATGTTTTGGACTTTACTGCCCAAAAGTGGGAGATACTCATCTCTGTCTCTGTATCACTAAAGTATGCATAGACAATACATTAATTAATGGGCATGTCTCTATATTCCAATAAAATTTTATTTACAAAAACAGGTAGAGGTCAAGATTTGGCTTGTACGCTGTGGTTTGCTGACCCTTGTCCTAGAATACCCTAAATCAAACAAAATCCATCATCACAAAAATTAATTTTCTTCCAAAAACTTACCTCTGACCTATCTCAAAAACCCCACTAGCACAATTCTCTGACCATATCAAGATCCACTGACTCTACCACTTTTCCACTTTTCATCCTCCCTCTCCCCTCATGGACTCACTTCCCTCCTCATCCCACATGGTTCCATGAACTGTCAATAACACTGTAAATATAATAGTTCCTTGCTCACACTGGTAATTCTCTTGTTATGTCCCCCTCACCCCATTTACATATCTGGCAAACCCTCAGCCCTTGGTAAATCTGACATTTGGCTTTCTCTGAGTGTTTACACTACCTTGCAGACTTGTCTTGCTCTAAATTGATGTCTACACATTCAAATAGGCCCCCATTCACTCTATTGCATTTCCCTCATCAATTGCTCTCCTACTCAGAGTCAACTTGTCCTCATCTCCCCCTTGGCAAACCTCTACCCCTGACTCTCTGCCCAGTCTCCACTGATGACATCACCTCTTATTTCAGTGAGAAAATAGAAGCAATACAAAGAGAACTGCCTCATCTTATCACCACCAGATCCACCAACCAACCTGCAGGAGCCTCTTTTCTGCCCCAGGGTGAGCAACCCCTGCTTCCATACAAGGATCATTCCTGTTAGAAACCCTCCTTGGCCCTACACCAATTCTAGTTTATGATCCATGTCTGTGTCTTCCTTAAAAGCAACTCTCCTAGAAAGGCTTGTCTATGCTTTATTTCTGCATATCTTCACTTCCTGTTCTGTCCTCCACCACCTCCATTCCATCTTGCTATCATCAAGAGTCAATTCTCTTTCACTATCTGACTCAACCCTCAACAACACTTCTTTCTTCTCAAAACTATGTCTTCGCTTTGATTTTGGAATACCACGCTCTGTTTTTTTTCTCTTACCTCTCTGGCCACTCCTTGTTAGTTTCTTTTTTTGCTCCTGTTATTAAATCCTGGAGTTCTCCAGAATTCAATCTTAAGATCTCTTTTCATTTTCCAAGTGATCTCAAATAATGGCTTGATTTTAAATATCATCTGTATGCTGGTATCTCCTAAATTTATATCTCAAGTCTTGACATCTTCCCCTACTTCCAGACTTGTAAATCTGTCTACTCAATAGGTAAGCTTGAATATTTAATAAACATTATAAATTTAGCAGGTCCAGGTCAGAACCTGGTCAACCACCACTTTCCAAACCCCTTCATCTCCCATTAAATGATATTACCATTTATCTGGTTGTTCAGGTCAATATTTTGGAGGCATTTTAACTCTTCTCTTTCTTTCATACCTCACATACAATTATTCAACTATGTCTTCAAAATATATTCCAAATCTTTTTATTCACCCTAATCTCCACTGTTAACCATCTTATTCTGTGCCACTTGTGGTTGTTTTCAAATTTGAAAATTATTTGCTTCTCTTCCTTCAAAATTTGGGTTTTAATTCTCATGCTGTTGAATGTGAGTTATACTTAGTGATTCATTTCTAATGGATGCAATGTGGTGGAAGTGAGGCTGTGAAATCGCTTGTTCTGGGGAAAACCAGCTGCCATGTCAGAACGACGTGCAAGCAGCCCTTTGGAGAAATCCAATTGTGAAGAACTGAGGCTTTCTGTTAACAGCTGTGTGAGTGACCCATCCTGGAAGTGGATCCATCAGCCCAAGCCAAGCATTCAGATAATGTCAGCCCTGGCTGACCCCTTGACTGTAGCTTCATGAGAAACCCTGAACCAGAGTTACTCAGCTAAGTGACTTCTGGAATATAAATATGTGAGATAATAAATGTTTATTATTTTAAGCTTTAAATTTTGGGGATAATTTGTTATTTAACAATAGAGAAATAATATACTTTATTAGTTTCCTAGGGTTGCCATAATAAATTACTACAAACCAGATGGGTTAAAAAAAACAGGAATTTGTTCTCAAACAGTTCTGGAGGACAGATGTCTGAAATAAAGATGTTGGTAGGGCTACACTCTCTCTCTGAAAGATCTAGGGAGAATTCCCTCCTGCTTCTTCCAGCTTCTGGTGGGTCTAAGCATCCCTTGGTTGTAGCTCTGTTACATCATTCTCTGCTCCAATCTTTACATGGCTTTCTCCACTGCCTCTGTGTCTTCTTCTCTTCCATCTCTTATAAGGACACTTATCTTTAGATTTAGGACCTACCAGGATAATCCAGAATGATCTCACCTTGAGATCCTTAACTTGATTACATCTGCAAAGACTTATTTTCCAAATAAAGTCACGGTCATAGGTTGCAGGAGTTAGGATGTAGACATATCATTGGGACGACCACTTTTAAACCCACTGCATACACCATCGTCATTTCTTATCAGGATGGCATCTTAACAGGTCTCTGTATTTCTATTTTTACACACACACACACACACACAGACACACACACACACACACACACACCCCACATATGGTTTCTTCTGTATACAGCAGCCTGAATGGTCTTTTCAACATGTAGTCATATCATGACACTCCCATCTAATGAATTCTTAACACATTTAGAATAAAATTCAAACTCCTTCTGTGGCTAGCAGGGTAGGTAGATTTGGCCTAGCCTATCTCTGGACTAATTTGTTCAGAGGGTCATAGGTGACCCTCAGGCAGACAAGAACAAGGGCCAAGAAAGTTATCATGACAATGGAAGGTCAGTCATTCACAGGAGGAGTATGTGAATAACACACATCCAGAGGCTTAAGCTGAAATCAGTATGTAAGTTTCACGGTGGTTGGAAGGAATATATAGGGAATGGAATGGCTGAAAATGCTTTCAGGGGTTGAGACTCAGCAGGATGGGAAAGAGTAGATATCAGAGGGAGAAGTCAGAGATACACCTGTGGAGTTTAGCATAAATGATTGAATCCATGGAGGAGGCATAGCATTGTTACAACCACTGGTATTAGTGCATTCATTCCTCATTCCTCCTCTGCATTCCTGGATCCTGCACAAGTGTAGTGATACCAGGAAGATGTAAGACTCCACAGAGGATTGCAACTGAACTTCAGCAGTTACTCCGGGTTCAGAATATAAGGACTTTTGAAAAAATGAATTGCCCAGATATGTGAATATTAGAGTGATGGAGTAAAATAAATATGAGTTAGACTTCTATTTTCAAATCCCAATTCTTCCACTTACTAGGTATGGACTTGTTTAAGTTACCTGCCCTCTTTGACTCTCATTTTCTGCAAAATGGGGATAATAATACCTGTGCTGAATGCTCTGGATTGGGCCGCTCGGCCTCCATTTCAGCAGTCTTCTTATGGAGAGGTTGAAAAACTAGAAACCACATTTCCCAGATTTCTCTGTGGCCAGAGTTTAGGATGTGAATTCAGTTCAGCACTTATATGATTTTTAGAAAGTTAGAGGTGAAATGTAAGTGAAATTTTCCTGCAAGAAGGTTGTAGAAACCTATGACACTCCTACAGATTGCTCTAAGGTTCCAGTCCCCAGCTTCCTGGAGGGAGAAGAAGTGGTAGTGTGCACACTACTTCTCCTCATTTTTACAACTTTTTTCATTTTTAATTTTTGTGGCTACATAGTAGGTGTATATACTTACGGGGTCAATGTGATGTTTTGATATAGGCAGACGATGTGTAATAATCACATCATGGAAAATAGGGTATCCATCGCCTCACACATTTATTCTTTGTGTTACAAACAATCCATTTATACTCTTTTAGTTGTTTTAAAATGTACAATTAAATTGTTATTGACTATACTCTGCTGTGTTATCAAATATGAGTTCATATTTATTCTTTCTATTTATTATACCCATTAAACACCCCTCTCTCTCCCCACCCCACCCAACAGCCCACTACTTTTTCCAGCCGCTGGTAACCATCCATCTACTCTTTATCTCCATGAGTTCAATTGTTTTGATTTTTAGATCTCAAGAGTAAGTTAGTACAAGTGATGTTTGTCTTTCTATGCATGGCTTATTTCCCTTAACATAATGACTTCCCATTCTATCCATGTTGCTGCAAATGACAGAATCTCATTCTTCTCATGGCTGAATAGTAAGTACTCCATTGTGTATATTTACCACATTTTCTTTATTCACTCATCTGTTGATGACACTTAGGTTGCTTCCAAATCTTGGCTATTGTAAACAGTGCTGCAACAAACATAGGAGTGCAGCTATCTGTTTGATAGACTGATTTCCTTTCTTTTGAGTTTTTACCCAGCAGTGGGATAGCTGAATCACATGGTAGCTCAATTTTTAGTTTTTTGAGGAGCCTCCAAACTGTTCTCCATAGTGGTTGTACTAATTTACATTCCCACCAACAGTGTATAGGGTTCACTTTTCTTCACATCCTTGCCAGCGTTTGTTATTGCTGTCTTTTAGATTAAGTCATTTCAACTGGAGACAGATTATATCTCACTGTATTTTTTATTTCCATTTTTCTGATGATCAGTGATGTTGAGCACATTTTCATATGCCTATTTGCCATTTGTATGTATTCTTTTGAGAAATGTCTATTCAAATTTTTTGCCCATTTTTGATTGGATTATTGGACTTTTTACTATAGAGTTATTTGAGCTCCTTCTATATTCTGTTTATTAATCTCTTGTCAGATGGGTAGTTTGCAAATATTTTCTCGCATTCTGTGAGTTGTCCCCTCACTTTGTTGATTGTATCCTTTGCTGTTCAGAAACTTTTCAATTTGTTGATTCCATTTGTTCATTTTTGCTTTGGTTGCCTGTGCTCATGATACTTTTGCCCAGACCGATGTCTTAGAGATTTTCCCCAGTGTTTTCTTGTACTAGTTTCACCATTTAAGGTCTTAGATTTAAGTCTTTAGTCCATTTTGATTTTATTTTTGTATATGATGAGAGATAGGGGTCTAAGTTTCATTCTTCTGCGTATGGATATCCAATTTTCTCAGCATCATTTATTGAAGAGACTATCTTTTTCCCAGCATATATTCTTGGTACCTTTGTACCAAATTCACTGCAGGTGTGTGAATTTGTTTCTGTGTTCTCTATTCTGTTCCATTGATCTATGAGTCTGTTTTTATGCCAGTACCATGCTCTTGTGGTTACTATAGCTCTGTAGTATATTTTTTAGTCAGGTAATGTAATTTTTCCAGTTTTGTTCTTTTTGCATAGGATAGTTTTGGCTATTCTGGGTCTTTTGTGGCTCTGTGTAAATTTTAGAATTGTTTATTTGTGTTTATATGAAGAACGTCATTGGTATTTTATAAGAGATTTGCACTGAATCTGTAGATTGCTTTGGACTTTTTAACAATATTGATTCTTCCAATGCATGAACATGGAATATCTTTCCATTTTTTGTGTCTTCTTTAATTTATTTCATTTGTGTTTTTTATTCATTGTTGATATCTTTCACTTCTTTGGTTAAGTTAATTACTAGGTATTTAATTTTATGTGTGGCTATCAGAAATTGGATTACCTTTAAAATTTATTTTTCAGATTGTTCACTATTGGGATATAGAAATGCTACTGATTTTTGTATGTTGATTTTGTATCCTGCAACTTTACTGAATTTGTTTATCAGTTCTAACAGTTTTTTGATGGAGTCTTTAGTTTTTTCCAAATATAAGATTATATCATCTGCAAACAAGGATAATTTGACTTCTTCCTTTTCAATTTGGATGTCCTACATTTCTTTCTTTTTTCAGATGGCTCCAGCTAGGACTTTCAGTACTATGTTGAATAACTGTGGTGAAAGTGGGCATTCTTATTGTGTTCCAGCTCTTAGAGGAAAGGCTTTCAGTTTTTTCCCATTCAGTATGATACTAGTGGTGGGTCTGTCATTGATGGCTTGTATTATGTTGAGGTATATTTCTTCTATGCCAAGTTTTTCAAGTGAATTTATCATGAAGGGATGTTGAATTTTATGAATGCTTTTTCAGCATCAATTGAAATGATCATATGGTTTTTGTCCTTCATTCTGGTGATATGATGTATCACATTGATTAATTTGCATATGTCTAACCATTCTTACATCTGTGGGATAAATGCCACTTGGTCATGATGAATGATCTTTTTGATGTATTCTTGAATTCAGTTTGCTAGTAGTTTGCTGAAAATTTTTACATCAATATTCATCAGAGATATGGCCTATAGATTTATTTTTATGATGTATCTTTGGTTTTGGTATTAGGGTAATATTGCCCTCGTATAATACGTTTGGAAGTATTCCTTCCTTATCTATTTTTTGAAATAGTTTGAGTAGAATTGGTACTAGTTCTTCTTTAATTGTTTGGTAGAATTCAGCAGTGAAGTCATTAGGTCCCAGGCTTTTCTTTACTGGGAGACTTCTTGTTATGGCTTCTATCTTGTTACTTGTTATTGGTATGTTTAGGTTTTGGATTTCTTCATGGATTTCTTCATGGATTTTTTCAACCATGAAGAAATTCAACCATGGTAGGTAGGTTGTGTAGGTTGTGTTTAGGAATTTGTCCATTTCTTCTGGATTTTCCAATTTATTGGCACATAGTTGTTCATCGTAGACACTAGTGATCCTTTGAATTTCTGTGAAATCAGTTGTAATGTCTCCTTTTTCTTTTCTGAGTTTGGATGTTTTCTCTTTTTTTCTTTATTAGTCTGGCTAAATGTTTGTCAATTTTGTTTAACTTTTCAAAAAAATCAACTTTTTTCCATTGATCTTTTGTATTATTTCCTTCATTTCAATTTCATTTATTTCTGCTCTGATCTTTATATTAATATTAATTTTCTTCTATTTTTTGGTTCGGTTTGCTCTTGCTTTTCTAGCTCTTTAAGGTGTATCATTCTATTGTTTATCTGAAGTTTATCTTCTTTTTGAAGTAGGCACTTACAGCTATAAAATTCCGTCTTAGTACTGCTTTTGCTGTATCTCACAGGCTTTGGTATGTTGTGCTTCCATTATGATTTGTTTCAAGAAAATTTTCAATTTTCTTTTCAATTTCTTCATTGACCCCACTGGTCATTCAGGAGCACATTGTTTAATTTCCGTGTATTTGTGTAGTTTCCAAAATTCCTCTTGTTGATTTCTAGTTTTATTGCATTGTGGTCAGTGAAAATGCTTGATATTCTTTCAATCTTGTTTAATGTTTTGACTTGTTTTGTGACCCAACACTGTCAAGGATTTGTCCTTGAGGATGATCCATGTGCTGAGGAAAAGAATGTGTATTTTTTCAGCCATTGGATAAAATGTTCCATAAATATCTATTAGGTCCATTTGGTCTATAATGCAGATTAAGTCCAGTGTTTCTTTGTTGGTTTTCTTTCTGGAAGATCTTTCCAATGCTGAAAATGGAGTGTTGTAGTCTTTAGTTATTATTGTATTGAGGGCTGTCTTTCTCTCTAGCTCTAATGGTATTTGCTTTATATATCTGGGTGATCCAGTGTTGGGTGCACATATATTTAAAATTGTTATATTCTCTTGCTGAAATGACCCCTTTATTATTGATAGTGACAGGAGGCAGTCAAATGCCTAGGCAGGTAGGAGCAGGTCTTCAATGAAACGCCACCTCCAAGCTGAAGACAGCTTAAAGCCTGAAAGCCAAGCTACAATTTAAATCCATGGACTGATTGAGAACCTGTCTTTCCATTTGGCATGCTTTCCTCTGATCTCCACCCTTCACCTATTTTACATATACCTACCCTTTCCTAATTGGTTTTCTACACTGTTGTGCCCACCTTTGAGTGGTGTCTTTGCTTTAAACATTTTTGCATGCTCACAAACCAATCAGCACATGCTCCCTGTTCTGAGTCTATAAAAAGCCCCAGACTCAGCCACACTGAGAGGGAAAAAACCCACCTGACTGCAGGGGTGGGGTACCACCCCCCAACATCCCCTCTCCGCTGAGAGCTATTCCGTCACTCAATACAATTATTCTCCACCCATCCTCACCTTTCAGTCATCAGCATGACCTCATTCTTTTTGGATGCTGGGTGAGGGCTCAAGACCCACCCAGTGTGGGTACCTAGAAAGGCTGTCACTCTGGCCCTTTGCCCTTGCCAGAGGGCAGCTGCCCCATGCAATGGATCCAGGGGCCAACTGAGCTGCTAACATGTCACTGTCCCTTGGGCTGTGGATGGCAGAACTAAAAGAGCTAATTAGCATACTAACACCCACTCTGAGGCTTCAAAATCGTGAGCACCCTTGTCTGGGTGCCACTGTATTGCCCTCAAGGTGACATGCCTGATCTGGTTATGGGACCCACATGGAGCTTGCTCCTGTGTCAGTGCTCAGAGTGGTGGGCCGGATCCTGCACTTGCTCGCTTATGTGCTCCCTTCTGCAAGAAGCTGAGCATGGTGGGCCAAGTAGATGAGGCGCCCCTGCTGTGAGTCTGGCAAAGGGGCCAAGAAAAATCCTGTGTTATTTAGGGAGCTTGCCCAGGATTCCCAAAGGATGAGTAAATGCAAACCAAGATGCTTCACTTTCCCTGAGGCTTCTTGTCCTCAGACTTTTTTCTGAAGGCAGATGAAGCACTGAACCTCTGGTGTAGCTAGTTAAGAGTGAATGGCACTTTTTCATGTGTCTGTTGGCTGTATGAATGTCTTCTTTTGAGAAATGTCTGTTCATGTCCTTTGCCCACTTTTTGATGTTCCTCAAGGATCTAGAACTAGATGTACCGTATGACCCAGCCATCCCATTACTGGGTATATACCCAAAGGATTATAAATTATGCTGCTATAAAGACACATGCACACGTATGTTTATTGCAGCACTATTCACAATAGCAAAGACTTGGAATCAACCCAAATGTCCATCAGTGACAGATTGGATTAAGAAAATGTGGCACATATACACCATGGAATACTATGCAGCCATAAAAAAGGATGAGTTTGAGTCCTTTGTAGGGACTTGGATGCAGCTGGAATCCATCATTCTTAGCAAACTATCACAAGAACAGAAAACCAAACACCGCATGTTCTCACTCATAGGTGGGAACTGAACAATGAGATCACTCGGACTCAGGAAGGGGAACATCACACACCGGGGCCTATCATGGGGAGGGGGGAGGGGGGAGGGATTGCATTGGGAGTTATACCTGATGTAAATGACGAGTTGATGGGTGCAGCACAGCAACATGGCACAAGTATACATATGTAACAAACCTGCACGTTATGCACATGTACCCTACAACTTAAAGTATAATAATAATAAATAAATTAAAAAAAAAAAAAAATAAGAATGTGAAAATGCAAAAAAAAAAAAAAAAAAAAGAGTGAATGGCACAACTACACAGGACAGGATGCTGGAGAGGACCCTTCTGTCACTCTTGGGAGTTGGAAATGTCAGTCTCATTCCAATCCAGTCTTTTCTATGATATTTTCCTTCTTGTTTTTGGGGCTGTCATGGCGCCTATGTTGTCTTTTACAATGTTAAGAGTGTTGTTGCAAACTACAGAGATATTACTGAGTAGAATAGGTGTTGGGTCCAGTCATCAAAAATGTAATTCAGAACAACATGGTTTCTGTCTGTTCTTAGAGGCAAAAAGGGTACAGTGTTTAAGAGTTTTTTCCTATATTAGAAACTCATTTGCATATAGCAAAAGTCTTTCCCCCCCAAGCACCTACCCCACCCCACACTTAAGTTGTCTTTTTCTTTTTCTCTACCATGTGGGAAGTTAACACAGCCCTGCAAATACAGGGAGCTTTTCTATGTGAGAGTTTTTTTTTTCCTTTTGAAAGGCGTCTTTTTTCCTTTTGAAGGGCCAGGTCCCCCTTTCTCTCCCTTGTTTGAGGAGGACTCAGTTCCACAGCTTTACCTTAGCATTCAGCTTATGATAAGGAGGCAGCAAAGGAGCAGCCCCATTGGCTGCTGTTGCAGTCTGGCAAGGGCCACCAGGGTCTTAATTTAATGAGTCCATGCACCCTCCTGAGGCAGTTATTTGTCCCAAACTCAATTCTGAGCTTCAAGTTAAAGCCCTAGAAAGGAAAACTGGATCTGAGGAATCCAGAAGCATATGGCAATGGAATTCAAGGGACACAGCACAGGTGAGCATTACTAATTCCTGCCAATGAGGCCCCCCACCATTTCATGGATAGAGGTCATGCTAGCATCAATGGCATAGATGAGGTTACCGATCGCAGGGAGAACAGACAATGTGTAGGTGAATGCAAATAATTCTTACTCTCTAGGATACCCGATTCCACGTGGGTGAAAGTCACATTGGCACCCATGGGTAGCACCCTGCTGAGTTCGCTGGGACTCAGGGATACAAAGACAGAAGAAAGAAGATGCCTTTTCTTTCTCTCCCTCACATGCCCTGGGTATTTGCTTGGGGAAAAAAAGGCACTAAAGGACACCTTTTCCCCTCTTTCCAGAAGGATAACCAACCATCTTCAGCTACTCTCCACACCACAGGACACTCCTCTCAGATGCATCCCAAAACTGGGAAAAGTTAATTTTCCCAAATCTTTAACTTTTTGGCTTAACAATGAGCCAGGAAAAATTACAGGTCTAACTGAGCAAATCTCTTTAGGAGGGACAATTTTTATAGTATGCAAATAACCTCTTTGTCTGCTCCCCCTTTACAAGACTCCAGAGTCACAAAAGGGCTCCACAGATAAGGGAAGGGAGCCCAGAAGCCTGACATACTGGCAAAAGGGTAAAAGGTTGTTTTTTTTTTTAACTAGCCAGACTTCTGGCCTTCCTCTCCCTGTGCAAACTGGTAGAATGAATGATAAAAATCACTGTTTATATCCTCTGTAAAGTTTTGATTAATGGGAAAAAGGATGTGTGAGGCTAATCTTAAGCTGTAACAAATCTGTTATACTTTGTGCTAAGAATTTATCTTTCTGTGTCTTTCTATCAGAAAGAGGGGTACCTTAGGATAGAATGCATGTCTAGGACCCCATAATCCCACTTTTCAAACCATCCCAGCAAACTGGTCAGTAACAAACTTCGCTACAGGTCTCTGAAGGGAAAATAACTGAATGAGGTCTCCATCTTTTTTATGTCCTTGGGAGCTTGACCATGTAACCATGTGGCAGTACTGTCTTTTGGTGTCTGCCATTTTACAATTGTGGCTCAGGTTCAATCTGGCTTAGGGAATGAGTACTTTCTGGCTAATATCTGTGTGACTTTTACAATTTGCTGATTCTCTTTCCCTCCCTTAGCTTCCAGCTTCCTTTCTTAAATCTTCCTTTCTGTGAGCTACCTTTAAAGATTCTAGATTTTGTAAAAACTGCTTACCAGCTCTTTGAAAATACCTCGTACACTCACCGTTAAATCATAACCTTAGTTAAGGCTTGTTGGTTTCACCTGTGAGGTTACTTTTGATAAAGTTCAAAAGCCAGAAATATTGGCCACTTGGTGTGGCTAAAGTCAGGTAACAAGGGATTTAAAAGGATTTTCTTAAAGAGTGCTATGGTTAAAAGTCAGCTTAATTAAAAGTGGATATTCACACTATAGGTATATTTAAAAGGCTTTTATGTTTTTCTCTTCTTGGATCTTGTTTCACTGAAAAAGAGTTTTGTTCTTCTCAGCCAACTGAATTATTTTTCTCAATTTTGTCTTGCCACTCTTAATGCATGCACGAGAGGCCCTAAGATAACTTCTGATGGCCTGGGACTTCCTGGAAAAAAAACAGAGGAGGCACTATTGACCCTGTTTTGGGAAAAAAAAACTTTCGTTTTCCTCATGGATCCCCAAGAATTAAAAATCCCTCTCATATTTTGAGAGGGATTTAGCTATATCTGCTTTTAGCTATATCTGCTTATTAGGCCCTAGAAACTGCATGTTTTCTTAACCCTGTTTGTTGAAGGGCTCCACCCTGAGGCCAATAATCTAATTAGGAGATTGGCAAATGAAAAAGCTTACAACTACTGGATCTTCTGTCTGTCTGTGTAGTTATATATGTGTTATGTGTGTGATGTTTATATAAAAAAGAGCTTTAATTAATTGGCTTAGAGAAAAACATGTGCTTAGATTAAATATTTTTTGATGTAAAAAGAAAAGCTGTAATGCCTTTTAGTTCATGTGACTTTAATTTTTGAGAAATAAAAACAGTTTTAAAGATTGTTAATAAAATACAAATGTCTTCAAAATGTAAATATGTGGTCTAAATTATGTAGGTCAGATACTGGGCTTGTTAAATGCTTTAAGGTTATAAACTGCTTCTTTGGCTTTTGAAAATTGTTCAACTTGCTTGCTTTATGGTTTAGTAAGACCTGGGGACATATGGGATTAAAAATGTCCCTAACTGTGCTGGAAAGAGTTAGACCCTATCTACGCCTATTACATAATTAAAATAACTTACCATGTTTTACATTAAAATTAAAAATTGCTAAGAGTTACCATTATAATACATAACTGAGACTACTGAACATAGATTTACATGTAAGGTGTGTAAGGAAAGTAAAATCTGTTTTTAGTACAAGATTATAACAAGGCATGGGAATGTAAATTTTTGTCTAGTTCATGGGGTTAAAGGAGTGTTTTAAACGGGATAAAGACAAAGCTGAAGGTTTAAACAAGTTGTGTAAGGTTTGTAAAAATTAGTCCTGCAAAAGAAGTTTTGTATGTGAACATATTGACTAAATTCAAAAGAATATTATATGGTTTTTCCCTAAGTTGAGCATTAAAATAAAAGAATAAAACAAGGTTTTCTTAGGGCACCGATCTGCTCTTTAACAAAAATTTGTAAAGTGTTATAAAAGGCTTATAAGAATCTCACCTCATGATCAAACTGGTTAAGACTGGATAGAATTATCTATAATATTTCATTAGAAAATTGGGGTTGACATCAATAATAAACTAATGAAAGGGTGAAATTTGGCTTTCTCTCCCTTGAATGAGATTTTCATGTAATAGTAAAGGATAATAAAATTTTTTGTTTGCTTTGTGAATCAACTACTGAAAAAAAATAAGGAAAAGACACGAGACAGATTGTTTGGAAAGCTAAGTCTTTTCTCTTAATGAGTAAAGGTTTTTGTCTTTAAAATAAATTTTGGGTAATTATTTTGGCTAACTAAATGATTTATGGAAATCTGGAATTCTATTTCATAATATGAAATGTTTTAAGCCTCTAACATATTTAACAGGCTTCCCAAAATCAAACTTCAGTTTCAAGGTTGTTTTCTCTGACCCTTAACTTTTGAATGCTACAGAGAGCCCCTGGGTCATCCAAAAAAGAGGTAAACAGGATTATTTGATGTGTTTAGTTATGTGGAATTGCCAAAATAAAAATAATGTTTAATCTTCTTCAGGTTATATTTTACTAAGAAATATTAATATATGTTCCAAAATGGTATGGGATTTCTAAAAAGTTCTAATGTTTGAGTATATGCTATCAATAACAATTAAGGTTATTATGTTAAGTTATTGTAAATCACAGAAATAACTAAATTTCTTTGTCAATTGTGTTTTGACTGTGACTACCTGAAGACGTTTTATTATTTGTTTTTTTGTTTGTTTTGTGGTCTTCTCTTCCTTCTTTCTTTCCTTCCTCTCTCTTTTTTAGTGAATCATATCTCTGGTGATATGCTTTAGTTTCTTGGTTTTTAATCCTTTGTGTATTCATTGTATGACATTTGTTTTGAAGTCACCATGAGGCTTGCAAATACTTTCTTATAACCCATTATTTTAAGGTGGTAACAACTTAATACCGTTTATATAAGCAAAGAAACAAGTCAAAAGAAAACTAATAACAACTCTACATCTTAAATTTGTCCCCCTGTTTTTCAAGTTTCTGTTGTTTTTGTTTATATCTTAAGGTATTGTCTATGTCCTGAAAAGTTGTTGTCGTTATTATTTTTGATTGGTGTATTAGTTAGTCTTTCTACTTAGGACAAGAGTAGTTTACAACCTGTAGTTACAGTGTTAGAATATTCAGTGTTTTTCTGTGTACTTACTATTACCAGTGAATTTTGTATCTTTAAATGATTTTTTATTGCTCATTAATTTCCTTTTCTTCCTAATTGAAGTACTCTCTGTAACATTTCTTATAGGATGTGTCTGGTGTTGACGAAATCCTTCAGCTTTTGTTTGTCTGGGAAGATTTTTATTTCTTCTTTATATTTGAAGGATACTTTCCTATATGTACTATTCTAGAATAAAAATTTTTTTCTTCAGCCCTTTAAATATGTCATGCCACTTTCTCCTGGCCTATAAGCTTTCCACTAAAAAGTCTGCTCTGAGTTCAAGCTCCATTGTATGTTATTTGTTTCTTTACTCTTGCTGCTTTTAGGATCCTTTCTTTATCCTTGACTTTTGGGAATTTAATTATTAGATGGCTTAAAGTAGTCTTCTTTGGGGTAAATCTGCTTAATGTTTTATAACCTTCTTGTGCTTGAATATTGATATATTTCTCTGGGTTTGAGAAATTCTATATTATTATCCCTTTAAATAAACTTTATACCCCTGTCTCTTTCTCTATCTCCTCTTTAAGGCCAATAATTCTTAAATTATTGAATTTTGAAGCTTTTTGAGGCTATTTTCTACATGTTGTAGGTTTCTGTCACTGTTTTTCATTCTTTTTTCTTTTGTCTCCTTTGACTGTATATTTTCAAATAGCCTGTCTTCAAGCTCACTAATTAATTCTTTCTTCTGCTTGATCAGTTCGCTATTTAAAAACTTTGATGCATTTTTCCATGTCACTTTATTTTTCAACTCCAGAATTTCTGCTTGTTTTTGTTAAATTTATCTGATAGAATTCTCAATTATTTCCCTGTATTATCTTGAGTTCCTTTGAGTTTCCTCAAAACAATTATCTAGAATTCTTTATCTGAAAGATCACTTATCTCTGTTTCTCCAAGATTATTCCTGGTGCCTTATTTAGTTTATTTGGTGAAATCGTGTTTTCCTGCATGGTCTTGATACTTGTAGATATTCATCTGTGTCTGAGTATTGAAGAATTAGGTATTTATTGCAGTCTTTGCTGTTTGGGGTTATTTGTACCCATTCTTCTTGGGAAGGCTTTCCAGATATTCGAAAAGACTTGTGTGTTGTGATCTGAGCTGTATCTGCTTTAGCAGACATCCCAAGCCCAGTAATGCTGTGGTTCTTGCAGACTCATAGAGGTACTACCTTGATGGTCTTGTACAAGATACAGAAGTATTCTCTGGATTACCAGACATAGACTGTTGTTTTCTTCACTTACTTTCTCCCAAACAAATGGAGACTGACTTTCTTTCTTTCTTTCTTTCTTTCTTTCTTTCTTTCTTTCTTTCTTTCTTTCTTTCTTTCTTTCTTTCTCTTTCTTTCTTTCTCTCTCTCTTTCTTCCTTCCTTCCTTCCTTTCTCTCTCTCTCTCTTTCTTTCCTCCTCCTCCTCCTCCTTCTTCTTCTTCTTCTTCCTCTTCCTCCTCCTTCTCCTCCTCTCCTTCCTTCCTTCCTTCCTTCCTTCCTTCCTTCCTTCCTTCCCTCCTTCCTCCCTCCCTTCCTTCCTTTCTTCTTTTTTTCCATTCTTTTTCCTTTCTTCTCTCTCTCTCTCTCTCTCTCTCTCTCTCTCTCTCTCTCTCTGTCCCTCCCTCCCTCCCTCCCTCCTTCTCTCCCTCCTGAAGCTGGGTGTGGAGTGACATAAGCATCTCTATGGCCACCACCACTAGGACTGTGCTGGGTCTGACCTAAAGCCAGTACAGCACTAGGTCTCACCCAAGGCCTATTGTAATCATTATCTCATTACTGCTTATGCTTGCTCAAGGCCTTAAGGCTCTGTGATCAGCAGGTGGCAAAGCCATCCAGGCCTGTGTCCTTCCCTCCAGATGGCATGTTACCCCAGGCCTCAGGCAGGTCCAGAGGTGCCATCTGGAAGCCAGGTCAACAACTTTAGAAGTCTATCTAGTGTTCTGTTGTACTGTGGTTGAGCTGTCACCCAAACCACAACATACAATTCTTCCCACTCTTTCCTCCCCTTTCCAAAGGCAGAGGAGCCTCATCCCATGGCCACCACCAACATAGACACACTGAGACTGCTGCCAGACTACCACCCATGTTCCTTTAAGACCCTATGGCTCTTCAGTCAGCTTGTGGTGAGTGATGCCTCGCCTGGGACTCACCCGTCAGGGCAGTGGGCTCCCATCTGGTCCAGAGAAGGTCCAGAAATGCCATCCAAGTCCCAGGTCCTGGAATTGAGGGCTCCAAGAGCCTGCTTCGTGCTCTACCCGCCTATGGCCTAGCTGGTACCTAAGGTGAAAGACAGAGTTCCCTTTATTTTTCTCTCCACTTTTCTCAAGCAGAAGGAGTCTCGCCTCATGGCCACTACAGCTCAGAATGTGCTGAGTCTCACCTGAATCCAGCTAGTCTCAGAGTCTCACCCAAGGCCCATGATGTACTACCTGGGTATTACTGGTGGTTATTCAGGGTCCAAGTGCTCTTCAGTTAGAAGGTGATGAATCCTGCCAGAAGTAGGTCCTTCTTTTCAAGGCAGTAGGTCCCTTTCTGGTGTAGGGTATGTGTAGAAATGTCATCTGAGAACTAGGACTTGGAAAGGGTGTCTCATGACACTGACCAATGCCCTATCCTGCTGTGGCTGAGCTGGTATCCAACATGCAAAACAATGGCTTCCTCACTCTTACCTCTCCTTTCCTCAAGCAGAAGAAAGGGAGCTCTTTTGGAGCCATGAGCTGTGCAGCCTGGGGTTAGGAAAGGGGTGATGCCAGCACTCCCTTAGCCACTCTGGCTGGTGTCTCAGTAGGTCATGTTCCCACCCCTCCCCTATCCAGTCCCTATCCAGTACACAGGCACTGGGCCTAGTTCAGCACTAGGACTCATCTAGTAGTTTCAGACTTTGTTTCCTAGATTGTCATCCAAGTTAATTTAGGGCCCCAGAGCCCCAGAGCACTTTAGGCCATGATGAAGAGGCTTGTGGGAACTCAAGTTCTGACCACTGGGATTGGTGATTCCTCTCTGACTAAGGTCTGTTTAAATGTTAACTCAATGGGTGGGTGTCAACTGAGTTTGGTCCAATTTTGCTTTCTGCTATAACAGGGAAGAACTGAGTTCAATGTCTCACAAATGCTGCACTCTCCTTCTCCCCAACATAGAATCGCTCTCTGCATCATGCTGTCACTGCTGGGTATAGGGAAAGGGTGGCGTTGGTGATTCAGTACTGCTTTTCCTACCTCTTTGGTACCTCTTTCAGTGATGCAAAGTTAAAGCCAGGTACTGTGAGTGCTCACCTGCATTTTGATTCTCATGAAGGTACTTCTTTGGTGTGTAGACAGTTGTTAAATTGGTGTCCTTCTTGGAGGCATGATTGATGGAACCTTCTATTTTGACATCATATCCCCATACTACCTCCTCTGTGACTTCTAATCTTAATTACAGCTTGGGGTGTCCACTGTCCAATTTTCTGGGCATGAGAGGCAGCCAGAAAGACAGTGACTTTTTGTATCCATAGCTACAGTGTCAGTCTCAAAGGAGTCATTTCCATGATGGACCGGTTCTATATTCCTGGGGATTATTCCAGGAGGACCAGTCTAGAACCTGATCCTTAAATCCCTATAATGATTTTGAAAATATCTAATTCTCTGAATTAAGTCCTTTCTTGCTTAAAATTATCAAAGTAGTTTCTACTTTCTGAACTGAAGAATGGAACCCATAGAAAGACATAAGAGGTGTTGCCTGGGAAAAGCCAATTGACCCGTCATGAAGAAGCTTCACATTGCCAAGTGGCATTTACTTTGGTGAATGCACTGAGTTCCAGTTAAGATCCTTGGCTTGCCATCTTAAGGACCCAATATACTGGAGTTGATGGGGGTTAGATGCTCAGTAATGCTAACAGAGCTATCAAGAAGAGGATTTATAAAACCCAAATGCTGTTTTAATTATTTACAATGAGGGATGTGCTATGAGGAAGACTAGAAGCGTACTGGCCTGACCAGCAATTTTGCTGATTGTGATCGAGACACAAGAGAACTCAAATTTTCAAAGGATTCTCATTGAGTACGTGTATTAATCTGTTTTCATGATGCTAATAAAGACATACCTGAGACTGGGAAGAAAAAGAGGTTTAATTGGACTTACAGTTCCACATAGCTGGGAAGGCCTCAGAATCATGGCGGGAGGTGAAAGGCACTTCTTACATGGTGGGAGCAAGAGAAAACGAGGAGGAAGCAAAAGCGGAAACCTCTGATAAACCCTTCAGATCTCATGAGATGTATTCACTATCACGAAAATAGCATGGGAAAGACCTGCCCCTATGATTCAATTACCTCTCCCTGGGTCCCTCCCACCACACATGGGAATTCTGAGAGATACAATTCAAATTGAGATTTGGGTGGGCACACAGCCAAACCATATAAGTAGGCAATGGAAGCAAAAGAAGAGCCACCACAGGGAAGGACTTGCCCCCTGGACCAGACTAACCAAGGGTCCTGGGCACCCTCTCCCCTGGTGAGTGCTTGAATGCATTTTCCAAAATGATGACTCTGGGCTCCTCTTTTTTTGTGCTTTCAAAGCATATCCATTTCCCTTCTGATCCTAAACATAGAGGTGCAGGCAGGCAAGGGAATAAATTGCAGTGTGAACACTGATTGCGCCTTCCTACATAATCTGCCAACGAGAGACTCAATCTGAAGAGTTTACTCCTCAAACAGGACTTTGGCCTAATTTCTGTTTAACCCTCATTATCTTCAGAAAGGTATGCAACAGCTGAGCTAAGGTCAGCTCTGGTCAGGAAGACTAGGCTGAATGTTGACAAACAAGAAATAAACTCTACGTCTTTAAGAAGAGGCTGTATTTAACAAAGCATCTGGGTGTGATATTTTTTGACATGAAAGAGTAGCCCTTGGATAATTTCCTAGATTGGTTGGCATCAGTCAAAGAAGACTAAATCATTCTTCACAAATAATAAAAGCAAAATTTTGAGTGTTCAAGGGCAACTTCGAAGCAGACAAGGTGAGGACAGCACCCCTCCAACCCCACCCTGCCTCATGATTCCTTCCATCTTCTTCCCCTCACCAAAGACACAAGGAATAACCTAAGATAGAGGGTGTGTTGGGAAGTGGTCCTAGCAAGATGCACAAAACAGAGAAGAGAAGGCAGATGAGAAGTTCTATGTTCAATCTTGGGGAGTTTGTCAGGACTGTGACTTCTCTGCTAGTATTCCAAGATCTTCAATACATCCCTACTCTTCATATCTCCCTGTATGAATGATGCTTGGGAAAATGTTTTTAAAAAGGGACTGAGCTCCAGGTTTGGGTTTATGTAAGGTAGAGAAGAAAAGAGCTGCAAGAGGGAAGATATAGCAGAGAACAAGAATTCTGTGAGAGGAGAAAGTTGGACCAAGTGATGACCAGGAGAAATATTAACATAAGTCTCTAAGAATTCCTAGCAACCATAGTGGAGGAAGGGTGGAGAGAAATTGTCATAAGCATAACAGGGTCATTTAATCCACTTTTGCTTAAATCTCAAAGGATAGGGCAATTGGGATGGCCTGGAAAACTTGGGCCAGAATCATTGCAGTCAAAAACCTGGGCCAGAATAAATGCAGTTAAGGGAGAAGGAAGGGGTTAAGTAGAAGATAATGTAATGTAGAGCCTTGTGTCTTGCATGTAGAACAGATATTTCACCTTATTAAAATTCTTCTTATCCACTTGAAAATTGTCAATAACTTGACTTTCCAGAAGCCAGAGGAAAAGCTTTTCCTCTGGCATTTCTTAGACTCTTGTCATCCATCCCATGTTTTCTGACTGGCCAATGTGGTTGCCTTCTAATTTTTAAAAGCATCCCTGCACACTCTTCTCATTGTACATGAAGTCACGTCAATTCATGCTTCTCTGACTTAAAAAGGCACGGTATCTCCTCTTTGTTCTTTAATTCTTAAAAGAATTCTGATGGAGAGCAATAAAATTTCAGCCCAGTAAAGATATTAATTACAGAGTTTTAAATACTTGATGCAAGGCCCTTTCCCTTGATAGGAGAATATCTTCTTCCAGTTAGAAAAAAACAAAACAAACAGATTCTCAAGGTTAAGTCACGTAGCTTCTTGCCTGGTGCCCACATGAGAGCTTCTATGGACTCGTGTGAGTGAAATCCTGTGGTATAAATGATTTCTTGTTACAGAAGAGGACAAAGCTGAGCAGGAGGAGTGGTAATAGTCAGATAACTATGTGTGCTCTCTGGAAAGTTTTAAGAGGTTGCCAAATGCTTCCCCTGAAAGAGTAAGACAGAATGCCTATGAGAAATCATGACACCAGGCTGTCTAAAGTTTTTAAGTGCCTTAGTTAAAGCCAAAAATTCTTATTCATCAGAAAGGATTTTGTGGGTGAAAGGAAAGTTTTGGACTAAGTTTTTTAAACTTCTTGAATAGGGCCAGAGTGAAATTTATAGTAAATAAAGCTT
Organism: Macaca mulatta; assembly: GCF_049350105.2. Taxonomy (NCBI): domain Eukaryota; kingdom Metazoa; phylum Chordata; class Mammalia; order Primates; family Cercopithecidae; genus Macaca; species Macaca mulatta. Next base: position 93,482,771 of record NC_133418.1, read on the forward strand.
AGTGACTTATAGCAGCATTTTCCACAATAGCCAAAAGTGGAAGAAACCAATGTGCCCATCACAGATACATGCCTGAACAGAATATGGTATATCCAAATGAGAGATTATTCAATCTTAAAAACGAAGAAAGTTCTGACATGTGCTGCAATATGGATGAACCTTGAGGACATTTCACTAAGTGAAAGAAGTCAGTCACAACAAAAGGACAAATATTGCATGACTCCATAGAGTGGTAAAATTCATAGATACAGAAAGTAGAATGATGGTTGCCAGGAGATAGGAGGAAGAGGGAATGAGAAGTTATCATTTAATGGATACAGAGTATACATTTGGAGAGATGAAAAAAGTTCTAGAGATAAATGGATGATGGTGATGGTTGCACAACAATGTGAATGTACTTAATGCCACTCAACTGTCCACTTTAAAATGGCTAAAATGGTAAATTTTATGTCATGTATACTTTACCACAATAAAAAAGCTTAGTGGGAATAATATTGTGTTATTTTGTAAAAGTTTGCATGTTAAAAAATCATATTTTTGGGGAAGCACTCATGAGAAAAAGGTTCCGTTGTTTGAATCAACCAAGAAACGCTTCACACGAAGCACATTAATCACAGAAAAGTCTCTGAGAAGACCTGCATTGAAATTATACTACATTGTTTAACCTAGCATTTCATATGTGTATTTGACTCTAGGACACTTCTTTCCAAAGATTTCTTAAACACCCATCAGAACTGGTATTCTGCAAAATATCAGTTTGGAAAGCACCATTTTAAATTATCCTCCTATCTGTATAGTAACTGTGTCTAGACAGTAATGAGAGATTTTCTTCATGGACTTTGGAAGTGCAGTTCTTTATAGAAATACCTCATGAACTTTGTGACAACAATTAGAGATTAATTATTTTATTGTTTTGTTGTTTCAATAAAGAGACCACAAGAAAAAGCTCTCCGTGAGTTGAAAGGTCCTTTGGCTACTACGTGAAAATTTTTAGTTGTTAATTCAAACAACTATTCAAAATTCAACTATTAATGAACAGTTGTTTAATTTTTGCTGATAATGGAGGCACCACCACTGTCACCTTAGTGGCAGCTACATGGATTGTAGGCATGTGACCTGCAAATACAAATCAGTCAATTGACAGTAACCATCACCCAAATGGCTTTCCTTATCTGCCAGGGCTTCCCTTCAAGTTGCCTGTTGCGAGGTGCCTATAGGTCCTGCTTGGATGGAGAGGTTTATGTGAGGAACAGTCTCATTCTCATAGTTATTATTTTACTCTTAGATTTTTCCCTACATCTCAGATCATGAATAGTTGCAAAAAAGAAATTCTCTCACAGTGTATCTCATACTCACGAACCAACATTTTGAACAAATTATTTTTACTTTCTGGAAATAAGGAACTTCGACTAGATTAAAAAAGTCCCTATTATCTTTTTAAAAATCACTTTTTTTTCAGATAAAAGCATGATTTTCCTTCTTGGCAAATCAATATTTCTTTATCTTACTAAAATTTCAGACCTAGATATTTCTTGTTTTATAAGAATTAGTGTTTTGAATACAGTGGTTTTTTTCAAGTTAAAAAAAATCAGTATTGTTTAATGTCTACAACAATACTGTGTTTATTGAATTTTTAAAAATTAATTTTTTGTGGGTACATAGTAAGTGTATGTATTATGGGGTACATGACATGTTTTGATACAGGCACGTGGTGTGGAATAAGTACATTGTGGAGAATGGAATATACATCACCTCAAACATTATCCTTTGAGTTACAAACAATCTAATTACACTGCTTAAGTTATTTTAAAATAAATACAATTTATAATTGCAAATAGTATTTACAGTTAGGTTATTATGGTACAGTTAGGTTATTATTGAATATAGCTACCCCATTGGGCTGTCAAATAGTAGATCTTATTCATTCTTTCTATTTTTTTTGTACCTGTTAACCATCTCCACCTCCCCCCACCACACCCCTACCCTTCCCAGCCTCTGGTAACTATCCTTCTACTCTATACATTCGTGAATTCAATTGTTTTGATTTTTAGATCCCACGAGTAAGTGAGAACATGCAATGTTTGTCTTTCTGTGTCTGGCTTATTTCACTTAATATAATGATCTCCAGTTCCATCCATGTTGTTGCAAATGACAGGTTCTCATTCTTTTTTATGGCTGAATAGTACTCCATTGTGTGCCACATTTTATTTATCTATTCATCTGTTGATGGACACTTAGGCTGCTTCCAAATCATAGCTATTGTAAACAGTGCTGCAACAAACATAGGAGATCAGTATATCTCTTCAATATACTGATTTCCTTTCTTTTGGGTTTACGCCCCGCATGGGATGCTGGATCATATGGCAGCACAATTTTTAGTTTAGAAACTTCCAAACTGTTCTCCATAGTGGTTATAATAATTTACATTCCAACCAACAGTGTACAAGAGGTCCCTTTTCTTCACTTCTTACCAGCATTTGTTATTGCCTGTCTTTTGGATATCAAGACACTCGCCTCAATCTACCCAGACTCAAAGAGTTGTGGGTATTTCCTTTTCTCTGCAACCTCGCCAACATCTGTTATTTTTTGACTTTTTAGCAATAGCCATTCTGACTGGTGTGATACTGTTGGTGAGAGTTTAGTTCAATCATTGTGGAAAGCAGTATCGTGATTCCTCAAAGAGCTAAAAGCAGAATTACCATTTGATCCAGCAATCCTGTTACTAGGAATATAAATCATTCTACAATAAAGACACTTGAAAGTGAATGCTAATTGCAGCACTATTCACAATAACAAAGACATGGAATCAACCTAAATGTCCACCAATGATCGATTGGATAAAGAAAATGTGGTACATAGACACCGTGGAATACTATGCAGGCATGAAAAAGAATGAGATCATGTCTTTTGCAGTAACATGGATGGAGCTGGAGGCTGTTATCCTTAGCAAACTAATGCAAGAACAGAAAACTAAATACTACATGCTCTCACAAGTGATAACTAAATTATGAGAACTCATGAACACAAAGAAGGGAACAACAGACATTGGGGTCTACTTGAGGGTGAAGGGTAGGAGGAGGAGGTAGTCAAGCAGAAAAGAAAACTATTGGGTTCTGGGCTTCATACATGGGTGATGAAATAATCTGTACAACAGATCCTGGTGACATGAGTTTGCCTATGTAACAAACCTTCATGTGTACCTCCAAACCTAAAATAAAAGTTTAAAAACTAAAAATAAAAAATAAAACATAATGAGTAAAGAAGATTTACTTCTTCCAAGAGCTTACATACTATCTTATTGAGGAATGTAGATTGTATAAAACATACTTGAATTCATTAACTCCTTTGTTGCATCCTCAAGGACTCTATAAAGTAGATAAGGTAGATTTTAAAGATAGAAGTCTCAGATAAGAAAGACAAAGATTGGATATTTATTGATGAACTAATTCTATTATTGGATCATATTCCAGGCACCATGAGATATAGTTTGGATATTTGTCCCTGCCCAAATCTCACATTGAATTGTAATCCCCAATGCAAGAGGTGGGGCTGATGGGAGGTGTTTGGGTCTGGGGGTGGATCCCTCATGACTTGGTGTTGTCTTCACAATAGTGAGTGACTTCCCAGAAGATCTGGTCATTTAAAAGTATGTGGCAACAACCCCTGCACAATCTCCCTCTCTTGCTCCTGCTTTCACCATATGATACACCTACTCCCTGTTTGCCTTCCACCATGATTGTAAGCTTCCTAAGCCCCCCCAGAAGCTGAGCAGATGTTGGCACCATGCTTCCTGTAAAGTCTGCAGGACCATGAGCCAGTTAAACCTCTTTTCTTTATTTAGAAAAAAAAATACAACTTTTCGTTTTGTTGATCTTTTGTATTCTTTTTTCATTTTAATTTCATTTATTTCTGCTCCAATCTTTATTATTATTGTTCTTTTTCTAATTTTCAGTTTGGTTTGCTTTTGTTTTTCTAGTTCTTTAAGATGCATCATTAGATTATTCATATGAAGATTTTTCCTCTTTTTTTGATGTAGGCACTTATAGCTATAAACGTCCCTCTTGGTACTGCTTTTGCTATATCTGATAGGCTTTTGTATGTTATATTTCCACTATCCTTTGTTACAAGAAAATTATCAGTTTCCTTCTTAATTTCTCCGTTGAACCACTGGTCATTCAGGAGCATATTGTTTAATTTCCATGTGTTTGTATAGTTTCGAAAATTCCTCTTGTTACTAATTTCTAGTTTAATTCCACTGTGGTCGGAGAATGTGCTTGATATTGTTTCAATTTTGTTGAATGTTTTAAGATTTGTTTTGTGACCTAATGTGTTGTATCCATGTGCTGAGGAAAAGAATGTGTATTCTGCAGCTTTTGGATGAAATGTTCTGTAAATATCTACAGGGCTATTTTATCTGTAGTGCAGATTAAATCTGATATTTCTTTGTTGATTTTCTGCTTGGAAGCTTTTTCCAATGCTTAAAGTGGGGTGCTGTTGTTTCCAGCGATTATGGTATTAAGAAGGCCTATCTCTCTCTTTAGCTCTAATAATATTTGCTTTATACATCTGGGTACTCCAGTGTTGGCTGCATATATATTTAAAGTTGTTATATCCTCTTGCTGAATTGACCCTCTTGCTATTATGTGGTTGCATACAGTGTTTATATCTCTCATATTCACAGAACATTTTTCTTAACACAACAACAGTTATGTTGTTCTTTTGCCACACTTTTGTCACTGGTTTTTGACAAATTGCTCTTAGAAAAGGCAAAAATGTTAAAAGCTCAGCTATTTCAGAAGTGAACAGAACATTTAAATGAAACAAAGTGAAATTTCAAAAACACCTATAAGTGGTAACATTCGAAGACAATCAATAAAATAATTGAAGAAGAGTGTAAAACTTCCAGACCAAACATGCCACGAATGGAATACTTTTAAAAATGAGAAAAGAAAAATCATAGGAAAACAAAACAAAACAAAACAAAGTAGAAGGGTAGAAACAAGCCCAAATATTTTAATAATCAGTAAAATGAAAATGAGTTAAACATGCCAGTTAAAATAGACTTAGACTGGATTTGAAAACAGTAATACAAAATTCTTCCCTGCGCTTTTATGAAAACATGCCTGAAGCTTAAAGGCCTGAAAAGGTTAAAAGTAAAAAGGCTAGAAAAAGATAAAATACCTACATCCTAAACAAAAAAAGCTGACAACAAGATATTAATCTCAGATAAAATAGACTTTAAGACATAAAACATCTTTAGGAATAAATAGGTCTCTATGTAATGTTTAAAAAGCTTTAATACCTAAAAGCTACCTTAAAATATTTCAAAAATATAAAGCAAAAATTGATAAGGTACCTAGAATTACCATGAGAAATGAACAAATTCAGCATCAGAATGGAGGATTTTAATTTTAAAAAGTTCAATTATTGAGAGGTGAAACAGACAAATATAAGGTGTAGTTATGATAAACTGATAATGTGCGTCATTTAGCTTTTTAATTTGATAGAATGCCTATTTAGTGCTAGGCACTATTCCAGACATACAGATATGGTCCCTGATCTCATGGGACTGACAGTCCAGGTCCTAGGGCTGATGGAGAAGGATGTTCATGACACCCCCTCACCATGACATGGAATTTGGAGGTATAGTTTAGTGGTTAAGTTTGCACACTTTGAATGGAGATCTTTTTGGGCCTTGTCTCTAGCACACAGGAATTGCATGGTTTGGGACGGTCATTTAATCTCTGTCTACTCATGTATAAAGCGGATGCAATGCCTATCTCCAAGTGCTGGTGAATAATACTATATAGGGTATTTGAAGCTCTTAGCACAATGCTTGACATAAACTCTCAGTAATTGATAACACTTATCATTACCTGTCATTTTGCTAAAAGCTTTGAATCAACAGTTGCTGCTGAACCATATGGTCAGGCTTTAATAACACCCTGATTGATAAGTAATGGTATTTTGTGGATGAGTATTGAATGAATCAACCTGTTTTCCCACAAATCCTAAGTTTCCAGTTTTTTATTCTTTTTAGCCAACTTCATAGTTTTGTGTATTTGGGACTTGTGGTTGGTGAAACTGAATGCTATGGTTGCTTTTTTTTTTTTTTTTTTTTTCCCTAGATGGAATCTTACTCTGTTGCCTAGGCTGGAGTGCAGTGACACGATCTTGGCTCACTGCAACCTCTGCCTCCCAGGTTCAAGCAATTCCCCTGCCTCAGCCTCCTGAGTAGCTGGGATTACAGGCACCTGCCACCACACCCGGCTAATTTTTTTTGTATTTTTAGTAGAGATGGGGTTCACCATATTTGCCAGGCTGGTTTCAAATTCCAGACCTCAAGTGATCCACCCACCTTGGCCTCCCCAAGTGCTAGGAATACAGGTGTGAGCCACTGCACCCTGCCTATGGTTGCTTTTGACAGTTCTTTGTGTGCTCAGAACCTAAGAATCAGATTACGCATGTGTCTTACTTAGCATCCTGGTCAAAATGGCCACTTTCCGCCCCTCTCCACATGACTAGACATTCTAACATTATGTTTGCATAAAACTCAGAATAGGAAACTACTAACTTAAAAAAACATTCTTTTATCAGTGGCTACCTGGTTATGAGCTCCTACTTCATTTTAAGGGATCAGCACCAAATATGGCCAGGAATCACAACAGAGACCTTAGTGCATTTTTGTCATGTGTAATTCCTTTAATATACCAGTAAATATTTACTAAATGCTTCTGAAATGTCACACTCTTTTTTATTTCAGAAATGGTCGAGAATACAACTATGAATGAGTTGTGATTCCTACTCTGGAGAATCTTACTGTTTAGGGGGAGGAATCAGGCAGATATAAAAAATAACTCTGCTCCCTCTAAGAGCAAGAACAAAGCAAGGATGGCCACTTCTTCTCAACACTGTTCCAAAAATTCTAACCAGTGTAATATGGTGGACATCACAGAGAAGTAGAAGGCATAAATATTGGAGATAAATAGTTAAAACTCTTTATTCTCAGACAAAAACTACTAGGACAAGTGAATTTATCAGTGTCATAGGGTATGAGGTCAGTATGCAAAAGTCAATTGTATTTCTATATATTAACAATGAAGCATTGGGAAACAAAATGTTCAAGGCAATACCACTTATAATAACATCAAAAATATAAAGTACTTAGGAATAAATTTAACTGAAGATCCTCAAGGCCTTTACATTGAAGATTACATGGCATTGTGAAGATATTAAAGACCTAAGTAAATGAAGAGATATACCATGTCCATGAATTAGAAGGCCCACTGTTGTTAAGATGTTACTTCTCCCCAAATTGGTCTATAGAAATATAATACCAAACAAAATCCCAGTTGAAATTTGGAAGCTGATTTTAACACTGACATAAAAATTCAAAAGACCTAGAATATCCAAAACAATCTTGAAAAAGAACAGGGTTGAAGAACCTCTGCTTTCTAACTTCAAGATTTATAAGAAAACAGAATATTTTCATTATCTTGGAGTAGAAAAAATTTCTTAAATAGAATGACCATTAACGATAAAATAATTGATAAGTTGTGCTAAACAAAATTGAAAAATTCTCATCAAGAAACATCATTAAGCAAGTGAATAGGCAAGCAACAGACTGGGAAAAGATGCTTAAGATTAATGTATATCTCAAGCAGGTACTTGAATTCAGAATATATACAGAATTTGTACAGCTCAATAATGCAAAGACAAAAATCTCAATTTAAAACAGACACTGTGCAAAAGAAGATATAGAAGTGGTTAATAAGCACATGAAAACATGTTCCAAATCAGGGAAGTGATGAAAACCACAAGATACCACTTGACACCTACTCAAATGGTTAAAAGGAGAGATTGATGACAATAAATATTGGACAGGATGTGGAGTAGCAAAAATTCTTATATATTGCCAGTGAGAGTGTAAAATGTTATGTCCACCTTGAAAGACTACCTAGAAGTTTCTTATGACATTAAACACACACCTATTCTGTTACCCAACATAACAGAAGAATGGATAAGTAAATTGTGGTGTATTCTTACAATACAATACCATTCAGCCATAAAAAATTGAATTACTAAATAAATGAATTCTCAAAAACGTGCTGAGTGAAAGAAACCAAATACAAAATAATAAATATGATTCCATTTATATGAAATTCTATAACAGACAAAGGTAATTTATAGTGATAGAGATAAGAACAGTAGCTGCTACTGTTGGGGACAGGGAGTGGGGATTGATTGGAAAGGGGATGAAAGAACTCTCTAGAATGACACAAATGGTGGGGGTAAAATAAGTGTACTTATTTGCCAAAAATCATTGAACTGTATACTTAAGATTTGTGCATTTAATGGTATATAAATTTAAAAGAAGGAAATAACTCTACAAGGTAGCCATTTATAATTTTACCAATGCTTAAATCACAAACTCAAATATCCTATTGTCCGATTACATTCTCTTTGGCCTCATGAAGCACTCCACTTTGATGACCTTACACTTTTTCTCTATCTACCACCTTTTTTTTTTTTTTTTTTTTTGCCTTCATTACCCTCTTGTTCAGGTGCAAGTCCATGGGCCATTACTATAGGCCCTCCCTTGCAGATACCTTTAACTCTCTCACCTCTTTCCTTCTATTACATGTGCCTGTTGCAACTCAATTCTGCATAAACCTATTCACTGCCTTTTCCATGCCTGCCTCCATGCAATTGAAACTGGGCAAAAATCCCACAATTGGGTAGACAGACATGACTTTTCACTTCTATTACTCTAGGCTCATGATTTCCAACCTCAAATGGGAAATTGGCACTGCCAGTCACCACACAGCTGAGATAAGCCCATTCTTTGACTCTCCTCAAGGAATAGTTGTACATTCTCCAGTTTTCCAGCTGTATTCATCCTACCCTGTATTCCTCTCAGTTAATGATCTTGTCTCCTATTAACTAAAAACAAAACACACAAACACCACCTCACCCTCACCCCAAATCCCACAATGTACAATACAGAAACTCGACCTGTTTCTCTCCACTACCAAATTCAAACACCTGGTGGCATCACCACCCAATTTTTCTCCTTCTTTACTGTTTCTGGGAAGAGATTTCATTTCCTCTGCAAAGTCAGACACCACATTTGTGCTCTGATCCCATGTCCTTTATGCCATATCAGGCGGTTTTGTTCCATCGTTAACATTTCCGTCTTTACTCTCTATTGGATTTATCCAATAATTATTCCGACATTTGTACACTACCCTTTTTATCCTAATCATCCCCAGCTATTGCCCCAATGCTCTGTCTCCCTTAACTGCACTTCTTGCAAGAGTTGTCTGCAGTCTCGTCTTCACCTCTCATTTAGTCCTCACTGTATTCAATTTTAGTTTCTGCCTCTTTCATTTCATAGAAATGGATTTTGCGAAGGGCACTTCGTGCTGCCAAAGCCAGTGGTAGTTTCTCTGTCCTCATCTTACTGGACCTTTCTGTGGTAGTCTAGGCTGTTAAACACTTCTTTCCTGAAACATGCTTTATCTCTTGGCTTCCATGACACCAGACCCCCAAGTTTTCTCCCAGCTTTCTGGTCTTCTCAGACTCTTTTGCCAGCAGCCCTCTCTTCCCGCTATCCCATCTAAACTCTAATGTTTGAGTTCTCTAGGAAGCAAGCAGTCCACAATCCTCTTCTCTTCTTACTTTAAATTTGCATTCCACCCAATCCCATGACTTTGGATTTTACTATACACTGTGACTCTTAAACAAATATTTGTAGCTCAGATCTTTATTCCGGGCCCCAGACTCTCATTTTCAATGACTTATTCCGCATTTGTAACTTGGAGGGCTCACAGAAATCTCAAAATGAACATATCCCAAGAAAAATTTTGGTTCCCTTATTCCCACCCCTTCATCATTCTTTCTCTTCTGGGTGAATTGGACTTAGGAAGAACCAACCCCATCTTTCTTCCTACCTTTTTCTGACTCATTGGTCCTCCCGACATATTCTAATTCATCACAAATTGCTATCAATTCTGCCCCTACAACGTGCCTTAAAATTATTATGCACATGTCCATGTCCATCTCCGCAGGTCCAACCCAAGTCACCTCATCTTTTGACTGACTCTTGCCTGAATAACTCCTGCCTCTCTTCAATCCACTCTCCATGTGGTAGACAGAGTAATTAAACAAATGGATATAGGATAATGTCTCATGCTCACACACAAACTCCCCCAGCCACCGAACACTATCAGTGTCTTATTTCATGTAAAACACAATCTAAAACTCTTAACATGATCTCAGGCATGCTTTAGCTCTCCTCACCAACTTCCCCTTGAACTGCTTTTCTACTCATTCGCTACAGTAATTTCCCTCCTCTCATTGGTCCCTCAGGTATACCAAACTCTTTTCATCTCAGCGAGTCTGTACAACCTGTTTGCTCTGCTTGGAACATTCTTTCCACCACTCTTTGCCTGGCTAACTCTGAGTCAGCTCTCAGTTCCAACAATACTTCCTCAAAGTGGCCTCTCTGCTATTCTGTCTCTGAAAGAGTTCTGACAGCCCAGTCTTTCCTACTGTGACCTGTAGGCCAGTTTGTATTAATAAATATATATTTATTTGTGTGTTGATTACAATAAATATGTGTTTACTACAATAAATACATATTTATTTAATGCTAGCTTTCTCTAGAGATATTTAATCTCCCCAAGGCCTGTTTTGTTTACCATTGTATATCAATGGTTGCACTTCCTGGCCCCTAGTAGATGCTCAATAATTATTTGTTGAATGAATATAAGATAGATAATCATAAATTCTCCAACCTCAGGCCTGGATCAGTTGTCTGCGTAACAGTCCCAAATCCCCTCCAGGCAGGGTGACTGGTTTACTCTGACAAAATCCTATTCGATAGCCCTCTGTGTTTACATTTACAGTGCTAGTAATGAGAGATATCATTAATATTCACTAATATCCCATGTCCCTCCACTTTGAGTTATAGATAGGATTGTACTTTCTTGCTGTGTTAGATTAAGTTTTGTCCCCAGTTTCTGCTGCCTCTGTGTGATAAGATTAGTCTACTTCCCTACCTTTGCCATCAGTCTTGACCACGTGAAATGTGGTGCTCCTCCACATAGGAAGATTATGCTTCTCTGATATCAGATATTGACCATGAAACTCATTTTGGTCCACAAGTAGAAGTGAAGAATGCCACTCCTGAGCAGAAGCATTAGAGCTATTACATCAGTCCGCAGACTTTCTTTTCTATCTATAATGAGAATGACATTGTCCTACATAGAGGCTGCTCCTTCAGCCCGGAGCCCAGGGCATTAGATGACCACAGGATGTATGAGAGAGAAAAAAAAATCACTATTTCTGTAAACCCTTGAGACTTGGGGGTTGATCATTCCCACAGTTTAACACAATCTAAGCTGACTGATCGACTTATGTCCTTAAAGTTATCTGCGACTGGTTCTGCCAACAAAATATGAGAAGTCATGTGTATCACTTCCAGGCAGGTTTAGCTTGGTTGAATCTTGCCAGGCTTGAGAAGCCAGAGCCTCTGGGCCCAAATGCAGTAAGACAGTAAAGAATCAGGAACAAAACATTAAGCATATTAGATATGTATGTCTTAGTAAAGAGAGAGAATGAGAATACAGCTGTACTTTGATCCTCTAACCCAAATCCATACTGCTGGCCTTTGGGCCACTAAGCATTTTTATTGGATAGGACCTGATCTGTAAGGGTCCTGAATCTCCGGCTATCTTTTTCTGTTTTTTTTGAGACGGAGTCTCGCTCTGTCGCCCAGGCTGGAGTGCAGCGGCACAATCTCGACTCTGCCTCCTGGGTTCATGCCATTCTCCTGCCTCAGCCTCCCGAGAAGCTGGGACTACAGGCGCCTGCCACCACGCCTGGCTAATTTTTTTGTATTTTCAGTAGAGAAAGAGTTTCACTGTGTTAGCCAGGATGATCTCAGTCTCCTGATCTTGTGATCCGCCGGCCTCAGCCTCCCAAAGTGCTGGGATCACAGGCATGAGCCACCGTGCCCGGCCGGATCCCTGGATAGCTGAGACCACTTAGTCCACAAATGATATGAAGGAGTACTTACTTCCACAGTTTGGCCTAAGACAGGCCTCATAGGAGGAGTTCATGCTCTCTCTTTCTCTGCCTGCTGGTGGTCATTGGCGTGTCTCAGTGTGGGGTTCAGAACCTTTTCCCTAAAAGGTGCCGAAAGAACATCATTACTTTATTGGCAGGTGCACATGGCCAGGAAGTCTTTGGGAGAGTGGCATAAAATACGTATAAAATACTGCCAAGCTCCATCTTCTGCTTTCAGAAACACTTCTTGATACTTGCTCTAATCCTGGCATTAACAAACATTATCTTCTTACAACCACCAGGTAAGGAAATTATTACTGTCTCCATTAAATAATGGGGTCATAGGGTCAGAGAGTACAAAGATCTTGCCAAAGGATGCAGAGCTAGTGAGTTGGGAACCCGAGATTTACAAATATTTGAATTCTTGCTTCTTCTTTTTGTCTCTCTCTCTCTCTATCCCTTCCATTCTCTGTTACTGAAACTGCACAGACCACTACTAACCTCTAATAGCTCCTTCTCTAAATCTCATCCCTAGGATCTTTTTCTTTGAAAGCTCTTCCTTCTGGTCTCATATTGAAGAATATTTTTCAGACTCCTGAAAATAGTTCCTTTGTGACAAAAACCAGTTCTTATAAGTGTAATGGAAGAGCTCTGAGAGGCAAGCTTTTGGAATCAAAACAGCAGAACCTTCTTTCCCAATTCCTGTCGGTTACTCCGGCTTAGGTTGTGCCAGCGAAAATAAGCTTCGGGCCCACATAGGAAACCAGAGAGGCATAGGGCTCTGTTGGAGCTGCTGGCCCAAGACCTTCTTAGGTATCACCCAGTGTCCATCTGTGTACCACAGGTGCTGCAGAAGAGAAAAAGCCTGCTGCAGGCCCCTCTCTCCAGAACGTGTCCCAGAACTAATTGTGGGTGATGTCTCCTGAGTCAAAGAGCACACCATAATTAGGGGGATATGCTGGGGCAGCCACAGGCACCCACATCTTAGATGGCGCCACCCACTGTGCCTGCTGGCTGCTGCCATGTCTGTTCTCAAGCTGATCTACTGGCTCTTGATGGTGACTAATTGTCAGCTTGTGCTTTTGCTGGGTATTTCAGGGCTTGTCGTAGTTGGGCCTTGAGGAAGCTCCTGGTGGAAATTTGAATGGCACATCTGAGTTCTGCTAAGCTTTGTACAGAAGCAGTGTCTTCCCACCCCTTCCTTGCTGTTTCCTCTCTTTTCAGTGGGTGCTGGCAGGAAAGGGATGGATGTCCAGGCCCTAATTGAGGGAGAAGGTGGGTTCTGTGCATGTGAAGATGAGTCCTTTTTTTTTTTATTATTATTATACTTTAAGTTCTAGGGTACATGTGCATAACATGCAGGTTTGTTACATATGTATACTTGTACCATGTTGGTGTGCTGCACCCATCAACTTGTCAGTGCCCATCACCTCGTCATTTACATCAGGTATAACTCCCAATGCAATCCCTCCCCCCTACCCCCTCCCCGTGATAGGCCCCGGTGTGTGATGTTCCCCTTCCGGAGTCCAAGTGATCTCATTGTTCAGTTCCCACCTATGAGTGAGAACATGCGGTGTTTGGTTTTCTGTTCTTGCAATAGTTTGCTGAGAATGGTGGTCTCCAGCTGCATCCATGTCCCTACAAAGGACACAAACTCATCCCTTTTAATGGCTGCATAGTATTCCATGGTGTATATGTGCCACATTTTCTTAATCCAGTCTGTCACTGATGGACATTTGGGTTGATTCCAAGTCTTTGCTATTGTGAATAGTGCTGCAATGAACATACGTGTGCATGTGCCTTTATAACAGTGAGATTTATAATCCTTTGGGTATATACCCAGTAATGGGATGGCTGGGTCATATGGTACTTCTAGTTCTAGATCCTTGAGGAATCGCCATACTGTTTTCCATAATGGTTGAACTAGTTTACAGTCCCACCAACAGTGTAAAAGTGTTCCTATTTCTCCACATCCTCTCCAGCACCTGTTGTTTCCTGACTTTAATGATTGCCATTCTAACTGGTGTGAGATGGTATCTCATTGTGGTTTTGATTTGCATTTCTCTGAAGGTGAGTGATGATGAGCATTTCTTCATGTGTCTGTTGGCTGTATAAATGTCTTCTTTTGAGAAATGTCTGTTCATATCCTTTGCCCACTTTTTGATGGGGTTGTTTGGTTTTTTCTTGTAAATTTGTTTGAGTTCTTTGTAGGTTCTGGATATTAGCCCTTTGTCAGATGAGTAGATTGCAAAAATTTTCTCCCATTCTGTAGGTTGCCTGTTCACTCTGATGGTATTTTCTTTTGCTGTGCAGAAGCTCTTTAGTTTAATAAGATCCCATTTGTCAATTTTGGCTTTTGTTGCCGTTGCTTTTGGTGTTTTAGACATGAAGTCCTTGCCCATGCCTGTGTCCTGAATGGTATTACCTAGGTTTTCTTCTAGGGTTTCTATGGTATTAAGTCTAACATTTAAGTCTCTAATCCATCTTGAATTAATTTTCGTATAAGGAGTAAGGAAAGGATCCAGTTTCAGCTTTCTACTTATGGCTAGCCAATTTTCCCAGCACCATTTATTAAATAGGGAATCCTTTCCCCATTTCTTGTTTTTGTCAGGTTTATCAAAGATCAGATGGCTGTAGATGTGTGGTATTATTTCTGAGGACTCTGTTCTGTTCCATTGGTCTATATCTCTGTTTTGGTACCAGTACCATGCTGTTTTGGTTACTGTAGCCTTGTAGTATAGTCTGAAGTCAGGTAGCATGATGCCTCCAGCTTTGTTCTTTTGACTTAGGATTGTCTTGGAGATGCGGGGTCTTTTTTGGTTCCATATGAACTTTAAAGCAGTTTTTTCCAATTCTGTGAAGAAACTCATTGGTAGCTTGATGGGGATGGCATTGAATCTATAACTTACCTTGGGCAATATGGCCATTTTCACAATATTGATTCTTCCTATCCATGAGCATGGTATGTTCTTCCATTTGTTTATGTCCTCTTTTATTTCACTGAGCAGTGGTTTGTAGTTCTCCTTGAGGAGGTCCTTTACATCCCTGTAAGTTGGATTCCTAGGTATTTTATTCTCTTTGAAGCAATTGTGAATGGAAGTTCATTCATGAATTGCCTCTCTGTTTGTCTGTTACTGGTGTATAAGAATGCTTGTGATTTTTGCACATTAATTTTGTATCCTGAGACTTTGCTGAAGTTTCTTATCAGCTTAAGGAGATTTTGGGCTGAGACAGTGGGGTTTTCTAAATATACAAACATGTCATCTGCAAACAGGGACAATTTGACTTCTTCTTTTCCTAACTGAATACCCTTGATTTCTTTCTCTTGCCTGATTGCCCTAGCCAGAACTTCCAACACTATGTTGAATAGGAGTGGTGAGAGAGGGCATTCCTGTCTTGTGCCAGTTTCCAAAGGGAATTTTTCCAGTTTTTGCCCATTCAGTATGATATTGGCTGTGGGTTTGTCATAAATAGCTCTTATTATTTTGAGATACGTTCCATCAATACCAAATTTATGGAGAGATTTTAGCATGAAGGGCTGTTGAATTTTGTCAAAGGCCTTTTCTGCATCTATTGAGATAATCATGTGGTTCTTGTCTTTGGTTCTGTTTATATGCTGGATTATGTTTATTGATTTGCATATGTTGAACCAGCCTTGCATCCCAGGGATGAAGCCCACTTGATCATGGTGGATAAGCTTTTTGATGTGCTGCTGGATCCGGTTTGCCAGTATTTTATTGAGGATTTTTGCATCGATGTTCTTCAGGGATATTGGTCTAAAATTCTCTTTTTTTGTTGTGTCTCTGCCAGGCTTTGGTATCGGGATGATGTTGGCCTCATAAAATAAGTTAGGAAGGATTCCCTCTTTTTCTATTGATTGGAATAGTTTCAGAAGGAATGGTACCAGCTCCTCCTTGTACCTCTGGTAGAATTCAGCTGTGAATCCATCTGGTCCTGGACTTTTTTTGGTTGGTAGGCTATTAATTATTGCCTCAATTTCAGAGCCTGCTATTGGTCTATTCAGGGATTCAACTTCTTCCTGGTTTAGTCTTGGGACAGTGTAAGTGTCCAGGAAATTATCCATTTCTTCTAGGTTTTCTAGTTTATTTGCATAGAGGTGTTTATAGTATTCTCTGATGGTAGTTTGTATTTCTGTGGGGTCGGTGGTGATATCCCCTTTATCATTTTTTATTGCATCTATTTGATTCTTCTCTCTTTTCTTCTTTATTAGTCTTGCTAGTGGTCTAACACTTTTGTTGATCTTTTCAAAAAACCAACTCCTGGATTCATTGATTTTTTGGAGAGTTTTTTGTGTCTCTATCTCCTTCAATTCTGCTCTGATCCTAGTTATTTCTTGCCTTCTGCTAGCTTTCGAATGTGTTTGCTCTTGCTTCTCTAGTTCTTTTAATTGTGATGTTAGAGTGTCAATTTTAGATCTTTCCTGCTTTCTCTTGCGGGCATTTAGTTCTATAAATTTCCCTCTACACACTGCTTTAAATGTGTCCCAGAGATTCTGGTATGTTGTATCTTTGTTCTCATTGGTTTCAAAGAACATCTTTATTTCTGCCTTCATTTCGTTGTGTACCCAGTAGTCATTCAGGAGCAGGTTATTCAGTTTCCATGTAGTTGAGCGGTTTTGATTGAGTTTCTTAGTCCTGAGTTCTAGTTTGATTGCACTGTGGTCTGAGAGACAGTTTGTTATAATTTCTGTTCTTGTACATTTGCTGAGGAGTGCTTTACTTCCAACTATGTGGTCAGTTTTGGAATAAGTGCGATGTGGTGCTGAGAAGAATGTATATTGTGTTGATTTGGGGTGGAGAGTTCTATAGATGTCTATTAGGTCTGCTTGCTGCAGAGATGAGTTCAATTCCTGGATATCCTTGTTAACTTTCTGTCTCGTTGATCTGTCTAATGTTGACAGTGGAGTGTTTAAGTCTCCCATTATTATTGTATGGGAGTCTAAGTCTCTTTGTAAGTCTCTAAGGACTTGCTTTATGAATCTGGGTGCTCCTGTATTGGGTGCATATATATTTAGGATAGTTAGCTCTTCCTGTTGAATTGATCCCTTTACCATTATGTAATGACCTTCTTTGTCTCTTTTGATCTTTGATGGTTTAAAGTCTGTTTTATCAGAGACTAGTATTGCAACCCCTGCTTTTTTTTATTCTCCATTTGCTTGGTAGATCTTCCTCCATCCCTTTCTTTTGAGCCTATGTATGTCTCTGCATGTGAGATTGGTCTCCTGAATACAGCAGACTGATGGGTCTTGACTCTTTATCCAGTTTGCCAGTCTGTGTCTTTTAATTGGACCATTTAGTCCATTTACATTTAAGGTTAAGATTGTTATGTGTGAACTTGATCCTGCCATTATGATATTAACTGGTTATTTTGCTCGTTAGTTGATGCAGTTTCTTCGTAGCCTCGATGGTCTTTACATTTTGGCATGTTTTTGCAATGGCTGGTACCAGTTGTTTCTTTCCATGTTTAGTGCTTCCTTCAGGGTCTCTTGTAAGACAGGCCTAGTGGTGACAAAATCTCTAAGCATTTGCTTATCTGTAAAGGATTTTATTTCTCCTTCACTTATGAAACTTAGTTTGGCTGGATATGAAATTCTGGGTTTAAAATTCTTTTCTTTAAGAATGTTGAATATTGGCCCCCACTCTCTTCTGGCTTGGAGAGTTTCTGCAGAGAGATCTGCTGTTAGTCTGATGGACTTCCCTTTGTGGGTAACCCGACCTTTCTCTCTGGCTGCCCTTAAGATTTTTTCCTTCATTTCAACTTTGGTGAATCTGGCAATTATGTGTCTTGGAGTTGCTCTTCTCGAGGAGTATCTTTGTGGCGTTCTCTGTATTTCCTGAATTTCAATGTTGCCTGCCCTACTTGGTTGGGGAAGTTCTCCTGGATGATATCCTGAAGAGTGTTTTCCAACTTGGTTCCATTTTTCCCCTCACTTTCAGGCACCCCAATCAGACGTAGATTTGTTCTTTTTACATAATCCCATACTTCTTGCAGGCTTTGTTCATTTCTTTTTCTTCTTTTTTCTTTAGATTTCTCTTTTGCTTCATTTCATTCATTTGGTCCTCAATCGCTGATACTCTTTCTTCCAGTTGATTGAGTCGGTTACTGAAGCTTGTGCATTTGTCATGTATTTCTCGTGTCATGGTTTTCATCTCTGTCCGTTCGTTTATGGCCTTCTCTGCATTAATTATTCTGGTTATCAATTCTTCCACTCTTTTTTCAAGATTTTTAGTTTCTTTGCGCTGGGTACGTAATTCCTCCTTTAGCTCTGAGAAGTTTGATGGACTGAAGCCTTCTTCTCTCATCTCGTCAAAGTCATTCTCCGCCCAGCTTTGATCTGTTGCTGGTGATGAGCTGTGTTCCTTTGGAGGGGGAGATGCACTCTTATTTTTTGAATTTCCAGCTTTTCTGCCCTGCTTTTTCCCCATCTTTGTGGTTTTATCTGCCTCTGGTCTTTGATGATGGTGATGTACTGATGGGGTATTGGTGTGGGTGTCCTTCCTGTTTGTTAGTTTTCCTTCTAACAGTCAGGACCCTCAGCTGTAGGTCTGTTGGAGATTGCTTGAGGTCCACTCCAGACCCTGTTTGCCTGGGTGTCAGCAGCAGAGGCTGCAGAAGATAGAATACTGCTGAACAGTGAGTGTACCTGTCTGATTCTTGCTTTGGAAGCTTCCTCTCAGGGGTGTACTCCACCGTGTGAGGTGTGGGGTGTCGGTCTGCCTCTAGTGGAGGATGTCTCCCAGTTATGCTACTCAGGGTTCAGGGACCCACTTGAGCAGGCAGTCTGTCCGTTCTCAGATCTCAGCCTCCATGTTGGGAGATCCACCGCTCTCTTCAAAGCTGTCAGACAGAGTCGCTTGCATCTGCAGAGGTTTCTGCTGCTTTTTTTTGTTGTTGTTGTTGTTTAGCTGTGCCCTGTCCCCAGAGGTGGAGTCTACAGAGACTGGCAGGCCTTCTTGAACTGCTGTGAACTCCACCCAGTTCCATCTTCCCAGGGCTTTGTTTACCTACTTAAGCCTCAGCAATGGCGGGCACCCCTCCTCCAGCCTCGCTGCTGCCTTGTGGTTAGATCACAGACTGCTGTGCTAGCAATGAGGAAGGCTCTGTGGGCGTGGGACCCTCCCAGCCAGGTGTGGGATATAATCTCCTGGTGTGCCCGTTTGCTTAAAGCGCAGTATTGGGGTGGGAGTTACCTGATTTTACAGGTGTTGTGTGTCTCAGTTCCCCTGGCTAGGAAAAGGGATTCCCTTCCCCCTTGGGCTTCCCAGGTGAGGCGATGCCTCGCCCTGCTTCAGCTCTTGCTGGTCGGGCTGCAACAGCTGACCAGCACTGATTGTCTGGCACTCCCCAGTGAGATGAACCCAGTACCTCAGTTGATAATGCAGAAATCACCTGTCTTCTGTGTCGCTCACGCTGGGAGCTGGAGACTGGAGCTGTTCCTATTCGGCCATCTTGCTCCGCCCGAAGATGAGTCTTTAATTTAGGTCAGACAAATGACTGATTTTTGCAGTTGATGTCTGATTCTCATGCCTTATTCTTTAGCTCTGGAAAACTGACCCTCACAGACACAAGTTGGCATGAATGTAGGTATTCTTTATCTGGTTTTACGAATGCTGATGCAGCACCATGCTTCTTACACAATATAAAAGTGAATCACAGCTGCCCCACCGCACGTCTAAGCAGCAAGGGACTTGAGTATGAGACCTTTGCTTACGAAGGGCAGAGAGGAAACCTGGGAAGAGCTTTGAGAGGGGAAAAGCAGCAAGCTGAGGGGCTTCTCCTTTCTCGGCGGGAAGTGAGAGACACTGTCTCACTTTTCAGGGCTTTTGGTGGAGTTGGGGAAGGCAAGCCCATGGTCTGGCCCATTCTTAGTGACTTCTTGCCAGCACTGACTCACTTGGCTTGGTGTAGAATTAAGTTGGTATCACGCCACAGGAAACCACAAGGCCACAGAGGTGGCTGGCTCACCCTCCCTCTGCCCAGAATTGGCTTTTTTGAACTACTTTCTGACTTCCTCCCTCATCCTCACCCAGACCAATTTTCCCACCTGTCCCTTTCTCAGCCCTTCCTTATGGATTCGTTTGTCCATTTTTGCACTGCTTCCTTCCTTTAGCAAGCATTCTTTCCAAATCCCTTCGGAAGTGTTCTTGTGAGATGGTTTCCAGCAATCTTAAGACAGAGGTCGAAATCTTGAGTCACTCCCATGTGACCTCCCGTTTTCTGGAAAGTCCTAGTTCACTTAAGCCACCATGTCCAATGATTGGGGTTTATTTAGGTGGAACTCACTTCCCTGTCTCTGGATTTTCATTGCTGATTGTTGTGGTTTTGTTTTTCACACATTGGGGATTTCCTTCCTGACTCTTCCTTCTTGACCCCAATCCACTGCTGATTAAATCTCTGTGTGGATCCTTCACCAGGCCCTGTGTAAGCTACTCAGCCATGAGACCCACCTGGGTGCTCAGGTCTGAACCTCAGGGATCTAGTGGAGTAGAAGGAGTGCTGATTCTAGAACTAAAAAGTGGGCTTCAAGTGCAAGTTCTGCTGCTTGGTCACTCTCAGAACCTATATCTGGTATTATACTCTTTTCCTTAGCATTCCAGCTTTTCAATGCTGGACAAGTGGGAATATCCTGTAGCATGGACCCAACCTGCTCAGAAATGGGTGAGGCTCAGATGATGTGAATAAACAGGCCACCAGAAAGGAGGATGCAAAAACACACACACACAAGTATTATCTCATGCCATAATACCCATAAATGTTAGAGCTGGAAGGGTCCTTGAAGTTTTACAGATGGGAAAGGGGCTTGCCAAAAGTGACAGAGAGAGGAGCAGATCCTTGGCTTTCACCTGGGTCTCTTTTCCTAGACTGGGACTCTTTCCATGGTTTCATCACAACCTCATGTTTGGTTCCAAAATTCTCTAGACCAGTTAAATGGGGCCTCTGTCTGTTTATAACAAAGGCATGGAGAGGCTGATGAGATTTTTC
Organism: Macaca mulatta; assembly: GCF_049350105.2. NCBI lineage: Eukaryota > Metazoa > Chordata > Mammalia > Primates > Cercopithecidae > Macaca > Macaca mulatta. Next base: position 93,503,846 of record NC_133418.1, read on the forward strand.
CTAGGAAAAAGTACTCTTTTTCTCTTTTGTCCTGAACAAGTTCACAATCTTTGCTCACAGACCCACCGTTGAAGCCCTCCCATTTTGCCCCAGGCAAGGCACTCCATGTATTTCCTGGGAACTGCTGCTTCACTGGCACCCAAGTCATGGCTATGGGGCCATGGAATGCATTCAAGGAGCAGCCAGCACCCAGGTTCTTGTCACCCCAGTTCCTACTTCTACGTGGGATTCTGAGAATAATAATGATGATCAGATAGACATGATGAATAGGGGAAGTTTAACATAGTAACAATACTGACACTGATCAAGACTAGAAAATTATAGTTGCCAGATCACTAGAATTATTGACTATTCTGGTCTGGCTACTTAGCTGCAGATGGAAGACAGCCAAGAATCACAGGGAGAGGAAGCTTGACCAGGAGGCCATGAGCTGATCCCTGAGGTGACTGTGGTTGCCATTCTATGTTTACCATTCTTTGTGCCTGCCCCTCCTCTGCTGCTCCTCCTTTGGGTCTTCTGCCTTCCCTCTCCTCTGCTTATGTGCTAAGTCTACAGATTCCTCTGCTCCGATCCACAGATATGACATATGGAGGGTCAAAACCTTCCCCATCCAACTCCATGTTCCTTCCAAGTTCCAGGGAGCTTCCAAGCCACCAGGGACCACTAATTTCCAGAAGCCTCTGGTCCTCATGAGAGAACGAGGAGCAAATCCAAGCACTGGGCAGACCCTGCAAGAGTGCCGCACCTTCACCCTTCTCTGCATATCCTGGGCTCGGGGACCCGGGGGGAGTTGGCAGTGGCTAACAAGTTCCATTCCATCTACTCCTTCTGGGAGAGTGGACCTGGAACCTGGGGCCCTTCTCTAGGTCCCCCAGAGCCAAACTATCAAATAAGTGACAGCTAAGATTCTATCGACTTCCCACTGTCTGGTTCTTTTCTTTCCTTGTGACATTTTTACACTGTGTATTTTAATTTGGGTTTGCAGAATTTGACAAGATTCTTGTTCGATTTCCTTCCTCAAAGCACTTTATTGTGATTGCAACATTGAAAACAGAGAAACAAACCACATCCATGTGTTTTCTTAAGACAGGCCTGAAAGCCTTGTACCCTGCTGTGTCACACTACACGCTGTTTCGTCCTCTACTCTCCTCACTCTGATTCCTTTAAGGCCAAACTTTCTCACTGCTGCTGCCAACCCTGTGTTAGTGAGACTCAATGAGATGGTTTTTCCTCTGCCCCCCATGCCTATACAGTATAAAGGGGCCATCCTGGGTGGGGTCCAGCTAGGAAAGCCCAGCCTCTGATCTCCATTGCTGTCAGAAGATTCTAGAATCACAGGGGCTTGGGTTTGAATCTTGGTTATACCTTACCAGCCATGTGACTTTTTATGACAACTCTGAGTCCAGCCAGCTTTCCTGTTTATTAAAAAATGTATCTCTCTCATAGGGATTTTTTGAAAAGTAAATGAGATGAATATGGAATGCCTGGCACATATTACCATCTTCATACACTTTTGTCCTCCTCAAACTGTCTCTCACTATGGAGGTGATTTTGCCTTGGCCAGCAGGCTGGAGGCCTCCTGGAGAAGCATTGAAAGCAAGAAATTGTGTCTCCTAAAAGAACTTTACATTACTTGCTAGATCAATAAAGAGATATGAATGTCTTAATTTACCCAATCTTCATAAAATGCACCAAAATAAAGTTAATGATACAAGAAATCCCCTTAAAATTTTCAACAAGGCTCGCTCAGGATGCTGAGAGGCAACTGTATGATTGTAGCTCATGAGATAAAATTTATGTTTCAGAAAATGCTAAATATTATGTTATGAACTTTCAAAATTACTCATGAATAGCCAAAATCTCAAATATTAACCCACAAATGCCAAACATCAACTTACTTTCAAAGCTCTGGAGAGAGCGGCAGATATTTTCCAAAAGTGTAAAAAACGGTGGAAGGAAAGGTCCCATCAGAAGACAATATTGGCCAGGCATGGATCAAACCACCAGCAAGTGATTCCTGCAGTAGGGAAGAGTCTGTGGAGAATGTCAGTCCAGTTTTCATTTCCTCTCCTTGGGTTTTGGGAAAACTAAACTTACTCTGGAGAACAGATCTGAGGTTGTCAGCTTGCTCTCGGTCCCTGATTGCTTTGGGGAATATGCTCCTTTTGGGGGTTATATGCCTAGGGATGCAAACAGTAGTTTAATGAACTTCTTTTTGCAGGAGAAAAGGGGTTCTTTTCTTTTTAAAAGTAAAATAAAGAAAATAACAGCATTAGCAATACTGAGTTCCTGTGGAGAGTTCCAGTACAAGAACAAATTTAGAACAGGAACAGCAGGTGATCTTCCTGGAGCCTTTTGTGCTCTGAGTTGACTTCTTAGAGGCCATTGTAATAAAACTAGGAAGTTGGCCCAAGAGATCTGGAGGAAGTGCTCAAGTTTTCATATTATACCTATTTCAAATATATCAATATATCAGCCTGCATTTTGCATCTGTGTTAGGCCATTCTTGCATGGCTACAAAGAAATACCCGAGACTGGGCAATTGAGAAAGAAAAGAGGCTTAATTGGCTCATGTTTCTGCAGGCTGTACAGGAAGCATGGTGAGAGCATATGCTCAGCTTCTAGAGCGGCCTCAGGAAGCTTTTAATGATGGCGGAAGGCTAAGGGGAGCAGGCACGACACATGGTGAGAGCGGGAGCAACAGAGAGAGAGGGAGTCTCCACACACTTTTAAAAAGCTGGATCTCATAACTCACTCGCTATCATGAAGACAGCACCAAGCCGTGAGAGATCTGCCCCCATGACCTAAACACCTCTCACCAGGCCCCACCTTCAACACTGAAGATTACATTTCAACATGAGATTTGGGTGGGATAATTATCTAAATCATAATAGCATCCTTGCTCTGTGGAGTGGTGAAGTTTAGGAGGGTGAGTAAAAAGCTTGGGTTCAGTTTTTGCAATGCTGGCCGTAGAGTTTACTCAATGCCCAGCATAGTACCTGACATATGACAGAGCGTCGTTATGGTTGATCAATAAATGGATGTGTAAATATTGCCTAGTGTAGAAGTTGCTCTGGAATCCATCCTTAAAACATAGTATGGGAGTGGGGACACTTAAGGTTGAAGACCTATGGATGAAAACTAAGTTCTCCTGAGGAGCCTGTGAACTCCAGTGATACCGTTTGCACACACAGCTTTGCATGTGGGCCAAGCCAGACATTCAAGCTATGCTCTTTTGCCTTTAACTAAAACCTGGTTCTGATATTGTTTTCATTCATTCATTTGTTATTCAGCAAATACTTCTTGACTATAATAGTATGCCAACCATATACAGGCAGAGTTTAGCATTGAATAAAACAGATAATATCTCTGCCTTTGTGGAATTTATTGTATTAGTGAATGTAATACTAGAGGCTACAATAGATAAACCCAGAAATCTCAGTGAGCAAGCACAATAGAAATTTATTTTTTGTTCCTGTAAAGTCAATAAGCAACAAGGGTAGAGGGAAATGTTCAGCTCATTGTATTCATTTAAGCACTTGAGTTTATTGAAAGCTCTGTCGTCTCTAATTTGTGACTTCCAACGTCACCCTGCTCGTTGACATCTGTTGTCAGACAGTAGAAAAGACAAAATGGGAGCCTGGACATTGTGCACATCACTTTTACCCATTATTACATTCGTCAATATTCAATTATGTGGCTTTAGCCATATATAAGGGAGCTGCAAAATGTAGCTCCTGGCTGGGTAGTGACTTCCCAGCAGAAACTCTTCATTAGAGAAGGAGAGCATGAATATTTGGTGGGAAGATTAACATTCCTGCCACATTCACATTCTGTTGGGTGCAGGAAGACAGACAATAAACATATAAGTGAGTACACTATGTAGCATTTCAGATGATAATAGGAAAAATAAATCAGGGGAGGGGAATTAAGGATGCAAATAGTTGTAATAATAATTTTCTCCAATGGCTATTCATTGGTCTATATTGACTGCGGATCACATGTGAGTTGATCCTTGAATAAGTGAAGAGGTAAGGACTTTCCTTTCTGAATTGTGCAAGAGCAGTTCAGATTGGAAAGAGAAACTTTACTTTGTGTCTAGCTAGCCACCAAACCCACATGGTGGTTGCCACCATGACTCTGTGGTGACAGAGTTTTTTGGGTGAGAAATACATTATAAAAAACATAAGGATTATGCAAAAGGATTAAAGTGGGTTTACATTTGCTTCTGGCCTTTTCTATTCCCCCAGCCTTTGTGTATTTTCAGTGAGGACCCAGGCTGAAGTTTACATGCTTTTAGTTTTGACTCTGTGTCCATTTTTTCATAATCTCATCTTCCTGATTATAAGAGGATTCTCCCAGATGTGCATTTGCTTGATTGATTGATTTCCTCAGTAGTAATAAAGTAATATGACCTTTATCTTAAGGAACACTAGCTGGTTAATTAACAAAAGTTTAGTTAGAAAGGAACTGGTAAAGGAAGTTAAATGATGCTAAGAATATACGAAATGATGGAAGAAACTTCTGTGTTTAGTAAAAGGCAGATGCTTAGATATTTGTGAAAACATAACTCATCCCTTGCATTGTAGACACAATTCAAGAAACATTTTTTGATACTTCTATAGATCTGGCTTTATGCTAGGCACCAGTGAAAGAGTGGTAAACACAGTTTTGCTCCTAATCTCAGAGGCCCACTGTCTAGGCACGAGACAAAGACACTTTACCGACCAGAAGGCTGAATTTCAGCCACACTAAGAAGGGTCATAAGTGCTATGCTAACAATCATGGTTTTACTAGTGAAGAACTATCGAAGAGATAGTTTTTCTGCTGGGAAATGGGTGATGGTTGTAGAAACTGGCATTTGCTTGTCATGTGACAGTTGGCAAGTCAACCTCTCTGACTCCCACTTGCTTTTGCCTGAAAAAGGAAGGTAATAATAACTTCCTTACTTACCTCACAGGGCTATCATAAGGATCAAATGAAATCAAGATATGTGAAAGAAATGTTATTCATATGTTAAGAACTATTATTAGGATTAGTTAATAACATAGAAGTCTGAGAGAACAAAGGAGTATTGGGTGTTGACTAGTGATGCTCTGAGAATATGGCAAAAATCTTTCATCCAGAGTGAACATATGTAGGAGTGAAACCAGTCTTGGTTAAAAAAATCTGAACAATGGAATATATTGAAAAAACATTTTTTTTATTTTAAAGTAAACGTTGTTGTAAAGAAAGAAAATGAATAAGAATGCCCTTAGGTTACAGACAAGAATGTACATCTGGTTGAAAAGGACAGAGCAGACTGGGAAGAAGCTTCTGCAGAGGCAAGATAAAGGCCAGCAGTGACTTCTAAAGAGAGCTAGAGACACAGCCAGGGCATAGAGGGCCAGGGCATGAATTCAAAAGCACTGAAGTCTCCACAGCTGCTGGTCTAGCTCTGAACAACCTTTCAGGGAACACTCCATAGTCTTTCTTGAATCATCTTCCTCCAGAAAGCACTTGGCCCTGAGGGAGCTCACTCTTCAAAAAATAAGTTATGACTCTTGGCAACATTTTTACTTTTCTTACCTTTTGTGATTTCCTGAAAGTGTGGCTCCCACTGGGAAGAGGTCTGTGTCCAGAAGGCCTCGGAGCTTATCTGGATTTTCTGTGAATCTTAAAACCTCACATGCCAATGCAAGGTATATTAAAAGCCAAAACATCTCTTAGGAGAATAAGGTAAGTTAATGTAATACAATGTACGTCACAGTTGGTCTATTCCCAGGTGGTAAAATTCCATTACTTCAGTTAAAATTTCAGAATTCATCCTAATGTGAAAAGCATATACAGTAGATATTCAGTATGGAAAAAGTTCCAACTTTAGTTTTTTTTCCCTTCATTTATACTATATGAAAAAGTATCAAAGAAGAGACTGATGTCAGCAAGATGGTGGAATAAGATTTTTCAGCACTCATCCTTTTGCAGACACATCAATTTAAACAAATATGTATGCAAAAAAATGCCTTCACAAGAGCTAAGAATACCAGTTGAGAGACTATAGCACCTGGGTACAGCATAGAAATGAGAAAAGATGCACTGAAGAGGGTAGGAAGAATAGTTTTACATTATCTGTGTTACCACTTCCCCAACCCTAGGCAGAACAGTGAAGAGAGATATCCTTCACTTGGATATCTCTCCAAGATATCCAAGGAGATATCCAGGGAGAGGGAAGTGAGCACTAAACTTTGCCTTGGACCCAATCCACTTGGGGATTAAACCTCCAAACCCACTCTGATGCCAAGTGTGACCCCACAGCTTCAGGTTCCACCCTAGCACCCTGAGCCAGCTCCTGCACACTCAGGTTCAAAACTTATCCCAGCACCAGGTCAATGCCTACAGACCCAGACATCAAGCGTCAGTGGAAATAGGCTCCAGGCTTGCCCTCACCAACTCAGACTCTAGGCCTATTGCCCTTGGATTCAATCAACAGGTCTACCCCAGTGGATTCTGACCCCAGGCCCACTCACCTGCTGACCTAGGCATTAGGCCAGTCTTCTTGAATACTGCAGCAGAAAGGCCACCCTCAGATTATACCAGACAATGGGCTGGATGGGCTGGCTGGTGAAAAACTTTCCTAGACAAAGCCAGTTTGCAAATACTGGAATAAGTCACTACTTCTTTAAATGCTCAGATATCAATAGAAGGAAGAAAGAAACATGAAAAAGCAAGTTGATAGAACACCACCAAAAGAATACTCTCCCAGTAGCTGACCTCAAGGAAATAGAGATATAAAAACTGCTTGACAAGGATTTCAAAATAATTGTTTTAAGGAAGTTCAGCCAACTTCAAGAAAATGTAAAGAAATTCAAAGAAATCAGGAAAACAATGCATGACCAAAATGAGAAATTTAACAGTGATATTGAAATTATTTAAAAAGACAGAAATTCTAGAGCTGAAAAACACAATGAATGAAATGAAAATGCAATAGATAGTATCAAAAGCAATATTCATTAAGCAGTTGAAAGAATCTGTGAATTGGAAGACAGGTTATTTGAAAACATACAGCCAAAGGAGAAAAAAAATGATAAAAAGGAATTTTTAAAAAGCTTTTGGGTCTTATGGGACAACCTCAAAAGTGCAGATTTTGAGTCATAAAAGCTCAAGATGGAGACAATGGGGGTATAAAGATTATTTAAAGAAATAATAGCAGAAAACTTTACAAATATGGGGAAAGATATAAATATGCAGGTAAAGAGGGTCAAATGTCTCCAATAAGTTTCAATTAAACAAAACTATACCAAGGCACATTATAATCCAACCATTAAAAACCAAAGAGAGGATCCTGAAAGTAGCAAGAAAAAAGAAGCAAATAACATATCATAGAGTTCCAATGAGGTTAGCAACACATTTATCAGCAGAGACCTTAAAGGCCAGGGATAGTGGGATGATATATTCAGGATGCTGAAGAAAAAACTCTGCCAACCAAAAATATTGTACCTCAAAAGTTGAAATAAAGGAGAAATGAAGGAGAGATAAAGACTTTCCCAGACAAAAACTGGGAAGGATGTTTATATCGCTAAGCTTGTCTTACAAGAAATGCTAAAGGAAGTTCTTCAAACTGAAAGACAAGAACACTAATTAGTAATACAAACACATATGAAAGTGTAAAACTCACTGGTAAAAGTAAACATACAGTCAAATTCAGGACACTGATTCTGTAATGGTGGTGTGTAAATTGCTTACATATTTAGTATGAAGGTTAAGAGACAAAACTATTAAAAATAATGACTACAATAATTTTTAAGAGATATACAATATAAAAAGATGTAAATTGCAGCATCAAAAACATAAAATGTGAGGAAGGATGGAGCAAAAGTTTAGGGTTTGGTATGCAACCAAAATTAGGTTGTTATCAACTTTAAATGTTATAACTTTTATACTTTTAAGAAGTTTTATGTAAGCTTCATGGTAACCATAAGGGAAAAACCTACAGTAGATACACATAAGACAAAAAGTAAGCAATCGCAGCATAACACTAGAGAAAATCACTTAATCACAAAGTAAGAAAATAAAATAGGCTAAAAGCAACAAAAGATCTATAAAACAACCAGAACAATAAAATGGCAGTAGTAAGTCCTTACCTATCAATAATTACTTTGAAAATAAATAGATTAAATTTTTAAATCAAAAGACATAGAGTGGCTGAATGGAAAAAAAATTTAAAAAAACAAGACCCAACTATATGCTGCATACAAGAGACTCATCTCACATTTAGGACACACATGGACTGCAAGTGAAGGGATGGAAAAAAATATCCATGCAAATAAAAACCAAAAAAGAGCAGGTTGGCTATACGTATATCAGATAAACTTTAAGTCAAAAACTGTAAAATAAGGCAAAAAAATTATTATATAGAGAAAGGGGCTCAATTTATCAAGAGGATATAACAATTGTAAATATATATGTACCCAACACTGAGACAGCTAAATATAGGTCTAATCCCAGCACTTTGGGAGGCTAAGGTGGGCAGATCACCTAAGGTCAGGAGTTCATAACCAGCCTTGCCAACATAGTGAAACCCTGTCTCTACTAAAAATACAAAAATTAGCTGGGTGGGTGGCACGTACCTGTAATCCCAGCTGCTCGGGAGGCTGAAGCAGGAGAATTACTTGAACTGGGGAGTCGGAGGTTGCAGTGAGCCAAGATCACGCCACTACACTCCAGCCTGGACGATAGAGCGAGACTTCATCTAAAAAAAAAAAAAAGCGCAATGAGATATCATCTCACACCTGCTGGAATGGCTATTACCAAAAAGATGAAAGATAACAAGTTTTAGCAAGGATGTAGAGAAAAGGGAACCCTTGCACACTGCTGGTGGGAATGTAAATTAGTACAACCATTATGGAAAACAGTATGAATAGTCCTCAAAAAAGTAAAAATAGAGCTTCCATATGATCCAGCAATCCTACTATAGGGTATATACCAAAGGAAATGAAATCAGAATGTCAAAGAGATATCTGTATTTCTATGTTCACTGCAGCATTATGCACAATAGCTAAGATAAAGAATTAACCTGTTAATCAATAAATAAATGGATAAAAAATGTGGCATACGTACACGATAAATACTATTCATCTCTATAGAAGAAGAAAATCTTGTCATTTGCCATAACATGGATGTTCCTGGAGGACGTTATTTATATGAAAGAAGTCACATACAGAAAGACAAATACTCAATGATCTCACTTATGTGTGGAATCTAAAAAGGTGGAATTCATAAAAGTTGTGAGCAGAATGGTGGTTGCCAAGGGCTGAGAGGGGGAGGGTTTTGGGGAGATTTTTGTCCAATAATAAAGAATTTCAGTTACACAGAAGGAATAAATTCAAGAAATCTGTTGTACAACTTGGTCACTGTAACTTAATAATGATGTGTACTTTGAAAATCTCTAAGACAATTTAACTGTACTCACCGGAAGAAATGATAAATATGTGAGGTAACGTGTATGTTATTCAGCTCAATGGAGCTATTTAACAATGTATACGTGTTTAAAAACATCATATTATACATGATAAATGTGTACAATTTTAATTTGTTAATTAAAGAAATAAAATCAAGTCAGAGAAATAAAATGATGGCAAATATTTTGCTAAATAATAAGCAATTATACCAATTCAAGTTTTTGTCAAATGTCAGTATTTGGGGTTTCAACTAGTTATTACAGAGCTGAAAATTCTGCTGACAACACAAACCCTTTTGAAAATTTATTTCACTTTTATCTTTCAATGCTTCGTAGTAATAGAGAGGACTTTCACCTGTAGATAAGAAGGGTTGAAGATTTACTGAGTGGGGAGAAGCACACCAACATTAGTTTCTCCTGTGGACAACAGATTTAATCTATGTTTTATTTCATTCTGCTAAGAGTTAATCCTTACAGGCTGGGCGTGGTGGCTTATGCCTGCAATCCCAGCACTTTGGGAGGCCAAGGCAGGAGGATCACAAGGTCAGGAGATCAAGACCATCCTGACTAACACGGTGAAACCTGGTCTCTACTGAAAACACAAAAAAATTAGCCGGGTGTCTCAATTAAAAAAAAAAAAAGAGTTGGTCCTTACAAAGCAAGTATGGCCACCTGCATTTTGTAAATGAGAATATCGATGCCAAGAGAGAGATTTTTGCCAAAGGTCACACAGAAGTGGTGGAGCTAACATTCAAGCCAGCCTATGGAACTCCAAAGTCTGAGCTCTTTCCTCAGCCTATCCCTTTAGCTTTTCCTGGAACATTGGCTGGGGAATGCCCAAGAGGAAGGGGAGTGCTTGTTAAACTGGGTAGATTAGTGCATAGAGGAAAAGCCTCTCAATCAAAGAGTTGTGAGGGTTTGGAAGAATTGACTAATTACAAAACATGATCTAGGCTCAGTCCCTTTCTCCCCAGCTCCTTCCTTCTTTCTTTCAGGGCAGAATTTCTCCAGCTTGGCTCTACTGACATTCATTGTTGTTCATTTTATTGGGGTGGGACTGTCTTGTGGTTTGTAGGGTGTTTAGTGGCATTACTGGCCTCCATCCATTAAATGCCAGTAGCATCCCTCCCCAGTTGTGACAATAAAATATATCCCTAGACATTGCCAAATGGCATCTGGGGTAGGGAATCTTCCAGATTTAACAACCGGTTTTGGTTGTGTCTTTGTTTTTGAGATGGAGCCTCACTCTGTCACCCAGGCTGGAGTGCAGTGGCATGATCTCGGCTCATTGCAACCTCTGCCTCCCAGGTTCAAGTGATTCTCCTGCCTCAGTCTCCAGAGTAGCTGGGACTACAGGTGGGCCACTGCTCCCGGATGATATTTGTATTTTTAGTAGAGATAGGGTTTCACCATGTTGGCCAGGCTGGTCACGAACTCCTGACCTCAGGTGATCCACCTGCCTTGGCCTCCCAAAGTGCTGGGATTATAGGTGTGAGCCACTGTGCCTAGCCAACAACCAGTTTTATAGTGACCAACCATCCCAGTTTGCCCTGGACTGAAGATTTACTAGGATCTCTGAGGCATATTTCAGGGATTCAAGGCTGCAACTAGGATAGTCCAGGGCAAACTGGGATATTTGGTCAACCAACAAGTAAAGTTTCATCTCCTGGTTAAATTAAGGCTGTGGTGGGAGGAGGCATTGTGTTGATTGTGTGCTTGTCCCGGCAGTCTTTAGTTTCTCTAAGCTGTTGCTATATCAAGTACATCTGCCTAATACTCCTTTCTTCCCCCTCAGGTAGCCTGCTAGGGTTGTAGGGGAGGCGTCCTACCTAAGGAAGGCTGGCTGAGCCACTATATGGGTCATTACAGGACAGAAGAAGACCAGAGTGAATGCTGGCCTCTGTGTGTGTGTGTGTGTGTGTGTGTGTGTGTGTGTGTGTTTGTGTGTGTGAGAGAGAGAGAGAGTGTGTGTGTGTGTGTGTGTGTGAGAGAGAGTGTGTGTGTGTGAGAGAGAGAGTGTGTGTGTGTGTGTGAAAGAGAGAGAGAGAGAGAGGGTGTGAGAGAGAGAGAGTGTGTGAGAGAGAGATTGTGTGTGTGAGAGAGTGTGTGTGTGAGAGAGTGTATGTGTGAGAGAGAGTGAGAGAGAGAGAGAGAGTGTGTGTGTGTGTGTGTGTGTTGAACTAGAGAACTGGTAGGGGCAGTTGGGAGGGTGCTGGACTGCAGAGAGCCCATTAGTGCTGCTCCAGTGGATGTGCACATCTGTGTTTACACTGACAGTTAATGGATATCGGATGGGGAAAGGTTTTTTTCAGCTATGTGTTACTGCAGCCTATGACTATGTGGTATGAGCATTTTAATATCTTTGGTGTTTTGAAATACTTTTATGAGTTACTCTGACAACTTGTCAAGGATGAGAGAAACAAATAAAAGACATCTCAAAAATAGTTTGCTATTAGGATTTTCTTTGTTGAGATGTTGATGATGTCTTTTCAACAGTGATAAATGTTTTGGTTCTTTGTAAATTTACAAGGCACTTCCAAAATGTCATTTGTCCCTCATTCTTCTATTCTTGATGTCATTCTATGATCCTGTACAAGATGAAAACAATCTGCGTTCTGAAGGTAGTTAAGTAACATGCTGAGGTCAAATGCCAGGATTTGAGTCAGGTTCATGGGGCTCCATTTCCTGTGACCTCTCTATTCCACCAGGCTGCGAAAGAATGACTCTTGCATTCATGCACTCAGTCTGTGTTTCTGTAAACCTGAATGGTAAAATGATGGAGGGTGTGAATCAGTTCTATTAGCAGTGACTCTGACAATGGTCCTTCCCCTCTTCTGTCTTCCCCTTCTCTGTCTTGCAGCAAGTGGGAGGACAAAGCAGGTTTCATGAGAGCAGTGCCCAAGACCCACAGTCACCTACTGCCAAGGTAACAACCCTACTGATATCTGGATGTATTTTCCTGTGCTCTTTGACACAGGCGTGGAGACACAGGTGTGACACACCTGTGCTCTTTGACACATGTAATTTGCTGTGCATAATTGTTTGCACTTTCCTTGATTATGTAATCCAGTGGCTTTTGCCAAGAACTCTTTGTGCCCTGAAGCTCTGAGCTGGTTCCCTCCTATTGGTGGACCTTATTTCATTTTATTGGGAGGCATAATTTTCAGGTTACAGAGCAGTGATAACTACCTGCCAGTGTCTCTTAGGAGTGAGGTACCTGGAGTTGAGGGACCCCAACCTGTGGCAATGACAGCGGACGAGTTGGTTTTCTTTGTGAACGGCAGAAAGGTAAGTAGGAGCTGACCTCTGGTTTGTTGTCCCTGCTCCCTGGGAGGGGACATCTGTCCTCTGGAAGAGCCATATCTTGTTCTCTGTCTTTCCTGTTCCCTCTTAATTGTTATCCTGTCTTTCTCTCTCTCCCTTTAAAGGTGTTGCTGCATTTTGGTAACGCTGGGGAAGAAGACCTTCTCAGGGCTAGAGCACAGACAAGATACTCAGAAGGCAAAGGAATGAGGGAGAGAGAGGCAAGCAGAGAGGCATCTGTGAACTAGCTGCCAACTCTCTGCAGTAGTGGAGATTGGCACAGAATGAGAAAGGGGAGTTGAGTTCTAGGTGAGATTTGAGGTCATCACTACACTTCTATTTCTGGGTTTAATCAAATATATCCTAAAATTTATGTTGCTCTCTTTACAGAGAGAAGGAACAGGAATGTGTTTTCTTGCTTTTATCAGGATATAAGATGTACACAGCCTTTGAATCTAATATATTATATACATAGGTTTAACAGCCAGTCCTGATTCACTGTGTGGTGACATATACCGACACCTTGTGGCAAACCACAATTTTTTTTTTCCATAAAGGGCGTCTCCCGCATTCTCCGCACTCCCCACCCCCACACACTTAGTTCTACATGTAAGTTGCAAATCTCTCACCTACTTGAATTTACCTTATTGGTGCACAGGGACTTAGGGAAGGTGACATGGGTAGCAGCCCTTGGACAAGAGTGAGAATCTTTGCAAATTTTAATGTGGTGCAGGGAGACAGGGGGCAAGCATATTACATGGTCTCCAGCCTCCATTTGCCCCCCTACAACACTGCTGAGATGCTCACACCTGTTCAACTCCCCACTTGGGAATGAAAAGGATAGTAAAAGAGTCCCATAGTTGCACATTGTAACTAACTGTGTGGACAGTGCGTGATGAATGTGCCCAATGTGTCCCCCAAATAAGGGCAATTTTATTTGTCTTGCTATATTGGCACTTTTGCATTGAGTTGAGAAACTTTTGATATAATTTTGAGTGACTTTTGATGTAATTTTCAAGAATAATAATGTGCTTCACAGGACTCCTAGGTCTTAAATTTCCAGGATGTGTGTGGGTGACCGTAAAAGATATTTCATGAGCTGTTTCAGCATCGGTGCTCCAAAGATTGATGGATTCCCTTTGAGTGGTGCCTTTGGGAGGTGCTGGGGAATGGGGACAGCCATGTTCTTCCGGGTTCAGAGTTTCCTCTCTGAGCTGCATCCTTTGCAGGGATGGCGCCTGGCACCAACCCAAGAAATAGGGCAAAGCTTTCAAGTTGACAGTAGTAAGATTTTGCATCCAACATTTCAACAACTTCTTTCATTCAGCAATTACAGTGTAGAAATTTAGGAAACCATTGTACAACTGGCTTTCTAGGAGACCTACTTACACAAAGACATCTCTGGAATTTTTATTAGTAATTTTTACATTGGGTAAACAGCTAGATTCAATGAATTCCAAGGTTATGTCTTACTCTTAGGTTTTATTGTTTATTAAACCAAATCATTGGTTAACGTGTGAAAGTGTACGTTTCTGGCCGGGCGCGGTGGCTCAAGCCTGTAATCCCAGCACTTTGGGAGGCCGAGACGGGTGGATCACGAGGTCAGGAGATCGAGACCATCCTGGTGAACACAGTGAAACCCCGTCTCTACTAAAACTACAAAAAACTAGCTGGGCGAGGTGGCGGGCGCCTGTAGTCCCAGCTACTCGGGAGGCTGAGGCAGGAGAATGGCGTGAACCCGGGAGGCGGAGCTTGCAGTGAGCTGAGATCAGGCCACTGCACTCCAGCCTGGGCGACAGAGAGAGACTCCATCTCAAAAAAAAAAAAAAAAGAAAGAAAGTGTACGTTTCTGCTCTTCTTCAGGGATGGCTTGCTGTTATGCACTAAATCTAGAAAGCAGCATTTCAAGGTAAATCTGGTTTGGGGAAAATTATTTTCCCTTGCATTTTACTTTCACTTTAGGAAAGTAATTTTAAATTTTTAAATGGTATCATCACATCAAACCCTATTATTTCTAGAAGCTTCTACTACTGCCAGTTTCTGTGATGAATATCCATGTTTGTAATTTATAATGGTGCAGCATGTTCAGAAACTTCAAGAACGGCAGAAGGGCAATGCAGAAAGTAATTATGTGAAAGTAGTGCTGTAAAAACAAGGCCAAGCAAGGGAATTCCTGGGCAAACAATGACAGCTGTGAGAAAGTTGTCCTCATTTTTATTCGGAAGATATTCTAGACCTTTTGTTACAGGAATTGTGCAAAGTAGTTACCAAAGAAGCTCTAAGAACTTAGTGACTCATTCTTAAATGTGAGCCTACTCCTCTCCTTGTTTTGTACCACCGTCCAGGACTCTGTTTTCACTAAATGGGGTCCTGCAGAAGGTGTTAGATGCAAAAAGTCGAATACCTCTAGGGCCTTCTGTGGTGGTGATGAGCCTTGATGACTATTGTTTTCACATCTTCTTTTGTTCTAGAGTCAGAGTCAAAGGGAAGGAACTGTCCAGTCTTTTTTTTTTTTTTTTTTTTTTTTTTATTGTAATGACAGCCTTTTTGCAAGGCAGCATTCTAGCTTTTCTGAGTAGTCACTCTGTCTAGGGGAGACTGTGGCACCTGGAAGAATCTGGGAGGATTTGGCAGGTAGGGTGCAGCCAAAGGTGTCCACGAGTGATCCCCACAACAAGTGAGTGTTGGCTACAGAGATCCTCACGGTGACTTTCACTCACTCACTCACTCATCATTCACTTGCTCACTCCCCATATAGTCAACATTTATCAAGCTCCTTCTGAGGCCTCAGACAGTGGGCTATGCACTAGAGGAATAAGATCTCTAAGATCAGGCATTTGCCATTTTGGAGCCTATAGACTAGTTGGAGAGAGGGATTATAATTAGACAAAGTAATACATTCTGAAATGTATTTCACAGAAAACTAGCAGCATGAGATGCTCTTCTTGGATATTCTTAAACCACTTATCACAGTGCATGGTATACAGTGTCAAACTAGTGTGGATGGAATAAGTGGATGAATTTTTAAAATTTTGAGAAATCCTGTACTAAATAAATTACTCCTCTAACTTTGTATTTTACAATTATTTTATGTTTAAAGAAAAATTGCAAGAAGAACACAAGGAGGTATTAAATACCCTTTATGTACTTTACCAACTATTAACGTTTTGCCACATTTGCTTCATCATTCTCTCTTTCTTGCTCTGGGCACACACACAGATACACAAGTATATATTATAAGTACATAAATAATTATATATAAATGTACATAATTAATTATATAGTATAAGATAGATTTCTGAACCATTTGACAGTAAGTTTCAGACATCGTATTCCTTTACCTCTTATCATATGAATAAATATATTCTTTTCTTTTCTTTCTTTTTTTTTTTTTTTTTTTTTGAGACGGAGTTTCGCTCTGTCACCAGGCTGGAGTGCAGTAGCATGATCTCGGTTCACTGCAACCTCTGCCTCCTGGGTTCAAGCAATTCACTGCCTCACCCTACAGAGTAGCTGGGATTATAGGCACCCACCACCACACCCAGTTAATTTTTTGTATTTTTAGTAGAGACGGGGTTTCACCATCTTGGCCAGGCTGATCTTGAACTCCTGACCTCGTGATCCACCCACCTCAGCCACCCAAAGTGCTGGGATAACAGGCGTGAGCCACTGCACCCAGCCAGAATAAATATATTCTTACAAAACTATAGTCCATTTATAGAAATCAGGAAACTTAGCTTTGGTGTGAAACTATAAACTTTATGCAAATGTATTCCAATTTTCCCAATACTGGCATTTATAACTCCCCAGCCCCAGCTCGGAATCCAGGATTATGCCTTGCAGCTGGTTGCCATGTCTTTAGTCTTCTCTAATCTAGAACAGCTCCTCAGCTTTCCTTTGTCTTTCATGACATTGGTGTTTCTGAAAAGAACAGGCCAGTTATTTCTTAGAATGTTCCTCATATTGAATTGTATTATGCTTTCTTATAATTAGATTCAGAGTCTGCATTTGGGGGCAGGAATACCACAGAAGTAATGTGTTTTTCTCACTGCTTTCTATCATTAGGTTTGTTTTTTTAACATCAGTTTTTGGGTCTTCTTTGTGATGCGAACTTTGATGACTTGGCTAAGGTGTTATCCACCAAGTTTATTCACTGTAAGATAACTTTGCTTTACCTTTATAATTAATAGAGGCTATGTGAGAAGATACTTTGGAATGATACAAATTCTTGTTCATCAAATTTTCACCCACTAGTTTGAGTATCCATTGATATTCTTTTTTAAAATAATTTTTATTGTGGTAAAATACGTAAAATTTACCATCTTAATCATTTTTATGTGTACAGCTCAGTGGTATTACATACATTTATAATATTGGGCAACCATCATCACCTTCCACCTCCATAACTTCTTTCATTTTTTAAGACAAACTCTATAAATTTACTAAACAATAATTCCATATTCTACCTTTCCTCCAGTCCCTGGAAACCACCATTTTTTCTATCTCTATGAATTTGACTAAAGTACCTCACTTAAGGGGAATCATACAGTATGTCTTTTTGTGACTGGCTTATTTCATTTAGCATAATGTTCATCTATGTTGTAGCATATATCAAAAATTCCTTCCTTTCTAAAGCTGAATAATATTCCATTGTATGGATGTACCACATTTTGCTTATCCATTCATCTATTGATGGACACTTTGGTTGCTTTCACATTTTGGCTACTGTGAATAACGTTGCCATGAACT
Source organism: Macaca mulatta (assembly GCF_049350105.2). Taxonomy (NCBI): domain Eukaryota; kingdom Metazoa; phylum Chordata; class Mammalia; order Primates; family Cercopithecidae; genus Macaca; species Macaca mulatta. Next base: position 93,521,334 of record NC_133418.1, read on the forward strand.
CAGGTGTACGAATATCTGAGACCCTGATTTCAATTACTTTGTGTATAAATCCAGAAGTGGAATTGCTGGATCATATGCTAGTTCTATTTTTACTTCTTTGTGGAACCGTTCTACTATTTTTCCACAGTGACTGTGTCATTTTGTATTCCCACCAACAGTGGACAGGTGTTCCAGTTTCTCCACATCCTTACCAACACTTATTTTCTGTTTGTTTGTTTGTTGATTGTAGCCATCCTAATGGGTATAAGGTGAAATTTCATTATAGTTCTGATCAGTGATGTTCAGCATCTTTTCATTTACTTGTTGGCCATTTGTAGATCTTCTTTGGATAAATGTTTATTCAAGTCCTTTGCCCATTTCTGAATTGGGTTTTATAGTTGTTGAGTTTTAGGAGTTCTGTATTACACTTGATCTAATAGTCACTGATGACTCATTGCAACATTTACATAAAAACCAGAAGGAAAGAGAAATAAGGGGAGATGGAAAGCCCTTTAATTTTTAATTTTTGATTTTAATTTTGTACATAGTAGATCTACATATTTATGGGGTACATGAGATACTTTGATGTAGGCATGCAATGTGTAATAATTACATGATAGAAAATGTGGTATTCATCTCCTCAAGCATTTATCCTTTGTGTTACAAATGACTCAATTATACTTTTTTAGTTATTTTTAAATGTACGATTTAATTATTATTGACTCTGGTTACTCTGTTGTGTTATCCAACACTATATCTTATTCATTCTTTCTATTTTTTGTACCTATTGGCCATCCCCACTTTCCTCCTACTCCCTACTACCCTTCCCAGCCTCTGATACCATCCTTCTACTCTATCTCTATGAGTTCAATTGTTTTGATTTTTAGCTCCCACAAATAAGTGAGAACATGTGAAGTTTGTCTTTCTGTGACTGACTTATTTCACTTAACATAATGACCTCCAGCTCCATCCGTCCATGTTGTTGCAAATGACAGGATCTCATTCTTTTTTATGGCTAAATAGCACTCCAGTGTGTATATGACCACAGTTTCTTTTCCATTCATCTGTTCATGGACACTTAGGTTGCTTCCAAATGTTGGTTGTTGTGAATAATGTTGCAAAAAACATAGGTGTGCAGATATCTGTTTTATATACTGACTTCCTTTCTTTTGTGTATATACCCAGCAGTGGGATTGCTGGGTCATATGGTAGCTCTATTCTTAATTTTTGGGGGAACCTTCAAACTGTTCTGTATAACCGTAGTGGTTGTACTAATTTCCACTGATGATTCTTAACTGGATCAGTTATTGTGCTGATTACAAGATGGCCAATCATATTTATTAGATGACATTCTTCTGTCAGGAAGAACTTTTCCATATCTTCCATTTGTTTGTTTGTTGACTATCAATTTGGACTCATAGATTTTAATGGTATTTAATGTGTTATAGCCCATTATGGCTGTTATTTCTTTTGATGCTCGAGTTTTACCAGAGCGATCTGCTTAACCCAACATTTGCTTAACTTGCTTCCCTACAAAATGATTTTCCTTGGGGATACCCACTGGTATCCTGTTGAGAGTGTTTAATGGAGTGCACCGTGGTAATCCTGCTGCCACACCTTGAGAGTGGTACAGCCATTCTCTATAGCAATCCACTTGTGGCTGGAGTGGTATGGAAAGCCTTTATGAAGAAATTGTTTGAAGTCTTCTGATAAGGCAAAATGCAGGTGGAAGAGGAATAGCGTAGTCAAAGGCACAGGAGTTAGAAGATATAAAATGTATTTTTAGTGCAGTAAGATGACCAGCTTGGCAGGGAAGTAGAAGGGAGAAAGGCTGAAAATGAAGATTGGGAATATATTGAAAAGGGCCTTGAAAGACAACCTAAGGAACTTGGATGTTACCTTGAATATGTGGGTGGTCATGAAAGGCATTGAGCAGGGAACTGATGTGATGTGATAAAAGCAGAACTGCAGTACAGGAGAAACGAACAATGTGGTAGTAAACTAAGAGGCTCTTACTGTCGTCTACAAGAAAGGTGATAAAGATTGCTATTTTGCACATTTATGATTTCTTCTATGATTTGTAACCAGGATATTGAGTAAGCTGGACTTATGTTAATTTCATCTACTTTCCTTTAAACTTTATTCAAAGGACAAATTCTGGAAGTTTCATGAACTTTTTATTACTCTTAGTCAACAAAGAATCCTATGGTTATTTTTAAGTTTCCAAACAGTCTCAATTCAGGATGGTGTGGTGAGGATAGCAAGAAAGCTCTCCTTTAATTGGTACTGTTGTAAGGTGGCTTCCAGCTTTCTGAGTCTTTTAGGTGTTTGGAGCTGACTCATTCTTCTTGTGATGGCTTTCAAGGATCTTCAAGGGCCACCACAGAGAATATTTGCATGCATGTGTCATGACACGAGTGATGCACTTTTCTCAGGTTGCTGTTCTCCATCAGCCTCCAGTTTGGGGAAGTCCACTCCACACAGTCTCTCTTTATTGAAGGCTCCATCCTGTATTTTGGGAAATGATTTAAAGACCTCCAAGCGAACTCTTTTTATCTTGTGAATGGCTTGCATTACATCCATAGCCAACACTTCTGCATCCTTTGCTCTGCCAAGCTCTGGGAGTATGTACCAACCCCAGCACAGCCACATCTCCAACTTAAGTTTAAAGAGGAGTTTAAACTTGTCATTGTCAGTACTGATTTCTTGTTAAGCCTATCTCTTCCCCTATGCTGCAAAGGTGGCATGTTAGATTTCTTTGTAGCACAAAGTAAGCCCCCTCACTAAGTTTGAGGTGGGAGGCAAATACTCCTCCCCTTCTCCTTTAGGAAGGTGTGGGTAGTATAGTTCCGTCTAACAAAAACCTCATAACGAATTCTCTGTCTTTATTATTTCAATAATCCACATCCTTTTAAGCTTTGGTAATGTGTGAGAAGTACTGAAACGGGTTTTCGTAGATTTCCTTTGACAATTCACAGTGGAAACTGACATCGCACTTTCTAGACCACTTTTTCCACCTTATTGAACCTAGTGAGGGATCTTTGGTTTGAGATTTCTCTTCCATTTCTGATATGTGTTAGTGTTGACTAATACCCATCACATGCAATGCTCTGCTCTGAGCACAGGCCAACAGACTGGCTTTCCACAGTCACACACAGGGTCTCAGAGTGTATACTCAAAGAGGCAAAGTCCAAGATCTGCATGCCATGCTCTCAGAGGCCCCTGGAATTCACAGGTGTGATCTAGCCGTTGAAATGAGATGACAGGTTTGATTTGAAGGGGACTTTGCTTTGGTCGAACCAATGTGGAAGGTGCAATGCCTGCATGTTCTGTAGTGGGTCCCAAGGTGAGCACTGAGGTACAATTTTAGAATTTAAGGATTTGAGCACATACATAGTCTGGCTGTAGTTTATAGGTTCATTCTTAAGGAATTGTGAATAAAAATACCTACGTTTTCATGATCTATTTAGCACATTGTATTAGGCCTTTCATGCTTTGCTATAAAGAAACACCCGAGGCTGGGTCATTTATAAGAAAAGAGATTTGATTGGCTCACAGTTCTGCAGGCTGTACAAGCATGACACCGGCATGTGCTCGGCTTCTGGGGAGGCCTCAGGGAGTTTTTACTCATGGCAGAAGGCAAAGTGGGAGCAGGCACATCACATGGCCAGAGTAAGAGCAAGAGAGAGAGAGAAGGAGGCGATGCCACGCACTTTTAAATATCTCATGAGAACTAATTCACGACTAAGGGGGTAGCACTAAGCCATTCATGAGAAATCTGCCCCCGTGATCATACTGCTTCCCACTAGGCCCCACTTTCAACACTGGGGATTACAATTAAACATGAGCTTTAGAGGGGCAACGTCCAAACTATATCACATTTCCCACTAACTCTACAAATTCTTGAGTGAGACACTGAAGGAAGAAATTGCAGAAGGATGACTAAGTATACCTATGATATATTTTTCTTTCATTTCTTTTAATAGGTGGTGGAGAAAAATGCAGATCCAGAGACAACCCTTTTGGCCTACCTGAGAAGAAGGTGTATCCTGACTTTGGAGTGGGAGTGATGGAGAAGGGGGGCAATGGTGACCGATTCTCTGGGCCTTACATTGTTTCCTAGTGACTGGTGGGGTGGCCATGAGGTGTGGAGGAAAGAACGCTGGATTAGGACTTGGGATACCTGCATTTTAGTTGCCCCTGTAATCTGAGATTCTCAGCTACTGAATGAGAGGATTGTTTGTGGTGATCTTTGAGGTGTCTCCCAGCTAAGACTCTAGTAATGCCAAGGTTTAATCCAGGGCCTGTAGAAAGGCCCTCATTAGCCTTGGTGAGTTTCATGGTCATTCCTCTGTGGGAAGAGGGGGCCTTCCTTAGGTGACATTTGCTTAATACATAAATGCAGTTCCTGGGGAATGTTTCCAGCTCTGCCTAGGTGGAGGGAAGCAAGGGAAGTTATGTCTATTGGGAAAAGGATGCTTGAGGTAGGAATCCTATACAGGTAGCATTCATTGTAGAAACAGCAAACAGGGAGCCCTGGAGGGCGGGGGAACTCTTTAGAGAGACTGGGGTGCTGCTCCTCACTCAGTGTCGGGGAGCTTCTGGAAGAGCCCCTAAATCTTTAGTTCTGAGTATCAGAAGTATTCTGAGACCCTGGAACTAAAACAATAATAATAATTAGAGTTAACATTTAATGAGCACTTCCTATATACAGGCAGGATTCAAAGTGATTTGTGCAGCTCACCTCAATCTCCACAGGAATCCCATGGAAGCATAACACTCCCTTTCCACAGAGGAGGAACTGAGGCCTTGATATGTGAAGTGACCTGCCTTTTGCTAGTGTGTTCTGGGGAAATAGTGATGGAGACTGCACCAAAGCCTAGAGCTATGTTCCCAACCTCTCACCCACACTGGCAGCGCTCCAGGGGGCCTGTCGGCAGGACTGTGCTCATCCTGACCTCTGTCAACAAAACCCTCCTTCTCCCAGGGCGGGTGTCTAGTGGATCTTTCCAGTGACATATATGGGGACAGCAAGGATTATTTCAACCCCCACAGAAGTGAGTCTGGAGCCCATGATTTCACTCTGGTTTGCTCCCCTCCTATCATACAGTACAGTGGTTGGCTTTGGTGTACTTTGTTCTGGAATTTTTACCTTAAGTGGGTGTATCTGGAAGTTCACAGAAGATAAACCTGGGGGTGTTGGGGAGTGAAAGTGTCACTGGATCGGATCAGGTGCTTGCATGGAACTCCATTTACAGCCCATCTACCTGGGAGGTCTGGGAAGAGAAGCTCATTCTCAGAGATTATTGAGATCAATTTTAGCTTTCTAATAATAAAACTAATTTTAGTTTTTAAATCATTTCCATTGTAGTTTTGAAGGCCCAGAAGCCTCAGAAATTCCTTATCACAGCAATTGGCTGTGTCACATCTTAAATGAAATGCAAAATTGAAAGCTGGCACATAAATAGGATGACCTTGCAGCTTATGGCTGTCTGTGCTCAGAGACAATTTACGGGCGTTCCAGATTGGGGAGAAAACTCCAGCCTTGACTTTTACCCTAGCTTCCAGAGAGGTCTCCAGGCTGGGAGAAGACCTTACTAGACTTTAGACTGCCACCATTCATCTTCAGGTGCCCCCAGAGTTGTATGACCCGCTGAGAGCTGTGTATACCCTGACTAGGACACAGCAAACCTTCACAGATGTGCTGGGGAGGAAGGAGCGTGATGAAGGGAGCTCACCCAGTCTGGAGTCAGATGGCTGTGATGCGGCCACAACGGCAGGGCAACATGAGTTCCTGTGTCATCTTGTGTGACCCACGTTACGTCTTGGGTCTCAGTTTGTTCTTTTTCAAATCTATGAGGAAGTTTCTTTCCTACCTGCTAACCAAATCATTTTGAAGTTCAAACAGGTATCTAGGTGTAAGTGCTCTTCCAAAATAAGATGTTATATCATTGTTTTTAAATTTTGTCTTGAAAATGAGAGAAGTGACCAGGCGATAATCCCCTCAGTTCCCTCCATCTTCAGTAGGTGGTGGGTGGCTTAGAGGCCTGCAGGTCTGAGGGAGAAGCCGCAATGTGACTCAGGGAAAGTGACCTCCGCAATAGCTGTTCTCTAGAATAGCTCACTAGTTAGGCACTTTTTAAAACTCAAAGTAGCTGATGATCTTTCTGCAAGTATATATAAGAGTGTGGCCCAGTATTGGACGCTGACCTAAAAACAAACCACTCTATTTTAATTTCCATTCACGTATCTTGTGGGCCAAATATTCAAAAGCCTCTGGTCTAGCCCTAATTTTGATTCTTGGGGATTTATCAGCCCAAAAGTTCAGAGTGAAAAGCGAGGACTCAGAGGTCCCAGAACAGATCAATGTCTCATTCTGACCCAAGCGGCTTCATGGTGTGCCCAGCTGGGAGTGATGTGAGAACTGCCCCGTATGCTCAGGTGTATGATTTACCTGCTCACACATAGAAGACCTCAACCCAAGAGAAGGCTCTAGGACTGACCGGTCCTAGAACTCATGTCCCAAGAGATACTACTTGGGTGCTGTCCATGGGGTCCTGATGCCTTTGCTCTTCTGTGCAGTGGAGATGGCCCTGTTCCCTGCCTCCCTGGGGTGCAGTGCAGTCTCTCTGAATAAGGAGGCCAGTGGGCCTGCTGTCTTCCTGGGTTAAGGGGCCTGAGCACATGTGGGAATGAATGGCTCTGCCCACGGCTCTGCCTATGCATTTCCTAGCAACCCAGCAGACTCCTCTCCCTGAGTTCATTCTCCTTAACTCTTGACCACCCAGTGGGGCTGAGTGGAACCAAGCTCGGCTGTGGAGAGGGAGGCTGTGGGGCTTGCACAGTGATGCTCTCCAAGTATGATCGTCTGCAGAACAAGATCGTGTATCCTTTGCCTGCTGGCACCATCCACGTGGGGGCTGTGATGCAGGACCAACTTGTGAGGGAGTGCATGAGTGTATGTGTGTGCATGTGCATGTGTGTGAGCCCCTTTTTTCAAGGAGAATCTGTGCACAGGAAAACTGTAGAATGATCTCTTAGCAAGTATGTTCTAGGCTTATAATATTGACCAGGCTCCGAACCGCTGATAAAATGACTTTTCTAAAATCCAGGTTTATATCACATTCCATAAAACCCGTCAATAACTCTTCATTGCCCCCAGGACAAAATCTCTTTGCTTAGTGAGCAAGGCCCTGCACAGTAGGCCCCACATTTCTTCTCCAGTTTTCTTTCTCACCATGGGCCCAGCACTCCATTCAAGCAGAGATAATTGTGAAATATCAATGACACAGGCCCACTAATTGCTTGGTCTTTGTTTAAGCTGGGACATTCTTCTAGGATTTCCCTACCTGGCTAACTCTTACTAGCTCTTTAGAACTGGATGAAAATATCACCACCTCCAGGAAGCCATCCTGGATCTCTCAGGACCGGGTTAGGTGCCCCTTGACTGTGCTGGTCCCATAGTGCCCTGTGCACAGCCTTCCCAGGTAAACTGAGGCATGATACAATTTTTTTTTACAGTTTGAGAAAACAACAGTTCACGAGTTCAAGCAGCTCCAAATTAGAAGCAGTTTAGGTGCTCCACCAGGGAAATGCAAGCAGGAGGTTTTTGTAGGATGGACACAGGCAAAAAGCAAAGAAGTTATTTGACTGGTTACAATTATACAATTGCTTTATTTGGTCTATCCCATTGGAAAGTCCCTAGTTCTATAATTACAAGTTCATTGACTACTTCTGATTGGTTGATCTTAAGGCTTATTTTTTAAAATAAAGATGTTCATAAGAAGTAACTCAAGTTAAAACTCTCCCGCAAATCAAGCAGAGTTTAGGTCACTTATAAGGCCTAACTGGTTTTGTCTGCTGAGTGTTCAGGCCTGCTCTCCTTTTAAATTTACTTTAACAAGATTTAAATTGCACCTTCACATGGGCTTCAGTTTTCCGGGTTGACTGCAGGCTGTTGAAGGGCAGAGCTTTCATCTTATTCATCTTTATTTCCCCAGCCCTCAGCAGGGTGCCTGACATGTTTGGCACTCAACAACTGAATGAGTGATGAATAACAGAAGAATGCAAGGAAGTCCTAGCTAAGGGCTTGGTGTCTCATGTTGCCAGAAGGTTCCCTCTCCCTTTCCCCACAGAGGAATGAAAGCAATAGAGGTGAGGAAATGCAGGGAAGCGAAGTGATTGGAGGTTCTGGCACCGAGGCTAGGGAAGAGCCTTGCAGGCAGAAGCGTGCTTCAAGGCTGCAGCCTGCCAGAGAAACTTCCCCTTGACTCAGCCTCCAGGGTCAGGCTGAGTAACAGGCAACTGAAAGTGCCCCTGGTTCCCTTGCTCCTGCTCAGAGGCTGAGGGTGCTCTGATGCCTGATCCCACAGGATTCTGGAAGGGCTCAGCTTTACCTACAAGAAGGGCTTCCTTTGTTCCTTGCCCAGAGTCTTCAGTGGAGAGGTGAGGACACTGGTAGAAGATACAGGAACATAAATGGGAGCGGAGAGACATAACATACAGCCTCACAAAGTCCTCCAGAGCCCACAGTCAGGCCCATTCTGATGACCTGAGTGGACAATAAATGGAATGACCTTAATCTGGGGTTCTAGCCACTTTTCTGCCAATGCCTGCCTGGCCCCCATCTGCTCCTTGCACCATGTTGCAGTGACAACTGTGGAAGGAATAGGAAGCACCAAGACGAGGCTGCATCCTGTGCAGGTAAACAGAGGAAAGGGAGCTGTGCTCTTGAGATCATGCTGTTTCCTCTGCAGGGAGGCTCATGCCAAAGGTGCAGACTTGCTTTGGGTTGTTGGGCAGAGTTTCACTGCTTAATCTAAGGAGGCAATTGCACCCTGGCCACCTCCCCATCTCCTGTGGGTACCACGAGGTGAAAAGAAGAAACGCCCAAGGCTGAATCTCCTTCCTGTGAGCTGGTTGGTTATAACATTGCATGATCTCAAGGGACCCAAGAGGTCAACTGAATCTGGTGGCTAGGCCAGTCCAGCTGCACCAGAATTTGGAGGAAGAGATGCAGGGAAGCTTCCTCACTTTGTTCTGGAGTGTGTTTAGGAAACTCCCAGCCTTCCCAGATTTGAATTTTGATTATCTGTGCCCCCTGTTTATAAGCCCACCTACTCCCTGCAATGGTAATTCCGCACCCCTTACCTCCCACCCACAGATAGTACAAATGTAAACTGCTAGGCCTTCACCTTCATTAGAATGGAGGTTAGCAAGTGCTAAATAAGATGACAGAGATTTAGTGCCTGAGCAAGGCTTTCTCCTTGATGGTGTCAGGCCACCTGAAAATGCATTGAAATCCGAAACACTTCTGGGGCGAGTGGGCAGTGATAATCTGAGAGGGGTTTGGGGAGAAAATCAGGATGCTTTTAGGCCAAGTGGAAAGAAAGGGGAGTAGAGCCCTGTTGGAAGGAACGGCCATTGTCCCCAAAGCATTTTGTTTGAGGAAACTTGAGGTCTTTGGGAGATTATAATAAATGTTACCAGAGCTTGACCCAGGTCTTAATCCTCCTTTGATTATTTGAGGAGACATGTCGTTCAGGTGATGGAGTAGGAGCCTCCTGCAGAGTGGCTGGTTCTATTCCTTGGAATGGCATCTTGGGCCAGTCATGTGAGGTCAGACAGGTCGCGGTGATATTGCTTTCCATCTGTAGATTTGTTTCTTAGGCAGGAAGAGGGGAAATTACTAAACTTGTCCAACCTGAAGGAGATGTGAGAGGGTTAATTAAGACTTGTTATTTTCTTTGAAACAAATAGATGAAAGAAAGAATAAATAGTTTAAATACAGGAGTCAAGTATTAGTCCATTCACACACTGCTGATAAAGACATACCAAGACTGGGTAATTTATAAAGAAAAAGAAGTTTAATGGACTCAGTCCTAAGTGGCTGGGGAAGCCTCACAATCATGACAGAAGGTGAAAAGCACATCTTACGTGGTGGCAGATGAGAGAAATGAGACCTAAGTGAAAACAGAAACCCATCAGATCTCGCGAGATTTTATTCACTACCATGAGAACAGGATGGGGGACTCACCCCATGATTCAGTTATCTCCCACAGGGTCCCTCTCACAACACGTGGGAATTATGGGAGCTATAATTCAAGATGAGATTTGGGTGGGGACACAGCCAAATCATATCAGGTCATATCTGTATAATCAACCTAAAATCCTCCCTGTCCAATGGTACAGGTTCTTATTCCTAATGCACTTATTTTGGTTACATATAGGCTACAGAGCCAGATTCCACTTCTTGTCCATTTATTTGTTTTCTCTTGGTTTCTGTGACACTGTGGTTCTGACTTTTTCTTCTCTCTCCACACTAGCTCCTCTTCTGCTCAGTCTCTAATTGCTGCAGTGCCCTGAGCCCTGACCTAGGCTCCTCCCCTTCCTCATCCCTACACTCTCCCTACATGAGTTTGATGTTGTCCACATGCCATTGGCACTTACATTTACAACTTCAGCTTTGACCTCTCCTCAGAAGTTAGACTTACATTTCCAATTGCCTACTTGACATCTCAATACGGATGTCTAATCTCAAACTTAAGAAAACCCTACTTTTCTCCTAATGGTTTCCTTCCCCAGTTTTCTCCCATCTAAATCAATGGCAAAGCCATCCACCCAATTGCTTAAGACAAAAATCTAGACATCACCTTTGACTGTTTCTCTCATATGCCACACCCAATCCGTTCAGAAGCTGCCTTCTGGTTATGATAGTCACTGTTCTTGGAAAAGACCTTCCTAGTCATAGCTAACATTGGCTGACTGCCTGCTATATGCAGGTACAGTGTTAAGGGTTTTACATGAATTATCTCAGTTAATCCTCATCACAGCTCTAGAGGCAACTACAAGGATGGTCCTCATGATACAGATGAAGAACCTGTGACTCAGAGGGCTTGGAACCTGGCCAAGGTCACAGTTGGTAAATGGTGGCACTGGGGCTTGACTTTTGCAGTGACTGCTACCCCCCACGGTCTCTCAACATGGGCTGGCTCCAGTCAAGTCCTTTGGGGAGCCAGGGAGGGTTCTGCTATCCCAGGTGTCTATGTCATCTGTTCCTTTTAGGAGAGAATTGCCAAAAGCCACGGCTCCCAGTGCGGGTTCTGCACCCCCGGCATCGTCATGAGTATGTACACACTGCTCCGGAATCAGCCTGAGCCCACCATCGAGGAGATTGAGAATGCCTTCCAAGGTACGGGCCTTCAGGCACAGCCTAGGAGGTGGAATGGCAAACGAGGCCCTGAAGAGGTGAGGGCAAGTGCCAGGGCAAGGAACATGAGGGACTACCCTTTGGAGGAAGGGCTCAGGCCCCCCACCCCCCGACAATGCAGTGACTAAGATCTGCTAGAAAGCCAACCCTCTCTTAGTTGGAAGAACTCCTGGTTGGTGTGGAGACCACCTGAGGTCTCCTGCCTTTGGGTTCACCTTCCTGAGGTGTCTGTCTGCCTTCCACCAGTATTGGAGTGGGGTTGGCAGTGTGTGGCTGGTGCAGGAAAACTCCACAGGGGCTAGTGATATGATTTCCTTCCCTCTCAGATTTCACCAGAACAGGATTCTGCAGGGCAGAGACCACCTATGTGTCTGTTTCTCTGAATTAAATAGAGAAGCCTCCCCATCTATTCACCATTTCTATCCATCATCTATTCAGTTATTTTGAATCACATCCTATGCCACAGGGATAAAAGATACAGCCTCTACTCTCAAAAAGTTCATACTCTGAAGAAGAGACTTTATAATGTAGTCTGATAGGCTAACTGATGAAGCTATGATCAGCCACTGTGGGAGCACTTAGGAGAGGCACCTGACTCAGTCTGGGCATTCTAGGAAGGCTCCTATTCTAGGAAAGACTTATTGAAGTCATGACAGATGTTCTGAAGTCAGGATAGGAGAAGGCCAAGAGGCCTTCTAGACAGAGGTAACAATATGCAGCCTGGTAAAGAGAGCACCCAACTTAGCTGCAAGCAAAGTCACAAACTCCTCACCCATCCCAGGGACTTGCACTAACATTGCAGTTTTCTCCTTGGCCCACAGGAAATCTGTGCCGCTGTACAGGCTACAGACCCATCCTCCAGGGCTTCCGGACCTTTGCCAGGGTAAGTGGGGACCCCAGAACATCAGTGTCTCTGCTCCTAAAACAGCAACGCTCAGAAATCACTGTTGGGAGGGAAACCAAGGGCCTCTGGTCTACAAACAAGGATGATAAGATGACCAGTTAGTGAGTCTTCCCTCTGGGGACATCTGGCATGGGGAGTAGAGTCTGCTATTTTTATTCAGGGAAGGGTTCTTATGAATAGCATGGGAATTTCTGCCAGTGATGGTCTGGAGACCGGCTTTGGAAGAGGCTCACCACCTAAGAGTTAGCTTCCTCTAGTGCCTTTGGGTCTGGCAGCTTTCCCTTGGAGACTGGCAGGCTCAGCCCATGGCACAGGTGCTGAATGTAGCATTTAATAACAACCTGGCCTTGCTCAGCACTTGCACCCCTCCTCCTTTGCTCTCCTGGCTGCTTTCTGTGGCTGGCACTCTGTTGGGCTTATGAAACTGGTAATTTGATCTCTAGACAGTTTTGTGAACCCCTGCAGTGTTCATATAACTCTGAGTGAGAAGTCACAGCTGGGTGTGTGGGCATTGATTATATAAACACATACACACACCTGCCATCTGGCAAGGAAGGCAAGAGAGCTGGCATCTCCTTTCTTGGCTTAATCTTCCCCCAGGTTGTATCTGACTTCTCAATTGGGCCAAGTTAATCCTGACTCCAAATCAAACCATCTCATTTCGATTTGATCCTGGGTCCAGGGGAGTTACAGACTCCTATGCTTTCCACTCACCTTTAGGGTTGGCACGTCATGAAAGAGTGCTGTGTGCATATAATCCAAGAAGGGGTGGGTAGACATGGAGACAGGACCTTATGAGGATGGAAAACACCACACTCTGATTAATGCTGCTGCTGATGAAGAATTAGCAAGTGTGGAATTAAATGAAAATGCCTAAAAGCACAAATTCAGATTCTGCAGACCTGGGTTCAATTTGATGCACTTAATTGATGTCCGACCTTGGGCAAGTCTCCTTGTTTCTATCAGGTTGGTGCAAAAGTAACTGTGGTTTTGCCATTAAAAGTATGGAAAAAACTGTAATTTTTTTGCATCAACCTAATAAAATGGTGATTTCATTAGGTGATTTCATTAGAATATCTACCTTACTGTGTTTATAAAAACTAGGTACTTCTTGAAAAGCTTTTAGAACAATGCCTGGCACATTTCGGTTATTCAATAAATGGGAACTATAAATTATAATGCTGGTACATTTCTTCCATTAGCCGCTATATAATCTTCCCAAGTTACTCAGTGTTTCCTGAGAATCAGGGATTGTTAATCTTGCCTCTATTTACTTCATTAGAACCTGCTCAAAGTGATAAAATGTAACCAGTCCTCTTAATTTTTCAAAAGAGAAGGATTTTTGAGTATTATCAATTGCCTTCCCTCCTGGAAGTTGAAATGGCTCCTGAATTCACCATGCAGCACTTACCTCCCTCGATTCAGCTACCTACAGCATAGAGCAGAGCAAGACTGAGAACTCTGAGCAGCCAAAATGCCTGACACACAAAAGGTGCTCAGAAGCTAATGCATGTTCCTCATCGGAGGTCCCCAAGATGTTTCTTCAGAGCCTTTTTACTTTTATTTTACACACAGCTCTAACAAACTTGGTTATCTAGTTTTCCTGTCCACAGCACGCACTAGAAAGTGTGTGGAGGGTCAGGTAGAGGTGGGCACACTGCTCACAGCAAGAAGTGACCACACCTATTTGGCGACAAGGAAAGAAATGGAGGAACCATTAAACAGGTACAAGCAAGACTTCCAGTTTCCGGTCTGGCATGTAAGCAGCTTAAGAGTCTTTATTTCATCTAAACAAGAAGAAAAAAGCTGAACAAACTGAAGAATCAACAATTGTTTTTAGATCCATCAGAGGAATGAGGTCACAGGACAACTCATTGTCTAAAAAATTGGAGAGACAGACAGGCAGACATGGCACATCAGAGCAGAAACCCAGGAGCAAAAACCTCTGCAGGAATCTTTGCCAGGTTAGGAAGATGTAAGTACTAACTGATGAACTGCTGGAGTTTATACCTGGATATAAACTACAGGGGGATGTAGTCATGGAGGGGGTGCTCTACATCTTTGTGAGTTTTACCTCCAGGCGGTCCACCAGGTCCTCACAGTAAATGCTGGAGAAAAATCTCCTTGTGTTTCTGGTAGGGAGTGGGAAAAATGAACCATTTTGGAATATACCAGAGTATTCTGTTCTTCTTAAAAAGGCCTGCCCTCAGGAGAAATTATTTTACCACAGCCTAAACTTCGGAGGTTATATTAGAGCCTAACCTACCTTGGGGAGGGGAAATATGCAACCCCCCGCCCGCTAGTCTTTCACCCGTGGGAAGGGAAATACACAAGCCCAGCCCCCTCCAGCCATCCTCTCCCACCAAATGGAGAAAAAAAAAACCCTGAGAAGCACTTGTGAAGTTCACAGGCGAGGGGCACAAGCTCACCAAAAAACTGAGACTAATCCTAGGACTATACGATACTTCGCCCTCATATCTTACCAATAAATTAACTAAAGGCCTATTTACATCAGATCCTTTTAGCCAGTACATCATGTCCACCTTTCAACCAAAAATTATAAGGCATAGTCAAAGGCAAAGACAATTTGAAGAGACTGAACAAGTAGCAGAACCAGAGTCAAATAGGGCAGGAATGTTGGAATTAACAAAAGAGGAATTTTATAAAGCTATGCTTAGTATGCTAAGAGCTTTAATGGAAGAAAATAGATAACGTACTAGAACAGATCAATAATCTAGGCAGAGAATGGACATTCTAAGAATTAAAAAGAAATGCTAGAGATTGAAAATACTTATACCAAATTGAAGACCACTTTCGGTGGGCTCATTAGTAGACTGGACATGGCTGAGACAAGAATCTCTGATCTTGAGGATGTAACAATGCAAACTTTCAAAACCAAAAACCAGAGAAAAGGGAGTGAATGAAAACAAAACAGAAACAAATAAGAACTGTGTGATAACTACAAAAGGTGTAACATATGGGTAATAAGAATATCAGAAGAAGAAGAAAAAGAGAAAGGAAAAGCAGCAATATTTGAAACAATAATGACTGAGAATTTCCCAAAATTAACGTCAGACTTTAAACCACAGTCAGGAAATTCAGAGAACACAAACCAGGATAAATACCAAAAAAACCAAAACCAAACAAAAACTACACCAAGGCATGTGATATTCAAACTTCAAAAACTCAAAGGTAAAGAAAAATGACTTGAAAGAAGCCAGAGGAGAACACCCCTCACCTACAGAGGAGCCAAGATAAAATTATATCTGACTTTTCCCAGAAACCATGCAAGCAAGAAGCATGGAGTAAAATACCTAAAGTGTTGAAAGAAAAAACCAAAGCACCTAAAATTCTGTAACCTCCAAAAGTATCCGTCAAAAGCGAGTGAGAAATATTTTCTCAAACAAAACTTGAGAGAATTTGTTGCCAGTAGACCTGTCTTGTAAGAAATATTAAAAGTTCTTTAAAAAGAAGGAAAATGATGTAGGCCAGAAACTCAGATCTACATAAAGGAAGAGCATCAGAGAATGAATAAGTAAAGGTAAAATAAAAATTTTTATTTTTCTTGATCTTAATTGGTCTAACAGATAGCAATTTGTTCAAGATAATCATAGCAACAATGCATTTGTTTATGTGTGCAGATGTATATATATATGTGCTTGTGTATAAGTAAAATGAATGACAACAATGATAAAACAAACAAGAGGGAAAAATTAGAAATACTTTGTTATTATAAGATACTATCACTACCTGTAAAGTGGCATAGTGTTATTTAAAAGTGGACTTGGATTAGTTAAAAATGTATACTGCAAACTCTAGGGCAACCACCAGAAAAAAAAAGAAAAAAGGAAGTATAATTGATATTTTATGAAAGGAAAGGAGATGAAATTATTTACAATGCTCAGTTAAAACCACAAAAGTCAGAAAATGTGTGAAAGACAAAACTAGAAGCAAAGAACAAGGATGACAAATAGAAAACAATAACAAATATGGTAGATACTAATCCAACTGTATCAATGATTACCTTTAATGTCAGTGATCTAAATATACCATTTAAAAGACAGACATTGTTAGAGTAGATGAAAATAACAAGACCCAACTATATGCTGTCTACAAGAAACCTAGTTTAAATAAAAATACACACATAGATTAAAACTAAGTAGATGAAGAAAGGTAGACCATGATATACTAATCAAAAGAAAGTGGAAGTAGCATATTAATTTTGTACACAGCAAACTTCAGATCAAGAATAGTTACCAGAGAAAAAGAGGGGCCCTAAAAATAATAAAGGAATCAATACTTCAAGAAGACATAACAGTCCTTAATGTGTATGCACCTAACAACAGAGCTTCAAAATACATGAGGAAAATGTGATGGAACTGCACAGACAAATAGATGAATCCATTATTATATGTGAAGACTTCAACACCCTTGTATCAGAAATGGACAGCACCAGGCGAAAAATCAGTAAGGACATAGTTGGACTCAACGGCACCATCAATTAATTGGATATAATGACATTTATAGACTACTTTAGCCAAAAGCAGCAGAGAAGACATTTTTCTCAAGCTCATGTGGAATATTCACCTAGATGGACCACATTCTGTGCTATGAAACACACATTTATAAATTTAATTTGCATGAATAGAGATCATACAATGTCTGCTTTCAAACCAAAATGAAATTTAACTAGACATCAATAACAGAAAGATAGCTGGAAAACCCCCAAATGCTTGAAGATTAAACAACACAATTCAAAAGAACAGAGGTTCAAAAAGATAATCTCAAGAGAAATTTTAAAATATTTTGAATTAAATGAAATTGAAAATATAGCTTATCAAAATTTATAAGATGCAGTGAAAACAATGCTGAGTAGGAAATTTATAATATTGAATGCATATATTAGAAAGGAAGATTAAAAATCAGTAATCCACCAGGCACAGTGGCTCACTCCTGTAATCCCAGCACTTTGGGAGGCTGAGGTGGGCAGACCACGAGGTCAGGAGTTCAAGACCAGCCTGACCAACATGGTGAAACCCCGTTTCTACTAAAAATACAAAAATTAGCCAGGCATGCTGGCACGCACCTGTAATCCTAGCCACTCAGGAGGCTGAGGCAGGAGAATCACTTGAACCCGGGAAGCAGAGGTTGCAGCGAGCCAAGATTGCGCCATTGCATTCCAGCCTGGGTGACAGAGCGAGATTCCATCTCAAATATATAAATAAATAAAGTAATAAAAATAAAATACAAATAAAATCAGTAATCTGGGCTCCCACTTTAGAAAACTAGAAAAAAAAAAAGACTAATTAAATTCAAAGTAAGCTGAAGAAAAATAAAATTTGGAGCAAAAATCAATTTCATTGAAAACAGACAATCAATAGAGAAAATCAACATAACTGAAATTTGGTTCCTTAAAAAGACCAATAAAATTAATAAGTCTCTGACTAAGTTAACTAAGAAAAAAAAGAGAAGATACAAATTACTAATATCAAAATAAAAAGATATTACTATAGATCTCATGTACATTAAATGGATAATGAAGGAATATTAAGAACAACTCTATGCTCATACACTTGATAACCTAGATGAAATAAAACAATTCCTTGAAAGACGTAAGCTACCAAAACTCATACAAGTAGATAATCTGAATAGGCCTATAACTATTGAAGAAATTGAATCTTAATTAATAACCTTTAACACAGAAAGCACCAGGCCCAGATAGATTCACTGGTAAATCCTATCAAACATTTAAAAAAGAAATTATGTCAATTCTCTACAATCTCTTCCAGAAGATAGAATCAGAGGTAATACAAAAGTTAATCACTTTCCTTTATAACAGCAATGAATAAGTGGAACTTGAAATTCAAAACACATTATCATTTATGTTTTACATTAGTACTCCCCAACAAATGAAATACTTAGGTATGAATCTAAAAAGTATGTACAAGATTTATGTGAGAGAAACTACAAAATTCTGATGAACAAAATCAAAGAACTAAATAAATGGAGAGAGATTTCTTTTTCATGAATAAGGAGACTGAACAAGTCAAGATGTCTGTTGTTCCCAACTTAGACTCAATGCAATCCCAAACAAAATCCCAGTAAATTATTTTTTGGCTATCAACAAATTGATCCTAAGGTTTATATGGAGAAGAAAAAGATCCAGAGTAGCCAACTCAATATTGAAGGAAAATAGAGAACAAAGTCAGAGGACTGACACTATCCAATTTCAAGATTTATTAGAAAACTGCAGTAATCAAGACAGTGTAGTATGGACACAGTCCATACTACAAAAAGAATGGACAAAAGAACGGACAAAGAGATCAATGGAACAGAATAGAGAGCCCAGAAATAGACCAACATAAATAGAGTCAATTGATCTTTCACAAATAAGAAAAGGCAATACAATGGAGCAAAGATGATCTTTTTAACAAACGGAGCTGCAACAACTGGACATTCACATACAAAAAAAAAAAAATGAATCTAGACACAGACATTATACCCTTCTCAAAATGAATCATAAAACTAAATGTAAAACAATAAAACTCCTAGAAGATAACATAGGAGAAACCCTAGATGACCTTGGAATGATGACGACTTTTTAGATGCAACACCAAAGGCATGATCCATAAAAGAAATAATTATAAGCTGGGACTTCATTAAAATTTAATAACAGAAGAGTGAGGAGTCAAGCCATACACTGGGAGAAAAATATTTGCAAAAGACACATCTTGTAAAGTACTTATCCAAATATACAAAGAACTGATAAAACTCAGCAATAAGAAAATGAACAACTAAATTAAAAAATGGGTAAAAGACCTGCACAGCTAACTCACCAAAGAAGATATATGGATGGCCAGTAAGCATGTAAGTTCAACATCACATGTCATTAGGGAATTGCAAATTGAAAGAGCAGTGAAATACCACCACACGTCTATTAGAATGGTCAAATCCAAAACACCGACAACATCAGATTCTGGTGAGGATGTGGGGCAACATGAACTCTCATTCATTGCTGGTGAGCATGCAAATTGCACAACCACTGTGGAAGACAATTTGGCAGTTTCTTACAAAACTAAACATGTTTTACCATGCACCTCAGTGATCACACACCTTGGAATTGACGTAAATGAATTTAAAACTTATTGCCACATGAAAACCTGCACAGGAACGCTTACAACAACCTTACTCATAATTGCCAAAACTTAGATGCAACCAAGATGTCCTTCAGTAGGTGAATAAACTGTAGAACGTCCAAACAATGGAATGTTAATTCAGTACCAAAATGAAAGGAGCTATCGAGCTACGAAAAGACATAGACAAACCTTAACTGCTACTACTAAGTGAAAGAAGTCAATCTTAAAAAGCTACACATCGTATGATATCAATTCTATGAAATTCTAGAAAAGACAAAACTATGGAGGCAGTAAAAAGACTAGTGGTTGCCAGAGATTAGGGGAAAGAGATGGATGAATAGTCAGGGCACAGAGGTTTTTTGGGGCAGTACAACTCTATTCTGTAAGATATCATAAGGGTGGACACATGTAATCACGCATTTGTCAAAACCAATGGAATGTACAACGCCAAGAGTGAACCTTCATATAAATTATGGGCTTTGGGTGATAATGATGGGTCAATGTGGGTCCATCAATTGTAACAAATGTACCATTTTTGAGGATGCTGAAGTGAGGCAGGTTGTGCATATATGTTGGGATAGGGGATATTTGGGAATTCTCTATATGTTCCACTCAGTTTTTTCTGTGAACCTTAAACCACTCTTAAAAAATAAAGCTTTTTTTTTTTTTTTTTTTTTAAAGGCACCAGAGCAGAAGTCTTAGCCTATTTAGTAAACTAGGAATCTCAAGAGGGTGGGGATGAGAAAATGTAGTCTTATCCAACCTCAATAGACCTGGAGGGCAGTGACGCATCACTGCACATCACAGTAATTTATGTCATTAACACACCAATGAATTATCAAGAAAATAGACCTAAGTAATAATGCGCCGGCACTTTGTCTGGAAAAGGCGCTTCTGTGAAATACGGCCTTCCTCAGGAGGGCCAGGTGAGTGGGGTTCAGGACTTTCACTTCAGGCAGGGCTGGCCATTTCCATGCCTCACTCCTCCAAGAAGAAACATGAGAAGAGGCACTAAGAAACCTCTCTTTCTTCCTTTCTTTCTGTCTAAATAAAGAGGGGAAGTACAAGGTGGCTGGCTGGGGGGAGGCTCAGAATGGACAGAGCAGGTCTGGCGTCCAGTGCCGGAGCTGGGAATGCAGGAAGAGTCTGTACACGGAGCAGCATGTGCAGGTGGTGGGGTGAGTGGGGCGTTTCTCTCCTGATGCCACCGCCTGCCTGCTTACAACTCCTCCAAGGTCACACCTCCAGCGTCCCGTGAGCGCTTTCTTGGGGAAGCCATTGAGTTGTGAAACAGCCTCTGGGAAACGCCAACACGGTATGGTGTCTCCTGTGGCTGACATGCAGAAGGACTGCTCCCGGCCTGCTTTTTCAGGAATTGACTACCCCAGTGCCTGGGGCAGAGCCTATGAGTTTTCCCTACTTTTTCATCTCAGCACAACTCCAGGACTCTGTCTTCTGAAGCCCTGAGCTGCAGATCGGTCAGCTGAGCACGCCCCTCCACCACCCTGCAATGCCTCAGTGCTGGGAGGTAGTGATTCTAGACTCTGTGTGTGCTCTGCCACTGGTATCCCAAGAGATCCTGAACAAGTCTTTCCCCAGAGATGCTGGGTGGTCTGACCTGCATACTTCCTCCAGAACAGACCCACAGCGAGCAATGAAGAGTGTTTACCTTTCTGGGAAGAAGTGCCTAATAAGCAGTAGGGAGGCCATTGGGCACACTGGCTGGACACAGTGCCGGGCCCAGCACCCATCTTGGACATCCTTGGCAGGGTCCCGCAGAGAGTCCAGCCTGGGAGACACCAGCCACGCCCCATGGAACCTCACTGGTCTGGAAGTTGAGCCTCTTGAGTCTTGAGAGAGCCAATGGGAATATCCCTCATAGACACTTCCTGAGGAAGCAGCACTGAAGAAGAGAAATGGGCATAAGGGATAGGTTTTGATAAAGTAGGACCTAGTTTTTATGGATAAAATTTCCTGAAATTCAGTGACCTTGTTGCTCCTATTTGTTTAATCTACGTTAGCCAAGCAAGAGGGAATGTAGCTGAGGCCTCCACTCCGCACGACAGGCAGGTAGGATGCCCCTGCTATTCATGCTGGGACAGGCATCAGAGCTGGAGTGTTTTCGATATTAATAATCTAGGTTCCTTAGCTTCTGTGAATACTCTTTGTAAATACCCTTGTGCAGATAGATGTTCATCATCTCTCTAGGGTGGTGGATGCTGTGAAGGAGATGGGAACAATCCAAACTGCTGCATGAGCCAGAAGAAAGACCACTCGGTAAGTGAGTTCTTCTCCCCCTGGAAGCCTGGGGGTAATCTGAGACTTAGAGGAGTCGGTGCACAAGCTCCATGTCCCTGGGAGTGGGGGCTGGAAAAGGAACCTACGGTGAGTCAGCGATGGCAGACTCACCGTAGACAAGTCTACGTAGACTACTACGTAGTCTGCCCTCGTAGATGGCGATGGTGATGGTGCACATTAGCCCCACCTCCTCTAACTGAGACCCTCTCATTCCTGCCTCCCAGGGATTACCTGCTCCTCTTGCACCCTGCAGGGGGCTGGGCATGAGCTGGCTGGAAGGAAAGGCTGAATTGGTCCTCTTGGGTGTTTGAAAGGAGGGGATACTGCCCCATCTACTGTTCTCTTTCCCCGTAGGTCAGTCTCTCACCATCTTTATTCAAGCCAGAGGAGTTCACGCCCCTGGATCCCACCCAGGAGCCCATTTTTCCCCCAGAGTTGCTGGTAGGTGATGCCTCAGGGACAGGCCCAGCCGAGTCTGTACTGTTAGTCCCTGGAGACCTGCTTTATTTTCATACCCACTGGGAACTTTGTGTCTTTCTTGTCCTTTAGGTTTCAGCTTAAATTTCCCTTCCACTTTCTGACACCCCCTAGGTTGAGTCTCTGCTATGTGTGCCCACAGTCCCTGCACTTCTGTTCATGTGTGTCACACTTACAGTTACTAATTCGATGTCTGTGTTCTTTGCTAAATGACAAGCCCCATGAGGATAGGGACTGGCTCTCTGGGCACACTGTGTAGCATAGCAGGTGCACTATAACCATTTGTTGATCTCCTGCCTATATCTAATACATAAGCACCCCAATAAACCTATTCCCTCTATAAGCAATCCATTTATTTAAGAAGAAACAAAACAAAACAACAAAAAAGAGAGCTCTCTTCAAAGGACATGATCTGCAGCTCACAGTTCTGTCTTAAGGAAACCCCCTCACACCCACTTTATCACCGTCACTCTAATATTTATGGCAACAGAAGAATCAAGCCACTCGGAGTTTTTGAAGTGTGTGCTTCTCAGGGTGTTGAGCTCATGAAAACTGCCTTGTAGCTTCAGCAGGCCAGAGAGAATGGCTTTGCAGTAGGCCACCAGCAGATCTTTCTCTGGACTGTGAAACTTTGAAAATACCGGCAGTTTTATTTGAGGGCTTCATTCTCAGCCCAGTGTCATCCTGCAAGCACTAAAGCCAGCCTTCCTAGGCATCCCCTTATAATAAACCCTTCCTTCCTTCCTCCTTCCTTCCTTCCTTCCTTCCTTCCTTCCTTCCTTCCTTCCTTCCTTCTTTCCTTCCTTCCCTATAACAAACCCTTCCTTCCTTCCTTCCCTATAACAAACCCTTCCTCCCTCCCTTCCTTCCTTCCTTCCTTCCTTCCTTCCTTCCTTCCTTCCTTCCTTCCTTCCTTCCTTCCTTCCTTCCTTCCTTCCTTCTTCATGCCTTGTCCATGGTGCCCCCTGGAGACAGTAAGGGGAACTGCAAGGAATCTGGGCTTTCAGCCAGGTCTGTTGGGGACCCCTCATGGCAGGTGACCTTCAGCAGGTCCCATAACCTCCTTGACCCTCAGGATCTTCTTTCACTGGTGAAAATGAGGCTCATACTGCCTCCTTCATAGAGGTCTTGTAAAGACTAAGCATATATTTAATAGTCCCAGTGGAGTTCCTGCCTTTGAACATATTACTTCCCCTTGCTTCTTCCTGATAGATATTTTCATTCTGAATGTCAGTAAAACATCCCATTGTGGACTTAAAGCAATTTATAAGAGGAATGATGGTAGGAAGAGGGAGACAGTGTAGTAAGAAAACTGCATTTCCCAGAGGTTGAAAGACACTCCTCGGAAGCAGCTGCGATTTGAAGGGGAGCGTGTGACGTGGATACAGGCCTCAACCCTCAAGGAGCTGCTGGACCTCAAGGCTCAGTACCCTGATGCCAAGCTGGTGGTGGGGAACACGGAGATTGGTAAGGGCCGGGGATGCTGCCCTGGGGCTGCCAGGGGGCTTGGGGGTGTTTCTAGGTCTTCTTGCCCATCCTCACCTCCCCCTGACCTTACTTGCCTCTGCACCCTACCCCTCTGCCCCACTGACTACCTAGAGCCCACCAGAAAGCCCTGTACACTCCAGTTCCTGCAAAGGCCCCTGGCTGTGGAATCCCACAGGCCTGGCTCAGCCCCTTGCTGGATGTGTGACCTCAGAAAAGTTGCTGGGACCTGGAGGACAGATTTGAAGTTTTCCTTCTCATTTTCCTTTTTGTTTTAATGTTAAACTTTCATGTTTTTATTACGATTATACCCCAACATGAATAACCATTCCAGTACTAAAATTTGGTTATTCTTAGCTGTGTGATTTGGGCAAGAAACTTAACCTTTCTGTGCCTCAGCTTCTTCGTCTATAAACAGAAAAATCATGGTACCTCGTAGGGTTGTTGTAAGGATTAAATAAGTTAAAATAGGGAAAGTGCTTGGAAGGGTTCCTGACATACCTTAATTTCCTGTGTTTCCTAATGTTGTCCACACACACACACACACACACACACACACACACACACATACACGAGTGAATTGAAACTCATTTCATTTGAATTCAGATAGGTTTTTTGAGAGGGAAAGAAAGACCTAGTTTTGGGCGGACAGTCCAAAGACTACATCTAATCCCACCCCTGGTTTACTGAGTTTCCTATTCCCAGACACCTACAGTCACCAGGGAGCATATTATGATTGTGAATATGTCATATATCCTGTGTGTAATGGTAGGAAAAGCTGCTAAGTCCTGCCCTGGTGATACAACAATGGGCCTACAACTTCAGCTTCTCGTTTCTCTCTAGGCATTGAGATGAAGTTCAAGAATATGCTGTTTCCTATGATCATCTGCCCAGCTTGGATCCCTGAGCTGAATTCAGTAGAACATGGACCCGAGGGTAAGGGGAGGTTCACTCCAAGCTCATGGAGGGGCTATGAGGCTGGGGATAGGTTACACAATGGGTGACAGGTGTCAGGGTGGCCTCCCCATTGGCTCTGGCTGCCCCCTGCTTCTCCTGGGGCTCGTCTTGCACGGGGAAAAGCGGGAGAGACCCCATTCACTGCCTTTTCTCCACCAAACATCCATGGTAGGGTGCCAATGGGCAAGAGGCTGCGGGATCTTCCATCATTTTCTCAATTCTGGCTACACATTAGAATCAGTCATCCGGGGGTGGGGAGGTGGGGGTTGTGCTTGAGTGCTTTTGAAAAGCATGCTAGGACTTCACCTTCAGAGATTCTGATTTTAATGAGTTGAGAACTACTGGTTTAGAGGAAAGAGCATCGGTTGTAGGATCAAGAGGCCTAAGCTTGAGTACTGGCTCTTTTATTAGCTGTGTAGCATTGGTTAAGTCACTCAACCGCTCTGGGCCCTAATTTCCTCATCCATGTAAAGCTGTGAGTCCTGATTCAGCCTTGCTCGGGTTGCTGGAAAGCTTCAGAGGAGCTGTGCATGAAAGCCTCTTCTGAACTGTGGGAAGAATTGCTGGGATTCCGAATGTGTGTTCCCAGGTATCTCCTTCGGAGCTGCTTGCCCCCTGAGCATTGTGGAAAAGACCCTGGTTGATGCCATTGCTAAGCTTCCTGCCCAAAAGACGGAGGTGTTCAGAGGGGTCCTGGAGCAGCTGCGCTGGTTTGCTGGGAAGCAGGTCAAGTCTGTGGCGGTGAGTCGCTGTCAGGAGCAAGCGAGGCCCGTAGGATGGAGCTTTCATCTGAAAGCAGGGCGGCCTGACTCTCACTTGCGTCAGTGCAGTGGACCTCAAACTTTAGTGCTTAGAGTTGCCTGGGAGGAGCAGTGCTTGTTAAAGTGCAGATTCCTGGGCCCCACCCTCAGAGATTCTGATACGTGAGTCTGGGAGATAGCCCAGCTCTTCAGGTGCTTCTGATGAAGGTGGTCTGTGGGGCACCCTGGGAAACGCACTCCACGACTCATGGGCTTCATGCTGTGGTTGCAGAGATGAGGCTTCCTGCCTCCCTCCCCTTTCCTGAGCTTGGCTGAGCCAAACAGTAGGTGAATAAGAGATATGCTAGGGAGAAGCCAGAATTGGGAGGGGAATTTCCTTTCCGAGCTATGGGGAGAACCAGAGACAGAGCCCTCCGACAGAGGGAGGAATCCACCTGTTGATTATTCAGTCAGTCTTCAGACGAGTCCCCACATTCCCAGTTTGCAAATGGTGGCATTCAAACACCCTATGCCAATGGAAGCTCTTCACAACAGCTTATGGTGTTGGAAGAAAAGCTATCCCTGCCGTTTTTAAAATTTTTTTAAATTAAAACAAAACAGCCTACACCTGTTCCTCCCAGCCCCCACCCCAAGTACCTGTCACTTCTGAGGATAGATTAGGAGATATAAACGCAGAAACGCTACCGAGTTCCCTAGTTCTGCTAAAATCTACTTCCAGGAAGAATTTTGTTGTCATTGTGCAACTGATTTTCTTCCTGTTTTCGAATAATGAGAACCCTGTATCTGATTCTTCTTACATTTTTTTTGCCAAGTTACCAGGAAGTTCAGATCCAAATAGGGCAAATTGTTCAACCTTAAGTCTTCCTCCTCTCTTTCCTTGATCTTTATCTTCTACTTTATTAACTCTATATGGCCTCTGTGATAAATCACCTCAATCCTTTCGGGAAAAGGTTGGGTGAAATCATCAATCAAACAAACAAACACACTTAAAGGGGCTTCCCTGCTAAAATTTTAGAGTTGGGATCCAATCTCAAGTGTTCTGATTTCAAATTTTGCGCATTTTTCAGAATGCCTAAGTTCTCACTGTGCTGTTATTGTGACTACAGTGGACACAGGTCCTCAGGGGTCTGCCTGCAGCAGGGGTCACCTGGTTGCCCTGGGTTCGGAAGCCTGCTGCGTGAGCAGGGGTTTCCTGGGGTGGGCTCTCACTGCATGCTCTCTGCTTGTTTTAGTCCATTGGAGGGAACATCATCACTGCCAGCCCCATCTCCGACCTCAACCCTGTGTTCATGGCCAGTGGGGCCAAGCTGACACTTGTGTCCAGAGGTGAGCTGCCTGAAGCAGAGGTCCAGGAAGAAGGACTTGGGGGAGAAAAGTCTCACCAGATAGGTCATTTTCTGGAGAAACAGAGTTCAAAGTTCAGTGACCCAGCTTTCCCTAAGGTCTGGATCCAGGGAAGCAAGGAAAATGTACCCGGTTTGGGGGACAGGAAAGCTGGACCTTTTCTTTGTAGAGAAATCACAGCAGGTACTGCTATCTGGATGCCTTACCTACTGGGGTACTGGGGCTGGGATGCACTGGCTCACCACAGCCTGCTGTTGGATCTTCAGGAATTCTGTGAGCCATCTGTGAAACAGTTATTAATAAAAATCAGGCCAGGTGCGATGGCTTATGCCTGCAATCCCAGCACTTTGAGAGGCCGAGGTGAGAGGATTACTTGAGGTCAGGAGTTCAAGACCAGCCTGGCCAACATGGTGAAACCCCATGTCTACTAAAAACACTAAAATTAGCCAGGTGTGGTGGTGTGCGCCTTTAGTCCCAGCTACTTGAGAGGCTCTCAGGAAAATCACTTGAACCTGGGAAGTGGAGGTTGCAGTGAGCCAAGATCTCGCCACGGCACTCCAGCCTGGGTGACAGAGTGAGACCCTGTCTCCAAAAATAAAAATAAAAATAAAGTTGTGTAAAATTACAATGAAATAAATTATATTCAAAACAAAAGGAATAAATACTCAAAATTCATCGCTTCCTAATTACTTCATTTTGCTGTTATCAGTGCTCTTGGAGTTATTTGCCTCTGTCTGTCTGTACGGTGGACATGCCGTACAATTATGTGCTCCTGTGAATCTCTGCCTTGTCAGAGGGTCCCCGAAACCACCCCAGCTCTGATATTCGCTGAGAGGATTCAGCATGCCGTCATATTCCGGGCTATGACTTATTATAGCAGGAGGATGCAAAATCAGCAAAGGGAAAAGATACATGGGAGCAAAGTCTGGAGGAACTAGGCCCAATTTTCCAGAGACTTCTCCCAGCGGAGTCACACAGTGCATGCTTAATTCCTCCAGCAATAAGTTGTGACAACACAATTGATGCCTTGCCTACCAGGGAAGCTTGTTAGAGGCTCAGCGCCTGGGGTTTTCTCGGGAGCTTGTCATATAGGCAGCCTCTACTAGCATGTGCCCAAAGTCTAGACTCCCAGAAGGAAAGCAGGGGTTCAGCATAAACTATTGTTTGTACAGATAATTTAGGCACAGTGAGCTGCTCTATCATGGAGCACTGGGAACCCTTCTGAAGTACAAGTTCCCAAGGGTCAGCCTTGTAAGCAACCCCTACAGAGGAGGGCAGTCCGGGTTGCTGTGCTCTTTCACGCCTTCTTCCCAGTTTCACATTCAGTGATGCAACTTTGGTGGCCTGAAATTGGCTATTGGAAGTATTTACACCACACAGATTGGCAAATGCTATAAACCAGGGCTTTTTCCCCCACACGGAACTGGTCGTTAAAGATTCACTAGCACACTATTGCTTAAGGATGCTTAAGGATTTCAAATGGAGGATTTGGCCCCAGTTGTGCCAGTCATTCCCTCTGACTGTGGGCATTGGAGACCAGCATGAAGAATCCCACTGATGGTTGCCCTTTGCTCCCCATGGGGTTCCCAGCCTGTCCCTCACGTTGGCTCCTCTTCATCTTGCTTCTGTACAGGCACCAGGAGAACTGTTCCAATGGACCACACATTCTTCCCTGGCTACAGAAAGACCCTGCTGAGCCCGGAGGAGATACTGCTCTCCATAGAGATCCCCTACAGCAGGGAGGTGAGATGTTGGCGGTGGTTCCAGGCTCTGCTCAAATGAGTCCTACTGCCAGGCTCTAGACAAAGAGATCAGAATCTGCCTCAGGGACCAACATGAGCCTCTCTCAATCTTTACGGTGATGATTTTTCTCTCTGAACTTTGCCTCTATTGAACCAACCATATTCCTTTCTGGACAATGAGAAGTTGCAGGATAGGAGTCCACACGGCATGGACTGTGGAACCAGATAGCTAGAAACTTAGTCCTGAGTGAGTCATTTCACCTTTCTGAGCCCCAATTCCCTCATCCGTAAAATGGGCACCATGTCACTTACTATACGGGTTATTGCGAGGACTGAAAATAAATAATTCGTAAGGTTTCTGGTGATGCCTAGAAGCCAGTGGAGATGACCAGCAGCTAACAACAGAATTCCAAGAACACATCTAGCTGTCAAGGCTTCCTGCCCACGTCAGAGGAAATTTGCTTTTCCGTGGTGAAGAATGTGGGGTTCATGTGCTGCATGAAGCAGCTGCCTGTGGCTCAGACCATATGCTGACCTTAGACTTGATGAGGTGTTGCTTCGCTGACCTCACTGTGGATTGGTGCGGATGGATTCCTGCTTCATGAGTGGCTCTTCTGGCCTGTCGGGGCAGGTCTGGGCACCACTGGCTGCCTTACTCTTTGTTCCCTGGGGCCTGTGATGTCTTGACCTGGTGTGGGTCTTTCCTCTCCTAGCAGCTACCAGCTCAGAACACATTCCAAAAGGGCCTGTCAGAAAAGGCATCTGGGAGAGGCTCGGGGAGCCGCTGTCAGGGAGAGTGAAGTTTCCCACAGCCGGCGCTTTAGTGAGTGTTCTAAGGCATGTTTTGCCCTTGGTATTTTGACCTCCTTAATGAGAATGCTAATTAAATTAGAGCAATTATATCCCTGAGGTGGTTTCTTAATGGTTTTCTAGCTTGTCTGTATAGACCATTTTGAGCAGTGATTCCCAGCGTTTTGAATTTCACAGTTCAGTAATTTTTTTTTTAATTGTGAGCGATGAAAGGGGGAGGAAACAGGTGTAGCTCTATTCAGTTTTTATTTGCCAGGTACGGTCATTAACAAAATACATCCTTCCGTAAAAGAAAGGAGATTTTAATACCCAGAATTAGGAAACTCTCAAGAAAGGATATTGTCAACCTGACACTGACAGTTCACTGTACCCCAGAAAGAATGTCCCCATGGACAGGCACAGTCCTGGGAGTGAGCACCTGGGACCTCTGTTCCAGAACAAAGGTCAAACTCTGGGCTCAGTGCCCCAGAGCCGTGCTTGACATCCAGGCTGATGTCATCAGGAGGGGGCTCCATGGCTTCTTCAGAGAAAAGCCTGTGGCTATTTGGGGGCCTCAACTGTGGGCCTCATTGTGCTTTTTCCAATAGATCTCCTCTCCCTAAACATGCTAATTTTATTGTTCAACAGAATTTGCGGTGCCAGAGTGAGTACAGACCTCAAAAGGAACCTGACACAGAAAGAGCTTGAAGTCAGGTGGCTCTTACCTGGAAAATAACTCATGCTCTCCTCCTATCCTTGAAGACAGATCCTAGCTCAAACCTAGGAAGGAAAATGTGTTTAAAGTGCAAGGGCAGTGATGGTTGCATAGTGTGATAGTGATATTTTCTTTTAGCAAGACTTCTTTCTGTCTTTCTGTCTTTCTTTCTTTTTCTTTTCTTTTTTCTTTTTCTTTTTTTTTTTTGAGACAGAATCTCACCCTGCCTGCTGGGCCAGGCTGGAGTGCAGTGACATGATCATGGCTCACTGCGGCCTCAACCTCCCAGGCTCAAGTGATACTCCCACTTCACCCTCCCAAGTAGCTGAGACTGCAGGAGTGCGCCACCACACCTGGCAATTTTTTTCTTTTTTTGTAGAAATAGGGCCTCACTATGTTGCCTAGGCTGGTTGAACACTTGGCTTCAAGCACTCCTCCTGCCTAGGCCTCTGGGATTACAGACGTGAGCCACTGTGCCCGGGGTTCTTTCACCAGGATTTCTGAATGATGCCAACAGACTGGTGGGAGGGGCAGATTGGAGAGGGCACTGTGAAGGCCACAAGCAGAGGATGCCAAGGGCCAAACAGTCTCAGTCCCCAGAGAGGCTGGGGGGGCACTGATAGTGGGCACCAGGGTGGGGAAGGTAAGGCGGATGAGGGGTCTCTGAGGAGCCTTTGTGAAAGCACACTTCCTCCCCTGCAGCTGTTGTTCAATGGAGACCACCGAGTTCTACTTTGTCCCTGACCCTCAGCTTTTCTGACTAGCAGGGAGAAATCCTGGTTTTTTTCCAGCTTCTGGGAATGCTGTTTGGAACCTCTCCTAAACAGGTGGTAATCAGTTACGCTTGATCTTTGATTCCTGGGGCCAGTTCACACACTGATGTGTGATGGTGTTATCCCCTCACCCCACCTCATAGCCCTGTGGTTTGGGTCTTCCATTTGCAGCCCCTGCAAAGCAAGGTGGAAAACAGGCACCTTCCTATTCTCTTTTAGGGGGAGTATTTCTCAGCATTCAAGCAGGCCTCCCGGAGAGAAGATGACATTGCCAAGGTAACCAGTGGCATGAGAGTTTTATTCAAGCCAGGAACCACAGAGGTAGAGGAGCTGGCCCTTTGCTATGGCGGAATGGCCGACAGAACCATCTCGGCCCTCAAGACCACTCAGAGGCAGCTTTCCAAGTAAGAGCTAACAGCAGAATAAAACTGCTGCTACTGTTGCTGCTACTAATAGTATCATTATTACTGCTGCTGCTACTATGACCACCAGTAGTATTACTATTGCTGCTACTACTACCATAACTACTGCTACTGCTACTACTATTGCTACCACTTCTACTTCTACTATAACCACAGTTGCTACTACTACTACTACTATTACTAATACTACTAGTAGTATTACTGCTAGTATTGCCATTGCTATGCTATTACCATTGCTGCTACTACTATTATTAATACTATTGTTACTGTTACTGCAACTATAATTAATATTATCATTGCTGCTACTCCAGCTGCTTCTACTACTAGAATTACTGCTGTTACTCATTATTGCTATCACTATGACTACTGTTGCTACTACTATCACTACAGCTACAATCACTGCTGCAATTCCTACTGTCACTATTATGATTAGTATTATTGCTGTTATTACTATTACTACTACTGCTGCCTCTTCTACTACTTGTTCTGTTAGTACTACTACTACTATTATTAGTGTTATACTAGTTTTTTACTAATACCATTACTGCTGCTACTATTATTGCTACTGAAATTACTACTACTACTACTGTTACTGCTACTATGACTATGACTAGGGCTACTAGTATTGCTGCTACTACTATTACTACTAACAGTAGTATTACTGCTGTTATTGATGCTGCTGGTACTATGACTGCTACTTTCTGGCTTTGCTTCTGTTACTACTATTATTACTACTGTTGCTGTTGATTCTATTACAACTTCTTCTATGACTTTTACTACTTCTACTACTACTATCTATATTGCTACAATTACTGCAACTATTATTGCTGTTGATAGTATTATTACTAGTAGTATTGATGCTGATGCTACTACTACTGCTCTGTAATTACTACTATTGCTATTATTATGGCTGTGATTAGTACTACTGCTACTACTATTACTATTACTATGGTTATTATATAACAGAAATTGTACCAAGCACTTTACTAGCATTATCCTAGGAAATCCTTACAGCACCCACATAAGATCGATAAAGCTTAACTTGGAGTTTGGTTCCTTGGTTCCAAAATTCCTGGCTTTGTCATTTACCAAATAGGTAACATAAGTCAAGTTACTTAGCCTCCCTGTGCCTCAGTTTTCTCATTGGTAAATGGGTATACGAATTTTCCCTACTACATTTTAAAATTTAAATTAAAAGTGAGAATTCACATAAAACAATTAAGATGTTGCCTGGCACATTGTGAGGATTTGATAGATTTTAACTGTTATTACTTTGAAGGTCTTTTAAAATTGCATCTGTTTTTAAAGATGAGGAAACAGAGGCTCAATGAGGTTAATTTAAGTTGCCTAAAGTCACCCAACTCTAAGTATGCAAGCCGAAGTTTGAACCAAGCGTTGTACAGCTCTGAGGCTCTGGGCACACAGCTCTACACAAAGGGATATGGAGGGCTGGGCAGTAGCGCTGTCCCATGCGCTGCACTCTGGCAGGCTCTGGACGGAGGAGCTGC
Source organism: Macaca mulatta (assembly GCF_049350105.2). Classification (NCBI taxonomy): domain Eukaryota; kingdom Metazoa; phylum Chordata; class Mammalia; order Primates; family Cercopithecidae; genus Macaca; species Macaca mulatta. The sequence goes on from NC_133418.1 coordinate 93,553,833, forward strand.
TGCAGGACGTGTGTGCGGCCCTGGCGGAGGAGCTGCATCTGCCTCCCGACGCCCCTGGTGGCATGGTGGACTTCCGGCGCACCCTCACCCTCAGCTTCTTCTTCAAGTTCTACCTGACAGTCCTTCGGAAGCTGGGCCAAGAGAACCCAGAGGACGTGAGTGGGGCCTGGCCAGGCACTGGCTCTCTGTAGCATGTTTGGGGAAAAAAGAAGTTGGTCTGGGTAGTAAACTTACTCCTGTCCTCCAGACATCTGAGGGCAGAATAGCAGGGACCAGGGTCACAGCACAAGAATCATGGAAATGGGAGTGACCAGCTGGCTTAGAGGCAGAGTGCTGGGCTGGGCTTTGGGGACACAGGTTCTTGCCCTGTAATCTCAGCTACTCAGGAAGCTGAGGCAGGAGAATTGCTTGAACTTGGGAGGCAGAAGTTGCAATGAGCCAAGATTGTGCCATTGCACTCCAGCCTGGACTATGAGAGAGAAACTCTGTCTAAAAAAAAAAGAAAAGAAAAGAAAAGAAAAGAAAAAAGAAAAAAAAAAGAAAGAGAAAAAAAGAAAGGGAATGCAGAGTGTGATAAGTACGTAGGGTGGAATGGGAATGTCAGGTGGGGTTGCAATAGCCAGGAGACCATGGAATGCATAGGATGTGCCCTCAAGAGAGGGTGCAGGCTAAGATGGGGCCCAGCTCCTGAGATTTGTTCACCAAGAATTTCTTTTGCATCTATCCTATGCCAGGTTGCACGAGGTGCTAGGGGACAGCTCAGTGTGGGGGAGAACGTGGACAATAAAGGCCACACTTGGGAGACAACTGCGGAGATGGAGTGTGGAGGGGGCCCAAAGTGGAGAGGATGTCACTGATGCAGGGACAGCAGAGATAAATCCCTCTTTAAAAAAAAAAAAAAAAAAAAACTTTAAAAATACAGGATTGGATAAAGAAAACCTAAAATTACCTTACTCTCAAATCCCAGAGAAAACCACTGCTAAGAATTTTGGTTATTTCCTCTGATCTTTTTTCCTGCATTTATCTGTCCATCTATCTTATACTGTTTGTCTGCTCCATCTCTGTCTCTCTGTTTCTAGCTGTCCTTCCATCCATCTATCAACACCTATCATCTTCCTACCTTTTGATGTGGATATATTATTTTCTAAATAGACTTGGGACCACACTGCATATAGAACTTTAAATTCCCCTTTGCTTCCATTGGGATTATATCGTGAACATTTTCCATATCATTAAATGCTTCCCATGGAATTGAGGAGGGCAAGGAAGACTGTTCCAGGAAGGCTGGAGGAGAAGGATATTCCCAACAGAGACAGCAGCAGGCATAAATACAAGAAGGAGGGAAAGAGTTTGGGGTGTTGGAGGAAGTACAGACCATTCAGTCTATAGGGTACACTAGGGGGCTAGCAGTGAAGCTGAGGCTGCTCTTAAATGCTGGGCTCTCAGAGCCCATGTTTGGATGCTGAGAGATCCAGCCAGCACTCAAAGGGGCATGAAATGAAGAGACAAGGGGATCAGTTGTCACTTTGGTTATTTGGGGACAACCAAGGAAGGGATCCACGATTGAAATATAATCCTGGTCACCTCTGTTATCTTGTCTCCACAGAAGTGTGGTAAACTGGACCCCACTTTCGCCAGTGCAACTTTACTCTTTCAGAAAGACCCGCCAGCCAATGTCCATCTCTTCCAAGTGAGTACAGTCAGCGTATGGCTAATATCAGGGGACTTTGCAGGCCACATCAGTTGGCTAGTGGCTGACCATCAGCTAATGACTAACTTGAATTGTATGTAGGTGTATAAAGCTCCTTACGCTTGTGCGTAAATATCCAGTGAAGAAAATGGGAATCGTATAGATGTTAATGTCACTAGTCACTATTTCTCCCTTGTTTGCCTAAATTTCTCTCTTTGGGATTAGACTCTTAGCTGTACCTCTTCTTTACAGATTTTTTTTTAACATGAGGGATAATGTGCAAAGCCAGAAGTCTTTTTGAGCAGGCTAAAACAAACAAACAGACAAACCATCTATCTACTCCAGCTTTTTGAGAGGTGCTAGGTAAAGGCTCAGCAAACTTTTCCGGAAAACATTTTCGATTTTGTGGGCCAGATGGTTTCTATTGCAACTTCACAACTCTGTCATTGTAGCACAAAAGCAGCCACAGGCAAAACATGAATGAATGAGTGTGTTGTCTTCCAATAAAGCTTTATTTACAAAAACAGGCAGTGGGCCTGTATCAGCCCCCAGGCCACAGTTTACTGCCCCCTGCACACTGGAGTGTGGTTGGCCCAAGCATGAACTCTGGGGCCTGCTGCCTGAATTTGTATCCACACTCTGCCAGTTCATAATTGTGCAACCTTGAACAACTTATTTATCCTCTTGTGTGCCTCTTAAGAAGGTTAATTATACCCACCTGCAAATGTGGATAATCACATACCTGTTTCATAAGATGGTTTTGAGGATTAAAGGTGTTAATAAAAGTAAATTTCTTAGATGGTCCCTGGGATACGGTGAAACATTCAATAAACATTAGCCATTGTTATGATCACTTTGTAAAACAAAAACAACTTTATTATAAAATCAGTAATTTAAAACATTTTAGAAAATATGGAAAAGTATAAAGAAGAAAATAAAAATCACCAAAAATTCCACCTCCAAGAACAAATTATTATTATATTTTTGTTTAATTCTTTTCATTATTTCCTATGCATATATGGACATGTATATACTATATTTATAGCATATATTATCTTTTCCTACAGAATTTGAATTATTGTCAAACACAAACACAAATGTTTTATGTCCTGTTTTCGTGCTTGCATGAACAATCCTTCTAGTTAAAGTCCTTCAAAAGTATGTTTCAATGGTTGCATACTATTGTGTTATATGGGGCTGCATAATTTATTTACCCAATCCCCAAATAGTGGAAATGTAGGTTCTTCTTTTTCTTGTTGTTCTTTTATAAAACAACGCTACGACCACTCTTGCCATCACTTATCCACCTTCCTGTTCCCTTTGCCCCACGCCCCCTGCATTCTTTATTCTTACCCCTCGGTGTGCTTTGCCATGTAGCCTGAAGCTCTCCAGTGTCCCCTGGGCCTGTAGAGAGGCAGTGTCCTCGACAGCTCAGCCTGATTGATGACCCTGTCATTCCAGGAGGTGCCCAAGGGCCAGTCTGAGGAGGACATGGTGGGCCGGCCCCTGCCCCACCTGGCAGCGAACATGCAGGCCTCTGGTGAGGCCGTGTACTGTGACGACATCCCTCGCTATGAGAATGAGCTGTCTCTCCGGCTGGTCACCAGCACCCGGGCCCACGCCAAGATCAAGTGAGTGTCACCGCCAGGAGGAGTTGGTGGAATGCTGTGAGGGAGCTGCTGGGAGCACCCAGGAGACTTCTCTCATCCTGCCAGGCCATGGAGATGCAAAGATAATGAGGTGCCTCCAGGACCTCCCAGGCTAGAGAGAAGGGAAGACCTTCTAGACAGCTCCTATTATTATCTCTGTGTTCCAGATGAGGAAACTAAGGCACAAGTAGGGTATGTTACTTGCCCCAGGCCACACAGTTGGCAAGTGGCAGAGTTGGAGTTTGAAGCCAAGCAACTGAGCAACTGTGTTGTGCTGCCTCTGCATGTTCAAGCCAGACAGCGTGAACTTCACTTCCTGGTGGGCGTTAGACACATAGCCTGCTGAGTAGAGCAGCTAGGAAAAGCCCTTCCTTGGGCCCACTGCATGGACTAGGAATCAGGTTTCCTTGTCATTGGTCTTTTCTCTGCTGCTGCTCCTAGTTTGGAGATGGACACCCTCCAGGAATGGTGAACCAGGCATGGCTGAAATCTAACAGATAAATAAACTTGTTCAGGTCCCTAAAAAAAAAAAAAAAAAGTGTTTACGTTCCTATGGTTGCCAGCTATAGGATATATTCTTTCCCTTTTTTCCCTTATCTTCAGCCCATATTGACAATACCATAACCCACATTATCTACACTCAAACCACCTCCATCCAAGCAATGTGTGAATGGATGGAAGAGGATGAGGGGGTTGACATTGTTGTAACTGCAACAACTAGGGTCTTCCCGGGCTGCACACACTTGGAGGTGGGTGTGGCAGGACAGAGCTTAACCCTCCTAACTTAACCTCAGTTCCAGTAATACCAGTCACGCTGCTTTCTGGCTTAGTGACTTCGGACAAACTACCTAACTTCCTTGAGTTTGAGTTTCCCCGAACATAAAATGGGAATTAGGATAAGTACTTTCAGAGTTTCTTGTTAAGGATTAAGCATTTGGAAGATGGTTAGTACTTCAGGGCAGTTTCCATGCCTTTCCCTGAAATGTGTTGCCCTATTTCCCTATGGGGGCATGTGCCAGTATGATCAGTACATAGTTGAGACTGTTATCCTTGATGATATATTCAGGCATTCTCCCTTTGAGGTTCATGTTTCCTTATTATGGTAGGATGCCCGGTCATGCTGGGATAGCACCATGAATGCAGGGAGAGAAATGCAGCTCTATGAAGCTGTTCAGGGCCATTGGATCAGTGGCACAGCAGGGCCCCATGTGCTGCTTTTGGAAGGGAGTTAGGTGTGATGCGTGAGTTAGCCAGAGCTCTCCAGAGTAAGTGCTGTTCGTTCTGATATGGCTCGCTTGTACCTGGAGACCAGACAGGGCACCACGTAAGGTATAAAGAGGCCTGGCCTGCCTTATTTACTTTATTTATTTTTAAATGGAGACAGGATCTTGCTATGCTGCCCAGGCTGGTCTTAAACTCCTGGGCTCAAGTGATCCGCCCACCTTGACCTGCCAAGGTGCTGGGATTACAGGCGTGAGCAACTCTGCCTGGCTGGCTTATTCACTGTATATCCCCAGCAACATTCAGCATAGTGGCCTGAACATGGTGAGGATTTAATCGACATTTGCAGAATACAATATAATTGAATTAGAATCTAATAGAAAAGAAGCGGAGAAACGAGGAATTAGGATGGAGCCAAGCCAATCAAAATAAAAACAGGGTTGTCCAACTAGGTGATAGGTCCCCTGCTCCAGCTTGCTGGCCGGGCCCCTCACACTACTCATTCTTGCAGGTCCATAGACATATCAGAAGCCAAGAAGGTGCCAGGGTTTGTTTGTTTCATTTCCGCTGATGATATTCCTGGGAGTAACATAACTGGAATTTGTAACGATGAGACAGTCTTTGCAAAGGATAAGGTAGGTCTTGGATTTTTTTTTATATGAAGTAAATTGAATAAGTATTGAAGTTTTAATTTGTGTACATTGCTCCAAACTCCTGATCTGGAAAGGTTATATATTTGCATGAATTGTGGCCATCATCCAGTTGGCCCATATTCAGCACAATCCACAAAGGGATAGAATATGTTACTTGTTTATTTAATTGATGCCTGCTGTTTGTACATAGTAGGATGCCTCTATGCCAAAGTGGCAGTAAAACAAGGCTGGTGATTACATTTGAACTAACAATTGGGTTCTTAAGGTACAACAGTAAACTCCTTAATTAAAATAAAATAAGAACACATTTAACAAACTAACTAGAAATCACAATACCACCACTACGTGAATTGATAATTCACTTACACGAAAGTTGATCTATTGATTTCAACTATATGGAATTCTGCAGCAACAAACAAAATCCTTCAAATGTTTAAGACAGCTGCTACAAAAGTCCTTATATTTTACTCATAGGATAGTTCTCGACAGTCATTTTGTAATTCTGGTAGACATCAAATCTTGCAAATTAGACATGAGTGGGTATTTCTGAAGAGTGAGTTCATCTTATTATTGATGTAAAAGTGAAGGAAAGAACAAAAAACTAAAAATGTGAGAACAAGGACTCCATGGGGAGAGCATTTCATAGAAGAACAAGTTGCTTTACATACTTTAAGAGCTTCTCAGGGCAGTGCTAGCATTATGGCTAGTGAGAGTCAGCCCCATTTAACCACCATTGCACTAACCAACAGCCAGATTTAACCACCATAGCACTAACCAACTAAGTCAATAGCTTATTTGGGCCACAAAGATAATTATCAGAGACATGCATGCTAATTGTTGGTTCCTATTGTCAGAAACCTCATCTTCTAAAGTGATGTGTTGGACAAAAATTTTTTGTTGTTTACTTTTTTGGGGATGTTGGATGAAAATTATCTCTGAAGGAGATCCATTAAGCTTTTATGAAACTGAATTATTGAAGAAAAGAAAACAACAATCATTATCATATAAATTTTTAAAAATCTTTTTATGGGTCATCAAGTCTAAGAACCAGCATTTGAGAGCTACTGCTTTTGGGTATTAGATGAAGGATGGGACACGATACTTTAAAAAAAGTGTCACGTCTTATAAGCATATGTCTTACATGCCTTATATTGATGCTTACAGCCTTTACAGCCTTTGAGAAGCTTTTGATATAAATCTGGGTAATAGAACATAGAAGAGAGTGGTGTGGTGAAAAGAAAATAAAACTAAGGGTCAGGGTCTAAGATTAGTCATGATCTATTAATAGTGACTTGCCAAATGTGGCCTTGCCTTCTGAGTCTCCATAGGAAGACCAATGGTGTTGGAGTGAATCTGAATTGACAAACACACTTCCTGGTGCCATATCCTCCTTTCTGCACATGGCAAATGAGTAGTCAATTGCCACATTCTATCTGGTTCAGCTTCTCAATAGTCTGCCAGTACTAAATACTCAGAATTGGCCCTTGAGATGAAATGTGTTTGGCATCTTGATCCTAATGATCCTCAATCAGTAGGATAAGGAAATTAAGAGGCCCCAGGGCATTCCTAAAATGTGCTTTGATTGTGAGGCCAGGGACTTCTTTTGGCTTTTTGAACAATCCAAAAATAATTTGTTTCACTATGAGCCTGGTTGCGTTCTTTAACAGTCTGTCTCTGCTACTAGGTTACTTGTGTTGGGCATATCATTGGTGCTGTGGTTGCTGACACCCCAGAACACACACAGAGAGCTGCCCAAGGGGTGAAAATCACCTATGAAGAACTACCAGCCATTATCACAATTGAGGTAACTGAGAATGGGCTGCCGGTGTAGAGGAGTGAGCTCCTTGTCCCTGGATGTGCATTTATTATGATCCCCTAGAGGGGATTTGAGCAGTGGATAGGGATTTGATTAGATGGGTTTTAAAATCCCTTTCAACCCTGGGATTTGGGGTCCCATGAAATCTTCCCCTTTACGATCTTAGGCCCAGTCCACTAACAACAGCCAAACTGAGTTCCTCCTTCCCAAAATTTTACCTCCATCTGGTCCTTGTGGTATTCTTTGCTTTTCCTCAAGGTCCAGGGTTGTCCACCTACAGCTGAGGAAATGAAGGAAGATGATTCCCTGGGCTACAGTAGAGCTTACTTCAAGTCTGTATGTGAAGCGTATAGAGATTCATTTATGAGAAGAGAGAGTCAACAATTCAGAGAGCTTCTCTTTCCCTAATCAGAACCCATCTTTCCCTCCCTGCTAAAAGTCACATTTCTGAAACTTCTTTGTGATCCTCAGGATGCTATAAATAACAACTCCTTTTATGGACCTGAGCTGAAGATCGAGAAAGGGGACCTCAAGAAGGGGTTTTCCGAAGCAGATAATGTTGTGTCAGGTAGAGCTGCTCCGTGCCACAGTGGGAATGGGGTGGCCCTGGTTTGCAAATTAAATTCAAGAGATATGCATTGAACCCTGAAGCAGGGAAGTGATTTCCAGACATTTCCTAACAGAAAATTCCCTCTTACATTTGTAGCAAAATAGTAGACAGTTGGCTGGGAAAAAACTTCAGTCATCTTAATCTCTACTCTCCTGTCTCTAGGTTGGACCTAATGATTGTAGAGAGATTCTAGAGTATTCTGATCTGGAAGATCATCTAGGGAAGATAACAGCCACAGATGCCTGACAGCCTTAGGTCTGCCAGGCCTCTAACAGCATAAACTCTCATCATCCCCCTACCTGAAGGCAGTCCTTACCCATATTCAACTAGCATCCTCCCTCCTCTTCCCTTTGCCCTGTTCTCCCTCCACCTCTGTCTCTGACACTGTGAAATCAAATCCATTGCTCTCACCCCAGGACAATGCAGCTGACTACCTCTTTTGGAACTGTTTTTTACATTGGCTGTTGTGCTTTGCAAAGTCACTATGAAGCCAACTCTCCACCAGGCTTGGTAGCTTAGGTTCTGGAAGATGCTCTGGTTTTCAGCATTTCAATCACATCTATTAATCCCTGCTTTACCTTTTCCAAAACTGTACAATGACAGTTTTCAAAATCCTTGATTTCTATAAGCTGCAGTGAGAAGAGAACTTTGGACTGGATGCATTTCGGTGTCATTCTGGTTTCTTTGTTTAGGGGGTGGGGGTGAGGGTAGAGCACTCAGCTCCCAAATGGCTAAGACTTTGGGATCCTTTTCCACCCCAAGTGGGAAACCTTGAGGTTACCGCTCAGGTAACTGTGTGATCAGTTGCTTCCTGCCCAGGCCACTTGGCAGAGTGTACTCCCTCCTTAGGCAAGCGGGTCCCTTCTGCAGAATCGAGCTCACTGTGAGGGATCTCACTGCTTCCCCAGGGGAGTTATACATCGGTGGCCAAGAGCACTTCTACCTGGAGACTCACTGCACCATTGCTGTTCCAAAAGGCGAGGAAGGAGAGATGGAGCTCTTTGTGTCTACACAGAACACCATGAAGACACAGGTAGGTGCCTTTGGGTCAGCTCAAGGGGCTGACAGGGCAGCGGGGAGCTCCTAGCAAACCAGGAGGGCCATGTGGGAAATGGAAAGAGGGAGATGTGGGCTGGTCCAGAGGGTACTCGAGTGTCATAGTCCTGGAGTCACCAACAAGCTGGTATCACTGACCTTGTTCCATAACCTTTCTCAGCCTCAGTTTTCTCATCTATAAAATGGGGCCTGGGTGGGTCGTCGTAATTATGAGTTTTAATATTTAGACTAGAGTTTGGTACATGTTGGCTGTTATCATTTCAGTGCCTATGGCCTTGGTCAAGTCATATCCTGCCTCAGTATCCTCCTGTAAAATGAAGGTATTGGATTAAGTCATAGCCACAGGGCCCACTAAATTATCTACAGCAGCTCAAATAGTCCTCCTTTCTCTACTGCCTGTAATGTGACAGCGGTTGCCAGTGTTTTTGGCAGCTGGTCCTGCTCTCATGATCTCCCAGTCCCTGGTCACCTGGTCAGACGGAATAAGTTTCTAAAAGTATTCTGTGACCAACTGCTTGCCCTCTGGTTAAAAACCAATGCCTGAATTCAGTCTGGCAGGCCCCAGCATCACTAACCACAAGGCTGCATGGGGATTTTGAATCAAGGAATTTCAGAATTCACAGTAGTAATTAGGTCCATGCATGTTGGACAGGCTCTGCATCAGGCCTGAAATAAGTTCAGATAATGCATTCAGTGTGAATGTTCTGTCTTTTACCCATAGAGCTTTGTTGCAAAAATGTTGGGAGTTCCAGAAAACCGGATTGTGGTTCGAGTGAAGAGAATCGGAGGAGGCTTTGGAGGGAAGGAGACCCGGAGCACTCTGGTGTCCACGGCGGTGGCCCTGGCCGCATATAAGTGAGTTCCAAAGCCTGTTTCTCTCATCTGGCTCTGGGAAGAAGACTAAGGCTGCTTCTGCCAGGAAGGCTTTCTGGACTTCCCCCTGTTAGAATTCGTTTCCCCCTGCTTTGAATTCTCACAGCCCTCTGTTTTTAGAACCCTTGGGCATAGTGGGAGGGTAACATCACCTGTTCCATTGTGGTCTGGCACAGGTGTCCACGTCTGATCTCCCCATCTGGCTGTGAGCTCTCTGAAGGAAAGCACATACCTCGCGTCCTTATATTCTCCACCTTGTCTAGCACAGTGCCTAGATGGCAAAGCAGCCTAGTACAGGTCTGCTCAGCGTGCAGGTGGAAAAGGTGGCTTCCTGGCTGTTTTTATTCTGAGACTCGCAGGGCTGAGCTGCTGTTGAAGGCTCACAGGCTTCTAATCCTTTCGGTACCCGCCAGGACTGGCCGCCCTGTGCGCTGCATGCTGGACCGTGATGAGGACATGCTGATAACTGGTGGCAGACATCCCTTCCTGGCCAGATACAAGGTTGTAGATGTTGGGGCTGTGCTGGGATGGGAAGTGCCATTTTGTGAGGAAACCTGGGACCAAATGTCCAGGCTTCCTAGAGCTGCACTCTTACTTTTTGCCTATCTGTAGAAGTTCAAATAAGATATAGCAAGAAGAGAAATTCAAGTAGGCTAACAGCAACACAGAAAGGTGGCGCTGAGGGAGGCTGGCACCCCATCTCCCAAGGGTGGCACTCGTGGCTTCTGTGGATTTGCTGTGTTCTGAGTCTGGTCAGGCTCAGAAACATGATTCACCAGCAGACTCAGGGTCAACCCATCGTGCTTGGTAGCCCAACATTAACATGATCACAGGCCTGATGTAAATATTGGAATGACAGCTTAGTAATTTACTGTGAGAAATAAAACTTCCCAGGAGCCTGGATAGCCCCAAGATGTTCGGATAAGCACCTGCTTTCCCAGATCATGGTTGGAGACTGTCCACACTTCTCTCTGGGACAGTCCCTTTTCTGGAGTTCTGTGGATGACCAATGCACTCTTTCCCTGTACACATCAGCAGAACCTTACCAGGATTCCACCTAGCTCTAGAAACCTGGGAGCCCTCTCTCCATGAACTGGCCTTGAACATGGCCTTTGACCTATTCTGAGTTTGTTTCATAATTTAGCTCCCAGCAAGGGATTATAGTTCTCTTAGCCCCAAATTCTTGTGGGCCTGAAGAGAGTTCCTTGATCTTTCGGGGTCCCAGTTTCTGTGTGTGTGACAGCCTGTAAAGGGTATTTTAACAGTGTACATAAGGTCAAGGATGTGCATGCTCCTGTGAAATACAACTTTTTTTGTCTTCTGACCAAAATCCGTGAGGGGACAGTCCAGTATCTTTCCTAGTTTCTCTTCCCTGCGCTCCCCTCCCTGCCCTATCACGACCAACTCTCTATTTCCAACCTCCTTACTCCCCTCCTAGACCAGAAGCCAGGTGCCAGTAGCAGGAAGAAGGGGTGTGGGGACAAGGGTGTCCAGGGGTGGGGAGCCAAGTGTGCGCCACTGGGGAGAGGTCAGTTCCTCTCTTCTTCACTTGTTACCTTCTGCTGACTTTTGAAGGTCACTCTTTTCTCATGGGATGATGTGGTGTTCTGTTTATTTCCTCCAGGTGGCATAAGTGGGAGGGAGGATCAGAGAGAGACAGAGAGGTGGGGGAAAGGGGACTTCTGATAAATCACTCTCCTTTCTCCTTTTATCAGGTTGGCTTCATGAAGACTGGGAAGGTTGTGGCTCTGGAGGTGGATCACTTCAGCAACGTGGGGAACACCCAGGATCTCTCTCAGAGTGTGAGTAGGACCTGCAACCGCCCCTGCACCCAGAGCTGACTTCAAGATCAGCCTGTTCCCACACAGGCACGAGCCTCCCTAATCCCAGCCTGCTACTGTTGCAGTAGTCTCCTAATGGGTCCTCACCTTCAGGTTTCCCATCCTTGATTAATCTCTATAGCACAATGATGATCGTATTATTTCTCTGGTTAAAAACCCGTCCTTCCTGTTTAAGATAATTTGCCAAGCTAGCAAAGTTAGTTACAATGTTTTATGTACAGTGTGGTAGCATTGTGTGTGTGTGTGTATATGCATGGAATAGTAATATATATACTTAAACTAATACTAATATATATTACTATATATAACATGCATGGAAAAGTGTCTGAAGGAACATATACCAAACTGTTAACAGTGATGATCAAATTATTAACAATGATTGGAATGGTATTGAGAGGGGTATACACTGTCATTTTCTATGTTACACGTTTCCGTGATGTTTTAATTTTAAATAAGTCTAATTGCTTTTTAAAAAATTGTTTCATTGAAGTATAATTTACATACCATAAAGTTAATCCATTTGAAGTATGTAACTTAATAGTTGTTAGTAAATTTCAAGAGTTGTTAGACCACTATCACAATCCAGTGTTTGAACTCCCATCACCCCAGAATGATCTCTTGCATCCATTTGTAGTCATTCCCATTACCATTCCACAGGCCCAGGTCATCATTAATCTACTTTCTGTCTTGTAGTTAAGTCATTTAATAGAACCATTAAATGTTCTATTTAGTTTTTTTCTGTTTGGTGTCTTTCTCTTGGAATAATGTTTTGTAGGTTCCTCTATGTTTTTGTTATTATTCTTTCTTTTGAGACAGTCTTGCTCTGTCACCCAGGCTGGAGCGCAATGGCACAATCTTGGCTCACTGCAACCTCTGCCTCCAGGTTCAAGCGATTCTCCTGCCTTAACCTCCCAAGTAACTGGGATTACAGACATGCACCCCTATGCCTGGCTAATTTTTGTGTTTTTAGTAGAGACAGGGTTTCACCATGTTGACCAGGCTGGTCTCGAATTCCTGACTTCAAGTGATCGGCCCACCTCAGCCTCCCAAAGTGCTGGGGTTACAGGCGTGAGCCACCGTGTCCGGCCCATCTATGTTATAGCATGATTCAGTACTTCACTCCTGTTCATTGATGAATAATATTCCATCATAAGGATATACCATATGTTGTTTACCGTTCACCACTTGATGGACATTTGTGTTGTTTCCAGTTTTCTGCTTTTATGCATAATACTGCTCTGAACACTCTCATACTAGTTTTACGTAGACATGTATTTTTATTTGTCTTGAGTAAATTCCTAGGAATAGAATTGCTGAATCTGTGGTGAGCTTAACATTTTAAGAAATAATCGCATTTTCATGGGCAGAGGCAGCCTGGCAGGCACTGGGAGAGCTGGGCTTTATTATTACTAATATTCTACAACTGTTTAAATAGAAGGAACTTTATAATGAAACAGTTCAGAATACTGGCTCAAGAACCTATGTCAAGATGAGCTGAATTTTAGTAAATTATTTTAGGAATTATGATGAGCTAATTGAATTAGGCTTGTGACAATGAGAGGAATTTACATGACAAGTAAAACTTGCTCATATTAAAAATGTTTAGATATTTGCTTCTATAGATGTCACTTTAATAAAATACCAATTTAGTTTTACTTGTGGCTTGTCTAGTTAGTAATAACTTTAATAGGCTTTATTGGGACAAGCTTACTGCTCTTGTAGGAGCTCCTCTCACAAGTAGTTGTAATGCCCTAGTACAACTCAGGATCAGTAGCTTGAGATGTTATTGTTTTTCTCTTCATCTTTGACTTTCAAAGAGCCTCCCCTTTTTGGATCCAGACATCTTTTCTGAATCCTGGTTCCACTAGTATACCTGCTCTCCTATGATCCCAAATCATAGTCAATGGTGCCTCGAACGTAGCACCTTCAGTTAAAGGCTGCCTAGTGCTCTGAGGAAAGCTTGCTGATTATCTCCCTGCTCTACTCACCCCAAAAGGCAGAAAAACAACATAGTCAGTCCTGCGCTCATTTGTAATTGTAAAGATCAGTTATATATGTATTTGTAATGAGAGCAAGTATATACTCATTATAGGATAAATTTAAGAAGTTTAAAATATCCCAAAGTAGAATTTCTATATCTAGTCTTTTGTTTTTTTCATGAATATTTGCAAGTGATTACCATTAAATTCACACATGACAGATTAATCTGAAAGATCTGAGAGACCACGTTCTTCCTGGCCGTGATAGAACTGCTCCTGTGGTTTGGGACAAGTAACAAAACATCTGCTTGAGTTTTGTTTGCAAAATACACTATTAATATTTGACCTACCTCAAAACATATTGAGGATCTGTGAAATGCTAAGTTCCCAAAATAAAATATTGCCGATTGTCTTTTTATTGAAAGTAAATTTCCTCATTAAGTCAACCTGCCTTCTGTAAGTCACAGTGCTTAAATCTCAGGATTTTTTTTTTTTTTTTTTTTTTTGACACGGAGTCTCGCTCTGTCGCCCAGGCTGGAGTGCAGTGGCCGGATCTCGCTCACTGCAAGCTCCGCCTCCCAGGTTCACGCCATTCTCCTGCCTCAGCCTCCCGAGCAGCTGGGACTACAGGCGCCCGCCACCTCGCCCGGCTAGTTTTTTTTGTATTTTTTAGTAGAGACGGGGTTTCACCGGGTTAGCAAGGATGGTCTCGATCTCCTGACCTCGTGATCTGCCCGTCTCGGCCTCCCAAAGTGCTGGGATTACAGGCTTGAGCCACCGCGCCCGGCAGGATTTTTTCATTAGGAGAGACCTGTCATTAAGGATTTGTAGGTGTAATTGCTTTAGCCTCCATTATTGGTGCTTGGGATAGAGAGGTTTTAGATTTTTCTGTTTTTTGTTCTGCCTCAAAGCTCAGTTTATTGAAGACATTTGTAAGCTATTGGATCATCACTTGAATCAAGATTTTGACTAGTGACCTAAATTGTCCATTTCTTATGATTTCCAAGTTATAGTCTGAGAAATGGCTAATTTTAGTAACTGTCCTATCATAAATTAATGTTGGAATAAACTGAAGCTGGAAATAAATACTTCATGAAAACTGGCTAAAGTCTGAAATAAATTACCTGTTTTATGTCCAATAGCTACTACATTTGATAGAACAGTTTTGAGAAACATTTCATTCTTGAAGGCAACATCTGACATGGTTCTCAGCAAGTTGGAATAGTAAAGATGGTTGGGTTGTTTTGATGAGTGGAAGCAGCATGTTTGTAGCATACAAGTTATTCAATAATCTTGTGCTATTGACCTAAAAATATGTCTTAACTCTTCATCGAGGCAAGCCTGGTGAAGCCTTTACTTGTTACTACTTCAACAGTTGGAATTAGTTGCTCTTTTTACTTGATGAAACAAAACTATACCTCTGAATATTTATGGATGCTTTTTACTAAATCAGGCTTGTGTTCTTAATCCAAATTAGTAAAGTTTTATGGAAGCTGAGATGTAATACAGTAGTCTCCCCTTATCTGCAGGAGATACATTCCAAGAACCCTAGTGGATGCCTGAAACCTCAGATAGTACTGAACCCTTTATACACTATGTTTTTTCAATCTAACAACCAAGGCAGCTACTCAGTGCAAAGCGGCAGGCAGTATACAGTGTGGATAAGCAGGACAAAGGGATGATTCACATCCCAGGCAGGACAGAGCAGGAGGTCATCAGATTTCATCACTCGGGACAGCTTGTGATTTATTTTATTTATTTTATTTATTTATTTTTTGTTTTGAGATGGAGTCTTGCTCTGTCACCCAGGCTGGAGTGAAGTGGTGCGATCTCGACTCACTGCAACCTCCGCCTCCTGGGTTCAAGCGATTCTCCTGCCTCAGCCTCCCAAGTAACTGGGATTACAGGCGCCCCGCCCCAACATGCCCGGCTAATTTTTGTATCTTTAATAGAAACTGGGTTTCACCATGTTGGCCAGGCTGGTCTGGAACTCCTGACCTTGGGTGATCCACCCACCTCAGCCTCCCAAAGTGCTGGGATTATAGGCATGAGCCACCGTGCCTGGCCGACTTGTGATTTAAAACATGAATTGTTTATTTCTGGAATTTTTCACATAATATGTTTGGACGAAGGTTGCCTTGGTTAACAAACTATGGAAAGTGAAATTGCAGATAAAGGGGGTTACTGCTCCTGTGCTCTAAACTTGATGTTTGGGTGATCAGGAGCAGGTAGCCAATGGGAAGAGCACTTCTGAGTGATAAGTAAAGGAGTTTCTCTGGTGGCCTTTTCACATTCTTCAATGTTCAAGCATATTTTTCACTTACCATTTTCTCTTCCACCTCATTTTGCCTCACCATCCCCCCTCTCTGCTTATTTCTTAAACCCATTGATGGCACTCATTAAATTGTGTTCAGAGCGAATGAATCATTGTTCCTTAATATCCTTTTCAATATGCCACAATTTAGGGCACTTTTAAAATTTTCTAAAACAATATCCTAATCTGAATATTGACTAATTTGAGCCACATTCCCACCTCTATCTCAGCACACGCTGCCAGTCTTCCCCCGTATCTCCTCTCAATTCCCCACCACACCTCATAAAATTGGAATCAAAGAAATCTCACTCTGTCATTGTTAATCTAAGAGTAAAAGCACTGATTTTAATACTGCTTTACTAGTTTCAGTCATCTAAGTAGGTAGGCCTCTAGGTATTCTGCAGCTCACTGGTGGTCTTGACAGCCATTCATACATGTTTGTATTAACGTTATTTTTCAACTAAATCGCAGTTGGAAAAAAGAATCTTTAATATTATGCCCTTGGATCTGTTACTGCAACACTAGCACTTGTGATGCAATAGGACACTGCGCCTGTACTAAAAGGGCCAAGAGTAAATGCCTTTTTTCTTTTTGGTGTTTGTTTTGTTTTGTTTTGTTAAACATGTCTATAGAGTTGGTTAATGCTGAATTTGTGAAATAGCCCTTCCAAAATTATTCTCGTATTTAAAAAATAAATGGATCTACCTAATTTTTATTGATTTTTTTTTAAAAAAAGAAATGATCAAATTATATTCCAGAGTGACTATACCATTTTGTATTCCAATCAACAACCTTTAGGGGTTCCACATCCACAGTAACACTTGGTATGTCTGTCTTTACCCACTAGAATTAGTGGGTGTGAAGTGATAGCTCATTGTGATTTCAGTTTGTGTTTCTTATATCCTGTGACCTTGCAGAACTCATTTATTAGTTCTAGAATTTCTTCTGCAGATTCCTTGGGATTTTCTCTGTAGGCAATCATTATCATCTGCAAATAGGGACAGTTTTTTTTCTTCCTTTCCAATCTGCAAGTTTTAATCTCTTTTTCTTTACATACTGTGATGGCTAGCCAGACCTTGCAGAACTATAGGTCATATATCCTTGCCTTGTTTTTACTCTTAAGGGGAAGGCATTCAGTCTTTCATCATTAAATATGTTACTGGTAGGGTTCTGTTTGTTTGTTTGTTGTAGATACTTATGATCAGATTAAGGAAGTTTCCTTCCATTAGTGTTTTCTGAGCATCTTTATAATGAATGGGTGTTGAATTTTGTCAAATGCTTTTTCTGCATTGACTGATATGATCATGTGATATTTTCTTCTTTAGCTTATTAATATGGTGGATTGTATTCATTCCTTTTTTTAAACACTGAACCAGCCACTGTCCTTGGAATAAATTCAGCTTGGTCATGGTATAATTAATATATTGCCAAATTGTATTTGCTAAAATTTGTTAAAGATTTTTGGATCCATATCCATGAGAAATATTGCTCTGTAGTTTTTTCTTTTAAAATTATACCATCTTGGTCAGGGTTTGGTGTCAGGATAGCATTAGCTTCATAAAATGAGTTGGAATTCCTCTTCTAATTCTAGAAGAGATTGTGCAGAATTGGTGTTAATTCTTCTTAAAATGTTTGGTAGAATTTTCCAGTGAAATCATTTGGAACTGGAAACTTCTTTTCTGACAGCCTTAAAACTATTGGTTAAATTTCCTTAATAGTTCTAGGACTATTCAAATTATCTATCTCATGTTGAAGTGGTAGTTTTGTACTTTGAGACATTCATTTTAAAATGTTTTGTTTTTAATTGTTATGGGTACACAGTAGTTGTATACATTTATAGGGTACATATGATGTTTTGATGCAGGCATACAGTGTATCAGGATAAACAAATCAGGGTAATGTAAGTTTCCATTACCTCAAGAATTTATCATTTTTCTGTGTTAGGGAACATTTCAATTCTACTCTTATTTATTTTTAAATATATGATAGGTCAGGCGCGGTGGCTCACGCCTGTAATCCCAGCACTTTGGGAGGCCGAGGCGGGCAGATCACGAGGTCAGGAGATCGAGACCATCCTGGCTAACACGGTGAAACCCCGTCTCTGCTAAAAATACAAAAAATTAGCCAGTCGTGGTGGCGGGCACCTGTAGTCCCAGCTACTGGGGAGGCTGAGGCAGGAGAATGGCATGAACCCAGGAGGCGGAGCTTGCAGTGAGCCGAGATGGCGCCACTGCACTCCAGCCTGGGTCACAGAGCCAGACTGCGTCTCAAAATAAATAAATAAATAAATAAACGATAAATTATTGTATATTTTTAAATATTATAGTCCCCATATTCTGCTACTGTATACTAGGTATTACTCATTCTGTCTAACTGCATTTTTTTATGCATTAACCATCCCCACTTTATCCCCCGTCCCCCCTACCTTCCCCAGCCTCTGGTAAACATCGTTCTACTCTTTATCTCCATGAATTCAATTTAATTTTGTCTAAGTTATTAAAAAATTTATGTGTGTAAAATAGTTCATGGTGTGTTCTTATTTCTCTTTTGATGCCTTCAGGGTCTATAGTGGCATCCCCTGTTTCAATCCTGATATGGGTAATTTGTGGCTTCACTTTGTTTTTCTGTCTTGCCAGAGGTTTGTCAATTTTATTGCTCTTTTTAAAGACCCAGGTTTTTGTTTCATTGATTTTCTCTATTGTGTCTGTTTTTGATTTCACTGATTTCTGCTCTTATCCTTATTATTTCCTTCACTCTATTTGCTTTGGATTTATTTTGCTTCTCTTTTTCTAGGTTATTGAGTTGAAAGCTTAAATAACTATCTGAGAATGTTTTCCTCTTTTTTAATGTATTCAATTTAGTGCTATAAAGTTTCCCCTAAGCACTACTTTAGACAGGTCCCATAAGTTTTGGTATGTGTATTTCATTTTTGTCTTGTATTTTTGGTCTGCTTGTTTGTTTCCCTGCCACTTTCTCTTTGATCCCTAATTATTTAGAAGCATGCTGTTTGGTTTCCAGGTGTTTATAGATATTCCTGTTATCTTTCTATCCTGAGGCTTTCTATTGATTTCTAGTTTCATTCCATTTTAGTTGAAGAATACATTCTACAGGATTTCAATTCTTTCAAGTGTGTTGAGGTTCATATCAAGGCCCAGGACATGGTCAGTTTTGATACAAGTTCCATGGGCACCTAAACAGAATGTGTATTTTGCTGTTGATGGACTGTGTATTAGCTTCCTGTGGCTGTTATAACAAATCACCACAAATTGGGTGGCTTAAAATAATGAACATTTATTTTCTCACAGTTCTGGAGGCCAGAAGTCTGAAATCAAGGTGTTGGCAGGACCGCACATCCTCTGGAAGCTCTAGGGAAGGATCCGTTCCTGACCTTTTCTAGTTTCTGGTGGCTGGTGGCACTCCTTGACTTGCGGCTGCATCACTCCAGTCTCTGTCCTTGTCTTCCCGTCACCTTCTCCTGTGTGTCTGTTCTTGTCTACCTATACATACTTCTCTCTTACAGAGACATGTGATTGCATTTAGGGTCCACTGCAATAGTTCAGGATAAGCTACTTCTCTCCAGATCCTTAACTTTATCACATATTTTGCCATGTAAGGTAGTATTTACAGGTTCTGTGATTAGAAAGTGAATATATCTTTGGGGAGGCATTTCTTTTTCCTACCACAGGTGTAAATATCCACTAGATCCTGATGGTGGTATTGAGTTCTTCTATATCCTTCCTGATTTTCTGTCTATTTTTTTTCTATCAATTTTGAGAGAGGAGCATTGAAATCTCCAACTGTAATTGTGGATTTTTTCTATTTCTCATTTTAGTTCTACCAGTCTTTACTTCATAGATTTTTCAGCTCTGTTATTTGGGGCAGACACAATTAGTATTGCTGTCTTTTGGGAGGATTGACACTTTTTTCATTATATAATCTCCTTCTCTCTGTTTCTGGTAATTGTATTTGCTCTGAAGTCTACTTTATTTCATATTAATAAAGCCACTCTTGCTTTCTTTTGATTAATGTTTGCATGGTATATCTTTTTCCATCCTTTTACTTTCAACTTGCCTACATTATTATATTTGAAGTGATTTTCTTGAAGATAGCATGTAATTGGGTCATGTTTTTAAATCCATTCTGCTAATCTCTTTTAATTGTATTTACACTATTTATAGGTAATATAATTACTGATGTGTTGAGGCATAAGTCTGCCACTTTATTTTTGTTTTCTGTCTGTTCTATCAGCTTTTCATTTCTCTGTATTCTTTTGTGTGCCTTGCTGTGGTTGGGTTACTTGGACATTTTTTTAGAATTCCATTTTGATTAAAAGTATCTCTTACATAGCTTTTTTAGTATTGCTCAAGGTATTATGTTATATATATACAACTTATCACAGCCTACGGAAGGTCTCATTTTACTAGTTTTGGTGATGTATAGAAAACTTACCTCCCTTTATGACTCTGCCCTTTCCCATTTACATTATTTTTATTTTAAACACTTTCTTTACATTCATTTAGAACCACATCAAGACAGTGTTTTAATTTTTGTTGCAACTATCAGACAATTTTAAAAACTGAAAAGAAAAGCTTACTGCTTGTACCCATGATTTTGCTTATAGTGTTTTTCCTTCTAATTTTCCAGGCTTCCTTCTTTTATCCTTTTCTTTCTGTTTAGAACTTCCTTTAGTCATTATTTTATTGTGGGTCTGCTGGGGACACATTTTCTTAGTTTTCCATCTGAGAATGTCTTGATTTTTTTCCTTGTTCCTGAAGGATAACTTTACTGGGCATTAAATTTTGAGTTAACAGTTCGTTTCTTTCAGCACCTGAGAAACTGCCACTTCGTTCAGGTCTCTGTGGCTTCTGATGAGAAATCCTTTCTCATTCTAATTAGGCTCCCCCTGTAGGTAAGTTGTCATCTTCTCTGGGTGCTTTCAAGACTTTTTCCTTTGTCTTTAGTTTTCAGAAGTTTAATTATGATAGGACTTATCACGGATTTCTTCAGGCTTATCCTGTTTCAAGATCACTAAGCGTCTTGAATCTGTAGGTTTATATATCTTGAAACCTTGAAAACTTTTCAGTTATTATTGCTTTGAGTACTTTTATGCTCTTCTCTTTTTCTCCTTTTCTTCCAGATCTCCAGTGGCTTCAATGTTATGTCTTTTGTTATAGTCCCAAAGGTCCTTGAAACTGTTTTTTTTTTTTTTTCATTCCATATTCCCAATATAGTTCAGACTGGATAATATATCTTATTCTATTCTTCAGTTCACTGATTCTCTTCTATGCCCCCTCTCTTCTGCTGTTGAATCCACCCAATAAGCTATTTGTTTTGGTCGTTGCATTTTCAATTCTAAAAGGCCCATTAGGTTCTTCTTTGTATCTTCTATATCTTTGCTGAAACTATCTGTTTATTTCTGGAAGCCTTTTATTTGTGTCAAGTGTGTTCACAATTGATCTTGGAGGCATTTTTTTTTTTCCCATGGCTGCATTAAAACTATAGTCAGATAATTTTAACATCTTTGTCACCTCAGTGATGGCATCTCTTGGTTATCTTTTATTATTCAGGAAGTTTGAGATCTTCCTGACACTTGGTATGACAAGTGGTTTTTCACTAAAACTTGGAGAAACCCACCACTAATGTACAGATGATGGCGGTGATGATGATGGTGATAATGATGTTCTGAGAGCTTGGATCTTATTTAAGCCTTCTATTTTAATTGGCTCTTTCTGACTTTGCTTTAGCAGTGGTGGATGCCACCTCATCACTGCTAGGTGGGGGTAGAAATCTTGATCTTCCACTTGGCCTTTGTTGATACTCAGGGTTGGAACAACTCCTTACTTCTGGGCAGAGGTGGGAGATCTACATTCCAAGTGCTGTCCATGGACATCATGGTGTGGGTGGTCTCTTTACCACTGGCTTGTGCTAAAAGTCTTGACTCTTCACTAGAGTTTTTCTGACACCACCAGAATGGAAGGGAAGAGTGGTGTGTCTTTGTTAGGTGGGTGGGGAAGTCGATGTGTTCTCCAGTGACTCAATCATAAGGTATAGGTACAGCTTTATGACTGGCCATCAGCAACGAAAGTCTCAACTCCCTTCCTGGTCTCCTCTGGCACCATCCCAGAAGGAGTGTTGGGGTATCTGATAACAGCCTCATGAATGTGAAAGTTTAGGCTCCCACTGAGCTTTTGCCGGTGTGAGTAGGAATGAGACTACAGTTTTGTGTGTGTGATGTTTGACTGGAGTACTTATTGTCTAAAAGTGTTTAGTTTTGCTAGATTGCCCTTTTCCTGGTCTTTTGACTAGAGATAAAAGGATTTGGGATATAGAGTGAGCTTTTTGGTCTCTGTCATCATTGGCATTTCTGAATTGCCAGCTCCTGCCCCAAGTCTAGGATATATAGATGAGGCAAAAAGGAAACCCCTGGAACTCACCATCATGTCATTCCTTGGATTGCAAAGTCCCTCCTGGGACTGCCTTTTTTTTCCTCCACTTTTCAGAGTATTCTTACATTGCTGTTGTGGTTGATTTTAAATAAATGTATAGAATTCCAGAGTTTTTAGTGGTACTTAGTGGGAGTATGGAAGTGGAAGTCTCCGTATTATACATCAATGCTGAGTTTCTCGCAAGATAGAATCCTGAGTGATGTCATCAGTAATTATCGTGTGCTTTCATATTTAGTCTCAGTTGATGCTCCTCCAGTCACATTATAAATGACCAGGGTAAGACCAGAAGTGGGAGCTACACACTCCTCATTATTGTGGTCACAGCTTTAGCAGATGAACTTGGAGTATTGAGTTGTTTAGAAAAATAACTAGAGGGTTTGGATGAAATAAAGTCAATTGTGAGAATTAACAAATTTATTTTGGTGGTACCACTTTTTACAGTTTTTTAAATCTTAAATTTTGTAACCATAGTAGTTACATATGTATAGATTCTTGTTTAAAAAAAAAAAAAGAGGTGGCTGGGCGCAGTGACTTATGCCTATAATCCCAGTACTTTGGGAAGCCGAGGTAGACAGATCACTTGAGGTCAGGAGCTCAAGACCAGCCTGGCCAACATGGCAAAAGTCTATCTCTAAAAAAAAAAAAAAAAAAGTTGACGTTTTCAGGAAAAGCCAACGTTCCCCTTTACCCCTTTGGATCCCACTCCTCTCTGCTAGGGGCTGCCTAATGGGCTCAGTTAGAAAACTTCACACTTCAGATCTAGGGTTAAAATTGTTCAAAAAAAAGAAGTGTTCTTATTTCGTGTTCTCACCACGTATAAGACATGCTTTTTGGCATGGGAAAAAATCACATTGAAAAACAGTCTTTGTCCCTAGACATCTTACAAGATTTTTAATTCAATCCAGCAAATATTTATTAAGTGCCTAGGGTGGCCACATGAAGAAGGATATGATATTGTTTCTGCCTTCAAGAAATTCACAATATGGCTGGGGAAATAGATGGTAAAAGAAACAGAAATGCAAGTTGATAAAGTACTAGGGAAAGCAAAAGTAGAATTAATTGAGGCATAGAAAAATCATCTAGGATGAGTAAGACTGAAATTATCAAAGACACGTAAAGCAACTTGTGGGAGAGAGAGAGTACACATAGGGAAATAAACTAAAACTAAAATAAAACAAACAACAAAAACATGAAAACTGCCATTGATCTTTCCAGAGAGATGAGATATTACAATTTAAAGAAGGAACAGAATGTTACTAAAATGTAGCAGTCAAAGAATGAAAAAGAGCTCTCATGAATTGACACTATGAAAGCAGAAGGGTTGAAAGGAACTTGATAAATTTCCCAAAAATGGGAAATAATGTGAAAAAAATAGAGAAAATACAAAAAAAAATTGAGGATTAGTTCAAGAGGTTCAAATCATAATCATTTCAGAAAGAAAGAATGGAAAAAACAGAGGGGTGGGGAGCTATCAATAATTCAAAAAATTTTCCAAAACTGATGGGCATACATTTTGGGATTAAAACAGCACATTCAATAACCAGCACAATGAAAGAAAATAGACCTATGCCAAGTTATAACATTATGAAATTTAGAAACCTGAGGACAAAGAGAAGATTTCACAATTTTCAGGAAAAAAAAAACAGAACCCTTTCCAAGAGTTAGAAAGCCATTGATTGGACTTCTCAATAGCAGGAAGCTAGAATGTACTGGTAAAATGCCTTCAAATTGCTGAGAAAAACTGGAAAGCCTACTTCCAAATTAGGATTCTATATACAGCGGAATCATTAATTAAAGGTGAAAGTAGAATAAAGACATTTCAGATATGCAAGGTGTCAAAGATGTTCCTCTTTGTGTATCCTTTCTTATGAAGATATTAAAGGATGTACTCCAACAAAATGAGGGAGTAAAATTTAAAAAGGGAAAGGCATGGAATCCAGGAACAGGAGATTCAATATGGAGAGAGATGAAGGGAATCCCTGGGATGAATCCCTTTACCCCTTTGGATCTCACTGGGGGATTTCAGATTTAAATCCTTAGGTAACAGCTGAATAGCAGATCTAGTGGGCAGCCAATTTAAATTGGAGTAGGCCAGATGGCTCTAGGATAGAAAATCTAATGTGCTTGAGCATGTTGGAACCAGGGCTCAGGAGGGAAAAGAGAAAACGCATTAGGAGCAGATTTTTAGAATTTGGGGAAAACTTAAATTGGCTTAGTAATAAGTACATACAAAATGAAGCAGATGAAAAAATAAAGACAATTCTTAACTCCAGGGTGAAAAAAATATTATCAAGGGAGAAGAAATTGTAATGTAACTACATGGTTCAGCAGTAAGTAATGTTTACAGAGTTATAATATTAAGTTGACTATTGATCTGATCAAAATACAACTATACTGGGAAATAGGAAGCTGGTAGGGGTGAGGGCTGGAGGGAGGGGGCTAAGCCAAAACTAAATTCTCCTTTTCCATAAAAGAAAGACAACGTAAAAGTCTAAAGCTGAAAAAGTCAAGACGTAGCAATGTAGCCACATTATCTAGAGATGTGTAAGTTTATCTAAATAGCTGATAAATGATAAGCTATGAGAATTGCAAGTAGTTGCTTCTGGAGACTGGAAGGAAGGAAAGTGGAAAAGGCTACTGTTTTTCATACCATGACTTATAGAAGTATGGGACACTTCAAACTATTTGCAGTACAACTTTCATGGTGGTTTCATTCGTTTTTATTAACTAATTTACAATGAATTTTTAAAAGTTAACTGTTTTCAAAAAGAGGCAAGTGATTAGTTCCAACTAGAGACTCTGGGAAAGGCTTCTCCACAGAGGAGCTGAATGAGGGGACTAGTAGGTGGATAAGGTGCAGTAAAGATGCTGCCGCAGGCTGGGCTCATCCCTGCAATCCCAGCACTTTGGGAGGCCAAGGTGGTGGATCACGAGGTCAGGAGATCGAGACCATCCTGACCAACATGGTGAAACCCTGTCTCAACTAAAACTACAAAAATTAGCTGGGTGTGGTGGTGCATGCCTGTAATCCCAGCTACTCAGGAGGCTGAGGCAGGAGAATCGCTTGAACCAGGGAGTAGGAGCTTGCAGTGAGCCAAGATCATGCCACTGTACTCCAGCCTGGTGACAAAGCGAGACTCCATCTAAAAAAAAAAAAAAAAAATATGCTGCTGCAATATCCTGGGGGAGAAATAACTTGGGCTGAAGAAGAGCAGCTGTGGTGCAGAGGGGAAAGGCAGGCCATGGATAAGGCCCTCAAAGTTTCTACTTTGAGGAGCCAATGAAATCAGCACACTGTTCTCTCCCATTTTTGTTTCCTCTGCTTCAGATTATGGAACGAGCTCTATTCCACATGGACAACTGCTATAAAATTCCCAACATCCGGGGCACTGGGCGGCTGTGCAAAACCAACCTTCCCTCCAACACGGCCTTCCGGGGCTTTGGGGGTCCCCAGGGGATGCTCATTGCCGAGTATTGGATGAGTGAAGTTGCGGTGACCTGTGGGATGCCTGCAGAGGAGGTAAGCGGAGCATTTGGTAGCACAAGTCAGAGTGGTTTGGACTACTTAGGGGGAGAGTGGCTTTGTATCTTGGGCATCTCCCATGGGGGCTGCCCCCACCCCCACCGTTTCTTGCCACCAACAAGGCCTCTGTGTCTCTCTCCTTGGGAAGGTGCGGATGAAAAACCTGTACAAAGAAGGGGACCTGACACACTTCAACCAGAAGCTTGAGGGTTTCACCTTGCCCAGGTGCTGGGAAGAATGCCTAGCAAGCTCTCAGTATCATGCTCGGAAGAGTGAGGTTGACAAGTTCAACAAGTAAGCGCTGGGAGTAGGGGTCCAGTGCTTTCCTGGGTTTCATATCCTACAGCCTTTCTCCTGACCCCAAAATAGGAAGCTAATAATTTAATGGATAACTTATGAGACTGCTGAGTTTGCCAACTCATTCACAGCCGTCTCTTTAAGATCTTATAATGATCTTCAGCCTGGGGCAGGTGGGCTCACAGCCTGCAATCAGTGTCATAGTCTATCAGTTGTGGTTCATCTTCAAGCATTTGTAAACCTTCTGGGCACGCCATATTGTAAAGAACACTGGCCCAGGACCAACACATAACAGTTATACACCTGCCTCTGACACCAATCTATAAATATGAATTTTGGAGTCACTCCATCTCCCTGGGCCTCAGTTTCATCATCTGAAAAGTGGACATAATTGGACTGGCTCTGTCCTCCTCACAGAGTTATTCAGACAATTAAATATAAAGCACAGAGAAGGCTTTATTATTGTTGGCAAAGCACAGTGCCTCCTGGAGATAACAGCCCAAGACCACCAAGCCACTCTGACCCAGCACGAGTTGCACTCAGGGAAGAAGAGTGTTGACACTAAAGTCAAGACCGCCTGGAGTGGGCTGTGCACCAGCTGACCGTTCTCATCTTTGTCTACATTATTGGGGCATAGTTCCATTATTACAAGACTATACGGGCAACCCCAAGGATGTCCTGTTTTGGTTTGATCCAAAGATGTTCATGACCTCAACATGGTAGAGAAGTTTCTATAAGAATGTTCCTTTTCTCTAGGGAGAATTGTTGGAAAAAGAGAGGATTGTACATAATTCCCACCAAGTTTGGAATAAGCTTCACACTTCCTTTTCTGAATCAGGTAATTGCTTTATCGAATTGTGTCTATCTCCGCTGGACTGGGACCCCATTTCCCCCTTGTTTACAGCATTGCAAGGGAAATTTCATTGTCACTGGTGACAGGGCTTACTGAAGGAACTCTTTGCTATTTAAATGAAAGTTGAACTTGCACAGTCCTATTTGTCCAGTAGGTCATGGGCAGTGAGACTCAGAGATCTGGGATCAACCTCTAGTTCTTACCTTTCCTTACTATCGGACTGGTGAGAGCTACTCTATTTTTCTCGTTCTGTTTCTTCACTTACAGGGTGAGGACAGATATTTGAACAAGAGAAACAGAGAGAAACATATGAAAACCTGCTGCAACTACTGATGTGCTATATAATTAAATCATGAGATTCATACTGCCATAATTTTTGTCTGAGATTTACATCCAAAATGCTGCTGGTTCTCTTGTTCC
This sequence comes from Macaca mulatta, assembly GCF_049350105.2. Lineage (NCBI taxonomy): Eukaryota > Metazoa > Chordata > Mammalia > Primates > Cercopithecidae > Macaca > Macaca mulatta. Next base: position 93,581,074 of record NC_133418.1, read on the forward strand.
TGGGCTCCATACCTTTGGTCCCAAACTTTATTGAATTGGAATTTACTGACGTTTGTGTCTGGCATCCTTCTGTTTCCCTAGGCAGGAGCCCTGCTTCATGTGTACACAGATGGCTCTGTGCTGCTGACCCATGGAGGGACCGAGATGGGCCAAGGCCTTCATACCAAAATGGTCCAGGTGAGCAGCCCTCTCTAGCACCGTGATGTCTGTTGTTAGGGGAAGTGGTATAAGAAATTGAGCAGTGGGACCTACCAGAGCAGAAGCAGGCCCAGGGTCTGTCCCCAGCCCTGTTGCTTATGTCCGTGTTGCCTCGGGCAAGTCTTTTCCTGCACTTGAACTCAGTTTCCTCAACTGTGCAAAGGAGTTGGCCAGGTGACCTCTGAGGACATTGCTATTACCAACATTCTCAGTGTGTGAGGTGGGCACACTGTGTGTGTAAAGGTTTCCCACATTCCAAAAGACTCCTCGGAGTGGGGTGAGGACAATGAGCTGGATTAGAGTCAGCACATCTGCTTGGCGCATGGAGACTGGCCAGATTGGATCTTGTGAAAAGTGAGTGTTAGTGTAAAAAGGCACTGTCAGTTTATGAATGCTTTTACCCAACCAAACCGCTCCAACAAGTGCTCCTTCAAATTCAGCCAGATGTGAGGACATCCCAGACAATGAGATTAGAGCTTACAAAATTGTTTTCTTGCCTGTAACAGTGAATGTGAATCCTGTCTTGGAGAGAAGGCAGCCAAGCCCCATGATAACCCCTTCCCTAGAGGGCAATGTCTTCTCTTTTCGCAGGTGGCCAGCAGAGCTCTGAAAATCCCCACCTCTAAGATTTATATCAGTGAGACAAGCACTAACACTGTGCCCAACACTTCTCCCACGGCTGCCTCTGTCAGCGCTGACCTCAATGGACAAGCCGTCTACGTAAGGAGCCCGTGGGATCCCGCAGAGCAGAGGGCCAGCCCAGAGCTGTGGGCCTGGAGAGTCTCCCTGGGTGGGAGCTAGAAGGGTTCCTTGCAGGCCTTTGGCTCTGGCCAGGCCTCTGGCTCCCTTATCCAGGAGGATGCTATTTCTCCAAACCTCAAGCTAAAAGAGAGGCCCAAGAATCATAATCACTGCCCTCAAAGCTGGGAAGGATGAGTGCAGGATGGGGAAGTGAGGATGCTGAGGGAAAGCAGAGGCTTCTGGAAATACTCCCTGGTGCTGGAGCTGGCAATAGGACAATGGGCTGAAGCTGAAGTTCGATTATAGAGTCAGGTTGGCCACACTTGCTCCTCTCCCATATGGGGGATGTAATCAAACAAGGAGTTTGAGGGAAGAAGGCACCTCCCTTGGGATCCCTCAAACATTGCACCCTCTGTCAGTCTAAGAATTGGGTCAGGAGGTGCTCTCCAAGCAGGGACTAGTTGTGGCCCTATTGGCCAGGTCCTGTGGATTCTACCCTGGGCCTCGGTCATTCTGGAGTGGGTGGCCAGGCTGTTTGAGTGGCACCCTGGGCACAGCATTGCTTGGAGATGGCCTTGCTGGGGCCCTCGGGTTTTGCCTGGGCTATTGAATGCAGAGGAGTGATGTGTCTGCGGTGCGGGGGGTGTTTACTTTAGGCGGCTTGTCAGACCATCTTGAAAAGGCTGGAACCCTACAAGAAGAAGAATCCCAGTGGCTCCTGGGAAGACTGGGTGAGTCTGAGCGGATCCAAGTCACTTTTGCAGAGGAGAGAGAAATCGACAGCAGGGCCTCCGTTCCGACCCCGAACAAGCAATAGGAGACAATATTCTAGTCAGAACAGCAGAGAGAAGTTGAGGTGGTTTGTGTGATTTTACAGGACGAATAAATGCTCATCCTGGCTGGGTCGCTTTCTCTGTAGCTTTCATCACTGAGGGAGGTCGTTTGAGGGAAGGTTTTGATCTTGACAGCCTTGTGGGAATCAGGGTTTTTGCTGCCTGAGCCTGAGAGGATGGGTGCCTGCTGAATGTGCCTCATCAGATTGTACTGACTCACCGGGTCTGCTCCCACACCATCTTTGTCCCAAATGAGCCTGGTTTTCCTCAAATCTCCATCTCTTGAGTTTGGGTCTACTGAGATTCCCTCTGTGAGAGCGTGGGGAGAAAACATCACCCAAGGACTTCTATCATTCCTGTGATTTGGGGAATGACAGAACAAGTACTTAAGATAAGAATAAGCCCAATTCTCTGACTTCTAGATCAGTGGCCTGAATGTCAGAAATCTCAGAGGGAAGCTGCAAGGGAGTCTCTCGCAGGTGGGAGGCTGTGGCTTCTCCAGTAGGGGGAAATATCAATGGCAGCTCTGCATCCTTCCCCAGTATTGGAGTGGTAGAACTGGGCAGAAGACTAGCACATCAAATGTGACCCCACGTAAACCAGCTCAGTACAAATCTTCCTCAATAGATTTAAAGAAAACATGTCATTTTTCTCAGACTCACTCATCTTACTATGCCTTCTTTGACCTCTCCATACCACGTGTACCAAGCACATGAATGTAGCTTGACTTTGGTAGTTGGGTGAAAGCTTAGTGGCAGGTCAGGGTTCCTGAAAACCCCACTTCTCCTGCCTGATGGCCATCTCCTCTCCTCAGGTCACAGCTGCCTACACGGACACAGTGAGCTTGTCTGCCACTGGGTTTTATAGGTAAGTATGGTGCTGTCCTTGCCCAGCTCATAGTGCGATGTCATCTTAACCTCACTGGTCCTCTCCAGCACCAAATCCTGCCAGGCTGTGGTCAGGAGAGAGCAGCTCCACTGAAACTCTTATCTCTTCAATAGACTTCCACTAATTTCAGTCTAAAGATGCTCTAAAATATGTGGAATAGCCACGCTGTGTGCCAAGGGGTAAAAGTACCAGCTGTGTGTCAGAAGACCTGACTTGTAGTTCTGATCTCAGGCTGCACCATTTTGCCTGAGGAAGTCAGTGGTCCTGCTGAACCTGTTCCCCTGTTTCCTTACGGATGACATTTTAGGGCCAGTCACCTAACCATTCCTCCCTCAGTGTTCTGCAGAAACCAGGGTGTGTAGTGTTATGAGTTAGGTATTGCTGTTAGCTACGCGTGCTTCTTTGTACTGTGTGTGGGATTTTTTTATAGAATGAGAGGAGGATTTAGCACATGGTCTTGTTACAAAATGCAGAGTACAGTGGAACCTTATTAATACAGGGAGATTTTCAAGAGACCGTATGTCTTCTGCAACTTTAAATTTAGTAGCAGCATAAATAGCTAGAGACCCTGCCCAACTGACTTAGCAGCTGTAAAAAGATATGATCATATATACTGTCAGTCATCATGTTTTAGCCATCTCTGGGAATTTTAACTAGGACCTTTTCTTTCACAGATATTTGGAATATTTTCTTTCAATATATTTGGAAAATAATTCAATGTTTCTTTAAAATATCTTGTCTGAATGTATGACTATATAGATGCATAAATATATATATGTGTAAACATTTCTTTATATGAAACATTTTCATGTGTATATGAGTATATATGAGAGCATATATATGTTAGGCATATATATGTTTATACACATATAAGGCATAGATATGTATAAACATATATACACAAAAAACATTTATATGCCCTATATATGAACATATATATGGCTAATACATGTGTATAGATATTACACTGAATATATATGCCTTATGCATACATGTATATGCCTATATATACATGTATGCATAAGGCATATATATGTATAAACATATATTCACACACAAAACATTTCTATGCCATGTATATGAACATATATATGGCTAATATATGTGTATAGATATTATACTGAATATATATGTATTATACATATACGTATGAGGCATATATATGTATTATACATATATGTATGAGACATATGTATGTATAAACATATATACACAAAAAACATTTCTATGCCATATATATGAACTATATATGGTTCATATATATGTGTATAGCTATTACATTGAATATATATGTATAAAGCATATAAAAGTATTATACATATATATGTATAAGGCATATATATGTATAAACATGTATATATATGTGTGGTGAATAAATGTTTTGCCAATACTTTCTAGGTAATTAATATCTGACCTACACATACATAAACTCATTTTCTCATAAATTCCTATTACTTTTCTGGAGTTCATGAAACTAAGGTTTTATAAAGGTGAAACCAGATGAGCATGGTGAAAGTTGGAAAAACAGAGGTCAAAGGAATTGGTGGTGTTTTTTTCTGGGAGTTGGTGGTGTTTTTTTCTGGGAGAAGCCTTTTCCCTCAGCCCCATATTGGTTTTGTTTTTGTGCAGATGTGGTCATATCAGCTCATGTTATCCCTGTGTAGTGTATAGAATAACAGAGTCAGTGTACTGTAAACTCTAGGTGTGTGAATACACATGCGCAAACGCATAGATATACACATATATTTATATGACTCAGGCAAAAGTGGAATTGTATAAGGTACTCCAGATTGAAAATTTTAAAAATGTATAAGGAAGCATTTGTTTCTATTAGTGTCATTTCCCTCAAATCATTTGTTGAACTTTCAAAGGGACCAGCAGGTGGGGAGTGGCTGCTTAAAGATGCACCCAGGTTAGCATGAGATACTGATCTTATTAACGTTCATCTTGAGAAGGTAAACAGGTGAACTTGTGTGAACAGTCTAAGAGCCACCACAGGCAGAACTTTCTGTCCTGAAGACCTTGGATTTTAATTCAGTGCATCCTTTGGAGTGTGACTTTCACATCTTTCGTGAGCCCAGACGGATCTGTTACCTCTGTTTCTACTGTGTAGAAGCCAGCATGGTACCAAACACTGCTAGGCTGTACAGAAAGAGTACAGAAGGGTTACTGGCAAACTAGAGGAGAGCCCAGAGACAAAATGTTCTGGAATACCTGGGTTTCATTAACAGGTTCAAACTGTTCAAAACACATAGACTTTTTTGGAGAACAGCTGAATGCAAAAACTTGTGGGGTTTAAAGATGTTGTGTGTCAAGCTGTGCGTGCATAGGGAAGGGGGTGTGTTCATGTTAATACACGCGCAGTATCTTCTCTTTCCTTTCCCAGAACACCCAATCTGGGCTACAGCTTTGAGACTAACTCGGGGAACCCTTTCCACTACTTCAGCTATGGGGTGGCTTGCTCTGAAGTAGAAATTGACTGCTTAACAGGAGATCATAAGGTAAGAAGTTGCAAAACTTTAGTACTTAGTGGGAAAGAAAGAGAAACAACTGAGTGGTAATACCAAAAGTTGATAGAGACAAACTTTCTGGTTGGAAAAATAATGCCTTACATTAAGGATAGGCAAACATCCTATGAAGAGCCACAGAATAAGTATTTTAGGCTTTGTGGGCCATGCAGTCTCTGCCTGAGCTACTGAACTCTACCATTGAAGTGTGATAGCAGTCACAGACAGCTTGTAAACCGGTAAGTGTGACTCTGTTCCAATAAAATATGATTTATAGACACTGAAATTTGAATTTGAATTGAATCTCATACAATTTTTACTTGTCACAAAGTATTCTTCTTTTTATTTTTTCCAGCTATTTAATAATGTAATTATTATTACAACAGACCCCACAAAAACAGGGGCGAGTTGGATTCAGCCCATGGAACGTAGTATATTGACTCTTTTGTACATGATCTACCCAGACTCAGATTCAAAGCCCCAGGCTGGGACCCTATCTGACTACTCACGTATGAATGTGTGTTATTTCCAGTTACTGAGAGATCATTGCTGCTCTCCATCCCCTACTCCTACAAACTCAGACTCCAGCAGTGATGGTGGCAGCAGAGATTTGGTGGGAATATTAACACTTCTGCCTGAGTATACCCAGGGCTTTCTGCTTGGGAACATACCCTTTGGTTGGCATTTGTAGTCTGAGGGTCACCATGAGTCATCTATCATATTCCAAACATCTTTTTCTTCTCTAACTGCTTGTAATTTTGCTGTCTCCTCTAGAACCTCCGCACAGATATTGTCATGGATGTTGGCTCCAGTCTAAACCCTGCCATTGATATTGGACAGGTGAGGCTTGGGAGACCAGGATGGTGACAGACTTGGCCACCGATGTGCTCCACTCCCCTCCTGGGGCCACCAGTCACAGCATGTTGTCCAAGGTTGTCTTCAAACAGGCTGAAACATGGAACCTAGGGAGTTCTCCACAAAGTAGAATTTAGATTGGTGATAGCCCAACCCACTCTCAAGACAGAAAGCAAATTAATATAGATTAATTTACTCACAACTCAAAGAACAAGATGAGGGATGGGGAACATGGCGTGCGCATGTGGACATGCGCACACACCCAATTTGAGTGCAAGCACAGTGTAGAATGGAGATTGAGTTTGGGATCAATGCCCAGACAGCGGGTCTGAGGTCAGAGGATTTTTCTGTCTTCTCATTCCTCCTCCACCCAGAACAGCTTTTGTACACCAGGAAGCAGATGCTGCCAAACATGGAGTGGTGGAAGGCCCCTGGGAGCAAAACACAAAGGCTTAAGCAGAAGTAGTAAAGGGAGGTCCCAGAGAAAATCGCTTTAGGAGAATATGGGATTACTGAGAAGAATAGGTGATATAGGGCTGGAAACTGTGGCTCACACCTGTAATCCCAGCACTTTGGGAGGCCAAGGCAGGCAGGTCACCTGAGGTCAGGAGTTCGAGACCAGCTTGGACAACATGGCAAAACTCCATCTCTACTTAAAAATACAAAAATTAGCTGGGTGTGGTGGCATGCACCTATAATCCGAGCTACTCAGGAGGCTGAGATAGGAGAATCCCTTGAACCTGGGAGGCAGAGGTTGCAGTGAGCCGATATCACACCACTGCACTCCAGCCTGGGCGATAGAGCAGAACTCAGTCTCAAAAAAATAAAATAAAATAAAGAATAGGTGAAATAGGAGAAAACAGAAGAGGAATCAAGAATTCAAGACTGAGCATCTGGTAGAAAATACAAATTGTACTTCTCAAAAATGGACAACTACTGAGTATATGAAAATCTGGCCATTAGTCAATCTGTTCATTAATTCATTGAACAACCATTTATGGTCCCCTACTGTGGCCAGGCACCAAGCCAGGCACTGTAGACCCAAAGGTGATTGCCAGCCGGTTTCTTTTCTGAATGCTCATTGAGGTACGGTAGTGCCCCATGTCACGCTTCTGAGCAGGGGGCTGAGAGAGCAGATGTGTGGGCCTGTCTAGCATGGCAGTTACCCTAGGAGAGACCTGTAAGCTGAACTGCAGTGAGGGCACTTTCTCCCAGAGAAAATGGTAGGATGGGCATTCACAAAGGCTGGAGGTAAGTCTCAGAGAATCTACTTCGAATAAATCCTCCTGTGAGCTTGCTTCTCAGCTTTGGCTCACCATTTCCCCAGCAGCAACATGGAAGGAACATCTCCATCTGCACTGCGGCAGGTGTTAATGGGAAACACGCCCACCGGCATGACCTTCCTAGAATCACTGACCTTCCGTGTTAATGTCTTTGCTCTGTCTGAGCCAAAGCCTGGCAGAAGTCCAGATAGGTTATCCCAGGGCTGGGGCAGGAGCCAGGTAAGCAATAGAGGGTTGTTTTAGCTACATTCCAGGCCGCACTGCAGGTGGGGCTTTGTGTCCATTGTGGCAAATGGTATCTGTCCTCAGGGAAGAGGGAGGCAAGCTAACTGTGCTCTCCATCCATCCTGTAGGTGGAAGGGGCATTTGTCCAGGGCCTTGGCCTTTTCACCCTAGAGGAGCTACACTACTCCCCCGAGGGGAGCCTGCACACCCGCGGCCCTAGCACTTACAAGATCCCAGCATTTGGCAGCATCCCCATTGAGTTCAGGGTGTCCCTGCTCCGAGACTGCCCCAACAAGAAGGCCATCTATGCATCAAAGGTACCATTGCTCTGGCTCTGGCTCTGTGCCCACGCCCAGAAATTTTGCTCCAATGGGTGTGTCTTAGGGCCCTGGAACCTGCATTTTCAGCCAGTATCTTTAGTGATTCTGATATAGGTGGTCTCTGATCTGTACTTTGGGGGGAGAAAAACCAACCTATGCTAGAAAGTGTTTTAATTCTTGTTTGTTCTTATGCCCATAATTCCTGCAAATGCTGTAATATGACTATGGTGCCTGTAAATGTTGGCTGCAGAGTTGCAGGTCCTCGGCTAGTGACTGAGGAAAAGGTTAAAACTCACGTCAGATTTTGTGGTCTGTAAAATACAATTACTGAGTATAACTTTAAATGGTACATTATATTTGCATGATGTCGTCAGAGAAAATTACACAATGAGTGTTCAAAGAAATATGTCCATGAGGTCTGGTCATGTACTAGCTTGACTGTTCTTAGCCCCTGATCAGTTTTGACTGTGCCTTCCCGCTGTATTTGGTGTGGCCCCCATCAGTGCTTTCCTGGCGTCACCAGCCCTCCTCGTGCAGAGTTTGCTGCCTGGCCTCCTAGGTCCACTTGATGGTGTGGAGGCGGGACCACCTGCCTGAGCCCCTGCCCTGTGCCCTGTCTGTGTTCAGGCTGTTGGAGAGCCACCCCTCTTCCTGGCTGCTTCTATCTTCTTTGCCATCAAAGATGCCATCCGTGCAGCTCGAGCTCAGCACACAGGTAATAACGTGAAGGAACTCTTCCGGCTAGACAGCCCTGCCACCCCGGAGAAGATCCGCAACGCCTGCGTGGACAGGTTCACCACCCTGGTATGATGCCCTTCAAGCGTCCACTCAGTCCAGGGGAGGCCAGGGATAGGCTGGCAAACTGCAGGGAACATTCTGCACAGAGGAGAGGTATTGGGCTCTCTCTTAACCAGGCAGCCTTGCATCAATGGCCACCCTTCATTGTGCGCGGTATGCAGCACACACACTCGAACTTGCAAGAGAAGAACGAGAAACCTCCTTAAAGCTGTAGCTTGTAGCTGGGCCTCTTTAGAGATGGGAGGAATGTGTGGTGCACAGTCATAACTCACAGATTTTATTATTTTCCATCTAGACAAGGGTGATGGATGAAACTCCAGAGAGCCTAATCTTTAGTATCAGTCAGTCGCCAGCATTTTTGCTTTAATTTATGTTAAGGACTCTGTATGAATATTGGGGGGGATAGAGGGAAAAAGAGGAAACAATTAATTAGATCAACCATATTTGTCCTGTGATTATCATGTACCATTCTGATACTGGGGACGCATAGGTGTCCTTGAAGACTTTGCAACCTTGGGAAACCAGATGATTCCATTATAGTGTGATTGATTACTGCCTTGAAGGTGTATGTGGCAGGAAGTAGTAGAAGAATTCCGTAGTCATTGGAATCACTTTAACAAGCACCTATGTGATACTTGTCGTTGGCAATGCCTAACAAAAGAAGACTTTGCTAGGATGGCTGCTTCCACCGTAAGGATCTCAGAACCAGCCCAGCCTCTGAATGGTGCTGGAGTGGGCTCTGCACTGGAGTGGCTTTAATTGCCTTCGCAACTGCAACCTGTGTGGAGTTAGCAGGACTGGGTTGTTCCTGATACTCAGGTTGGGCTTTCTCTTTTTAAAATTCAATAAGCCTTTTGGATTTAGAGGTCAAGTGGGTACACGTGGTCCCAAGTGGGGAGGGCACAGGAGAGCCCCAGGGGCAGACAAATCTGCCATCCCCAGACCTCAACACAGCGGGTGAAGGAGGCATGTGGGTCCCCATTCAGGTCTTCCTTGGGTCTACCAAGAGCTTTAGCTATGGAGTGAGAACTACACAGACCGTGTGGCACACCCAGGCAGTGAAGATGCCCACAGCTGTGCAGCAACCTACCCACAGCCCAGAGCCTTCCCACTATGGTTCCCAATGCTGACAATCACCCAAACCCATTTCCCTGAGAGGAGTGGGCTGCCAATAAGCTCCCACAGGTTGCAAGGTGAGCTCTTTGCAAACAGTCTGATGCAGAACTCAGTCATTTTAGTAAGCTCTCCATGGCCCCAGACCTGAAACAAAGATTCGTTTCTATGTTACAACATACCAGCCGTTTAAAAATTCTTGCCATGGATTTGCATGAGCAGCTGATTCTATGAACTTTTTAAGGACCGTGAGTTTCAAAAGTGATCGCATCTGTATTGTTTATCACCATATCTCCAAAGCCTAATAGAATGCCTGCCACATGGAAAGTACTCAATGAAAATAAATGAATGGCTTAGGAAATTAAGGAGTCCTGCCCTGGGGCATTCTCAACAGCTGGGCCTGCCGAGTGGTGCTTGGCCTTGGAATGGTGGTTGGCAGTGGTGGGAGGTGAGGTATGCAAGAGGGTGGGAGGAGCATGATCAGCAGACCCTGGCAATGAGAACACTATCATTCCTTCCTAGTGTGTCACTGGTGTACCAGAAAACTGCAAACCCTGGTCTGTGAGGGTCTGAAGAGAGAGTCCTCAGCAGAGTCTTCCTGTGCTGCATTTGGGCTTCCATGGAGCAGGAGGAACATACCACAGAACATGGATCTATTAAAGTCACAGAAGGACAGTGACTAATTCTGTGACTTTTCATCCTAATTCATCAGGATGGCATTTGGAAGACAAGTGAATGCATTGGGAGATTTTGATTAAAATGTAATTTATAAACAGAATGATAAGCAAATTCAAAACTGTTAGGCCTAAATGGTGAATATGCAATTAGGGTCATTTTCTGTCTGTTCTAATCATGTATTTGGAATAGGGTCAGGAAGGGTTTGTGCTATTCCCCACTTACTGGACAGCCTGTATAACCTCAAGTTCTGATGGTGTCTGTCCTTCAAAAGGGACTCCCACAAACCTCTAGAAGCTTAAACCAAAGTTACTTTAAATTGTGTGCCTTCCTCTGAAAGCCTTGCCTTCAAACCAATGAACAGCAAAGCATAACCTTGAATCTATACTCAAATTTTGCAGTGAGGCAGTGGGGTAAGATTAAATCCTCTAACCATCTTTGAATCATTGGAAAGAATAAAGAATGAAACAAATTCAAGGTTAATTGAATCTAATTTTGTTAAGCTGCATAAAGCAAGATTACTCTATAACACAAAAATCCAACCAACTCAATTATTGAGCACCTACAATGTTCTAGATTTCTTTCCCTTCCTCTTTGAGTATTTACAAAAAAAGATTATGTTTAATCTTTACATTTGAAGCCAAAGTAATTTCCACCTAGAAATGATGCTAGCAGGCCTGGCATGGTGGCTCACGCCTGTAATCCCAGCACTTTGGGAGGCTGAGGCAGGAGAATTGCTTGAGCCCAGCAGTTTGAGACCAGCCTGGGCAACATAGAGAGCTCCTGTCGTCTGGATAGTGCATGCCTGTAGTCTCAACTACTAGAAAGGCTGAGGTGGAGAGATCATTTGAGTTCAGGAGGTTGAGACTGCAGTGAGCTGTGACTGCACCCTTGCACTCCTGCCTGAGCTACTGAGCAAGATCTTGTCTCTGAAGAAAAAAAAAAAGAAATAAAAATGCTGCTGTCAAAATCAAGCTCAACCAGAGGTAGAAGAGCCAAGAAGCCTGAGTTCTCATCCCAGCTCTGTCTCTTCTGTCTCTATCTTTGTGATCTTGGACTGTCATTTCCCCTTCCTGTGATCCATTTTACTGCAAACATAAAGGCTGCAGTAAAGGGTTGTCTCCTGTCTTCTGCTTTAAAAGTCTATAAATATATGACCTGAAAACTCCAGTTACGTAAGGGATCTGCAGCTATCTAAGGCTTGGTTTTCTTACTGTCATATGATACCTGGGCCTGATGAACTCTGCTTAGATCCCCTCAAGTTTCTGTGGTTGGTAAAGAGAACAAGGGAAGAACAAACATCCCTTTTATTGCTCCAAGAGGTGATTTAATCCCTACATGGTGCTGGGTGGACAGTGTGTCACTGTCGCATGCCTTCACTCTATAAATCCAACCTTCTGCCAGACAGAATCTGTGGTTCTGTCCATGGAGGGAGGATAATGGAAATGATATAGTTGGACTGGTGCTTGATGTCACTAATAAATGAAACTGTCAGCTTGTTGGCGTGTGAAAAATGCTTATTAATTATCATCACACCAAATCCTAGTATCTTCAGTATCTTGGCCAGCCTTCATTTCTTGAAAACACACACACACACACACACACACACACACACACACACACACACACTTTCTTACAAAATTCCCTTCTCCAGAGTATCCTAGATATGCTGGCTGTTTTACAGCATGGTCAAGGTAGAAGAGCTTTAAAAACTAAACGAGTATATACACTGAGATCCAGGTCCATTTCAGATGATTTTCTGGGGTGTTCTGGGGCAGGGCCTGAGACCTGTCACTTGTTATTAGTGAAGCTCTTGGGGCAAAGCAGTGACACAGAATTCCCTTCTGTGCTCAGGTACCAAGGTGAGAGTAGACTGGTCATGAAAATCCAACAAGCAAGTGCTCTGTCAATTAGAAATCACTGTGCTATTCAGTGGCATCGTCCACCTCAGACACTTTGCCTTGCCCTGTTGTCTTAAAGTGCCTCCAGCCCATGCAGTGAGATGCCTAGGTCTTTTTGGGGTTGCACAAGGAATGCAGTCTACACTGCCTGCAGTATGGCCTGAAGCCTGCAGAGGGCAGTAGAAGATTAAACAAGGGGCAATAGTGTCCAGATGGCCCAGCTGCGTTGCATCTGTTAACCACTAGGTACTGACTTAGGATCTCTGCGTAGACCAGATGTCCTTGGAGGCTTCCCCAAGAGCTGGAATCACAGCTGACTTAGGGTTTTAGATTGACAAAAGTCTCAAAGGAGCTCGCCAAAGACATGGGTCAGCCATGGGAGTCTGAGCTCCAGATGAATGGCTAGCAAGGGGAAGGCAATTCTTATTTTCAGAGTATCTGCAACTTGCCAGGTGACAAGGTGAATGCTTTACCTATAGGGTCTCATTTAATTCCTCCCAGTGGCTTTATGAGGTAGGTCCTTTAACCCCTGTAACCACGTGAAGGAGAAGCCCTACCCCTGGTCATGGTGAGGGCTTACTCAGAGACATTTACTCCTAAGTGCCCACCACAACCAGTTGGCAGCTCCCTTATAGGCCAGGAAACCTGGCATGTACCGGGAGTCACCTGCCTGTCAGAGTGGACAGTTGCTAGCCAGGCTCATGGAGGTGGGCGGAGGCACCAGAATGCCCACCGTTTCATTTATAGGCAGGGTGAGGATTCTCCTGCTGGCATGGCCAAGCCACTGAGCTGTCATCAGGGCAGCTGATGAGACTCCCCTAGTCCAGAGCTAGGTGGCTGGGAGGCCGGGACGGGAGGGCAGGACGGAGGTTGTAGGAGGAACTCTGGGCAAGGGATAAGGACAGAAATAGTCTTAGCTGATTGATTTATGACTGAGAACATCCCCGAGCCCATGATATTTTTGTCTTTTGCGGAGGGGGAGCCTGGAAAGCTGTCCATTCGCTGCCTATTTTGGATCGTGGGACAAGACGATTCCTGACAGGCAGCTTCCTTCAACTGGTGAAGCATGAGGTCACCCTGGTGCCCCCCAGGCCCAGGAGCCTGCCCTTTTGTTTTGCCTCTATCCTGAAGTGGGGGAGTATGTGTTCCTAAGGCAGGAGACAGATCCTGTGACAGTCTTGTCACCTGAAACAAATCAACCCATTGATGGAAGTGGAAATGTCAGGCACTGCCCAAAGGGATTCTGGCGTCATCTCTGTCCTTGAACTGCCCTGCTCTGGCTTGCACAACCCCCAGGCCAACTCAGCATCCCAGAGCTGAAAAGACCATCAAGCTCAATCTCTGTATTTTAGAGAGGAGAAACATCAGCCCACAAGAGAAAGTGACTTGCTCAGGGTCCTATGGCCCTGTGGTGGCACAGTCAGACTGACAGCAAGGCTGCCTGGTTTCTGGTCCAGGCTTTTTTTTTTTGAGACGGAGTCTCGCTCTGTCGCCCAGGCTGGAGTGCAGTGGCCAGATCTCAGCTCACTGCAAGCTCCGCCTCCCGGGTTCAGGCCATTCTCCTGCCTCAGCCTCCGGAGTAGCTGGGACCACAGGAGCCCGCCACCACGCCTGGCTAGTTTTTTTTTGTTGTTGTTGTTTTAGTAGAGATGGGGTTTCACCGGGTTAGCCAGGATGGTCTCGATATCCTGACCTCGTGATCCGCCCGTCTCGGCCTCCCAGAGTGCTGGGATTACAGGCTTGAGCCACCGCGCCCGGCCTGGTCCAGGCTTTTTAAAGCTTAACCATACACCGTTAGTCAACTGAGCCTTCTATGAGGAAACCTGTGGATCAGGGAGCCAGGGTATATGATAGAAATCTAGTTATACTGGATGGGAAGAAGACAGAGAGAGCGAGCTTGAGGCCCAAGATAAACACTGTGGCAAGGAGGGTAATATGCCCGTATGCCTATATATGCCTATCTGCCTGTGCTTCTGTGACAGCCTGCTAAAATGGGATTCTTTCCTCAGTCCCACAGATGGGAAACAAAACAATGAGTGTAAAAACATCCCCTCATTTCAAAGAGAGATGCTGAATCTAAATCATCTATGCAAGACTTGTGGAGAGATGGCTGGACACTAATTTTGCCACCATTAACTCATCATCTACCTCAAGAGTTTAAAAGATTGAAGTACAGAATTTGAGAGATTGGGAGGAGAGGTCTTCTTTGGAGATAGCAAGCCTGGCATTCTGCCTGCCAAACAGGAAAGTGTGTGTGTGTGTGTGTGTGTGTGTGTGTGTGTGTGTGCAAGAAAAAGGGGGTCTCATGGTAAATGAGATCTGCTTGAGAAGCTGTGGTTGGATTAGACTGAGGCATTAAGGCAGTGAGAGGAAGGGGATGAGAGCCACAGGGAAACGATACCAGTGTGGCCACACTGGAGGAAGCCATCACCCAGGAGGACTTCCTGGAGGGTGTCATGGAACCCCAACAAACAGCGGACCATCTGATGCCTCAGGATCAAAATAGCCTTAGGCTGGCTCATTCCAGTGTGGCCCATGAGGAGTGCCCACACATCCTTGCCCTGGCTCCTTTGTTCCAGTTTAAGTTTCCCCCTCTCCCCATACCTTTCAGCTGGGAAGAAGGTGAGCACCCAAGAGTGAGACCAAGGGTCCCTTTTCTTTGAGCCCTGAGTGTTAGGGGGAGGGAGCTTAGGAATGGATCCACAGGCTGCTCACATTGTACTGATGTACCCGTGCATCAGCCCTGGGAGCATAGAGTCTGAGTGGCATGTCATTTGCTCCCCTCTTCCTATCTTTCTGTCTCCATCACATCCTAGCAGATCCCATCCCCTGTTCAGCCAATTGTCCTTCTCTGTGGGCCGACAACAAATGTCATTCTGGTCCATGCATGTGCTCTCTGTTCTTCCTCTCACTAGATGGAGTATTCCCAGGGGTCCTCGTGGTTGCTGACATTCTTGTGGGGCACTCACTACCTTTCCTTGCTTCCCACCAAGGCTAGACTGAGCACCTGCCCCAGGGTGGTGACACACAGCATGCCTCTGCCCACTCTTGGGTGTTAGGAGCTGAGCATGAAAGCACGCGTGGACTGCTCAAGCTCCTCTGCTTCTCCTCTGCTTCCCTCTTCTCTCTTGGGCAGGTTGCTTAGCTCCTCTGACCTCAATCTTTTCATCTGTAAAATAGGTGTGGATAATCATATCCACCTCACTGGGCTGTTGTGAAGATTGAAAGAATTAGTGGGGTTAAAAAGCACTTTGTGGAGTACAGAGTTGTCATTTCCAGGCCTTTGGCCATGCCTTAAAAGGGGAAGAGCACTGGGAAATCATGAGTAAGCTTTCCAAAACTTGGATGGAAGGGAAGATGCAGGAATGCATCTCGACCATAATGAGGTGTAGGGTGATGGGTACATGGATTAGCTGTGATCTTAGGCCAGGTAAGAGAAGCTCACCTGCTCCTTTTGGCACAAATGATTGATTAGCATGTCTCAGCTTCTCACATGAATGTGATTTTCCCAGCACACTGGGCTGGGTAGGAGGGCCAGCTCTCAGCTCCCTATAGCTGACTAAGTGGCACAGGTGAGATGGAATAAAGACCTCATCAGCCTCACCTGGCTATCTTCACAAGCCTTTATCAGAAGTGCAGAAGGAGACGTCAGTCTCTTCTGTTATTCATGCTATTTAGTTTTGTCTGACAATGACAACAACTGGCATTTGTATAGCAATTTGAAAGGCACTCCCCCTTGCAATGCCTTCTGTAAACTCTTGAAATAAACCTATGAGGTGTGTATTACAATCATACCCACTTTACAAACAAGGAAACAGGCTCGGGGAGAAGATGGTGGTGCAGACACGAGCACTAGCTTTGAAATCAACTGATGTGTTTCCGTCTTTGTCTCCCACTCAGCTGCTGTGTGATCTCAGGCAAGTTGCTTAAATCTTTATACTTCTCCTTCTTTGTCTGTGAATGAGATAACGGTGGTACTTTCATGGGGTTGTGGAGAGGATGGCATCCGAAAATGCAGGGAAAGCACAAAACCTAGTGCCTGGCAAGGAAATTTCTACTCTCATACAGCGAGTACCTGAGGAGTGTCAACTAATAAGAAAACCAACACTGCACAGCAGCAAACAAAAGAGACAGTGTTTTAATCGGGGTCTTGGGAATTGTAATAAGCAAGCAGCTAAATTGTGTACCATCCAGATGAGGTTGGGTAGAGGCTTATACAGGTTTTCTGTAAGTTTCCCTATCTGGAAGGTTTTAGCAGAGTCTTTAATTGGTGATGGCTGGTCACAGCTTAGGATGTTTCTGATGATCAATCCAGTTTGGCATAGCTGTTTCTCCAGGAAGTTAATGATCAGGTCCAATATAAACGGCTTAGATCAAATGCAGCTGGTTTTACAATTTGGCC
Source organism: Macaca mulatta (assembly GCF_049350105.2). NCBI lineage: Eukaryota > Metazoa > Chordata > Mammalia > Primates > Cercopithecidae > Macaca > Macaca mulatta. Next base: position 93,597,813 of record NC_133418.1, read on the forward strand.
CAGTTTAATAGGTTAGATTCCATCTGGGTGTGTACGTGACTGGGGTCCAACTCTTCATGCCTTCCTGGCTTTTTTGATACTTCTGACATAACCATCTCCATTTGGATTTTCTTTCTGACAGCAGTGACTTAGACCTAAGACTCCGGATGCCAAAGCTTGAGCTCTTTCAATGGGGTGGTGCGGGCTCTTAATTTTTTGCATTTCTCTCTCTCTCTCTCTCTCCCTGTTCACTCTCTTCCATCCCTCCATCTCGGTCTCAGAATCCAGGGGAAAGGACAGGCCTGGCTCATCATCAGTAGGAAAGCACCCGCCTTAGGAATCAGACTCCCTGCATCTCTTTCCTTACCCAGAACAGCCTCTTCAGAGTGGGAGGGTAGCTCTAGAAGGCGAGGGGGTTGGGAGGCATTGTTGAGAATGGCCCAAAGGTCATTTCCTCCACACCCCAGGGAGTCCTGGTTGTTGCTTAATTATGAGCCTTTCCCAGGGTACAGAATGTGTGGCCGAACGTGTGGGGTCTTGGACCCTTTCTCTATCCTCCTGAGAGCGATCAGTCTTAGGAAAATCAAGTGCAAGTATTCTTTGTCCTCTTGGAGTGGGCCAAGGGCTTCCTGCCAGGACCTTATGTACTTTATAGGCCCTTGTGGATTGGTGACAATGGTCCCATGGTTCGGAGGAGCGTGGAGCTCTGGGCTCTCCTATGCACTACTTTAATCTGGCAACACCCCCCATTCTCCATCCCCACCCCTGGGGGCCAGGAGTGCCGCCCCTCTGGGAGATGTGGCTATAGTAAAGTTGTTGGGAATTTGTGGCCTTCAGCTGATGAGGAGATTGGCTTGCAAGGCACTCGATATTCATGTTCCTAAGTCCCAAAACCAGGTTTTCTCCTTCCTCAACTATATATGCCACGTGCTCCTTTAAAAAGCCCAGCTGCTGGGCTAAGCTCAGGGCTCAAGTGGAAAGAGCAAGGGCTGCCAGTAAACACTCTACTCAGCTCCAGTATTTTAATAAGTTCTCTTCCCTTGGGAACATTACTCACCCTCTGAGCCTCAGTTTCCTCATTTGTAAGTGGAGGAGACCTGTTGTCAGTGTGGTGAAGTTAAATGAGGTGGTCAATGAAAGACACCCAGCACAGCTGTGGCAACACAGTGAAACCTCGTCCCTAAAAAACATTTTTTTAATGCCAGGTGCGGTGACTCACACCTGTAATCCCAGCACTTTGGGAGGCCAAGGCGGGTGGATCACAACGTCAGGAGACAAGACCACCCTGGTTAACAGGGTGAAACCCCGTCTGTACTAAAAATACAAAAAGTTAGCCGGGTGTAGTGATGGGCACCTGTAGTCCCAGCTACTCGGGAGGCTGAGGCAGGAGAATGGCGTGAACCTGGGAGGCGGAGCTTGCAGTGAGCCGAGATCGCACCACTGCACTCCAGCCTGGGCGAAAGACCAACACTCCATCTCAAAAAAAAAAAAAAAAAAAAAAAAATTTAAATTAGCCATGTTTGGTGGCATGCACCTGTAGTCCTAGCTACTTTGGAGGCTGAAGTGGGAGGATTTCTTGAGCCCAGATATTTGAAGCTGCAGTGCACCTCAAATCGGACCACTGCACTTCAGGCTGGATAATGGAGAGAGACTGTCTCAAAAGGAAGAAAGAAAAGAAAACAAAGACACTCAGCACAGCATCTGACACCTGTTGTTAGGTTCTCAATAAATGTCAATCGCTTCCTGTTCCAAGATCCTCCAAGCCTATGTACAACAATTTCGTAAATTTAGTGTCCAAACATGTTTATACTGTACACTTGTAGAAGATACTATTGCAAATCCTCTTCCTTGGCTGGGAGTTACTAGTTCCTCTAAATGTTGGCTGCTGACAGTACACATCTGCCTGTCATCTTGAGAACTGCCCTCAGCTAAAACGGAAGTCCCCTCAACTGGGAGTTTATACCACCTTTTAAGGCTTTGCTTCTTGGGAACCACCCTATGACAGGATACATACCATTTTCTACTTACTAACAAATCATTCTTTCCTCCCTACTCTCTGGCTATTGTATGACTTTTTCTATTTTTATTTTATTTTATGTTATTTTTATTATACTTTAAGTTCTAGGGTACATGTGCAAAATGTGCAGGTTTGTTACATATGTATACATGTGCCATGTTGGTGTGCTGCACCCATTAACTCGTCATTTACATTAGGTATATCTACTAATGCTATCCCTCCTCCCTGCCCGCTCCCCACAATAGGCCCCGGTGTGTGATGTTCCCCTTTCTGTGTCCAAGTGATCTCATTGTTCAATTCCCACCTATGAGTGAGAACATGTGGTGTTTGGTTTTCTGTTCTTGCAATACTTTGCTTAGAATGATGGTTTCCAGCTGTATCCATGTCCCTACAAAGGACATGAACTCATCCTTTTTTATGGCTGCATAGTATTCCATGGTGTGTATGTGCCACATTTTCTTAATCCAGTCTGTCACTGATGGACATTTGGATTGATTCCAAGTCTTTGCTATTGTGAAAAGTGCCACAGTAAACATATGTGTGCATGTGTCTTTATAGCAGCATGATTTATAATCCTTTGGGTATATACCCAGTAGTGGGATGGCTAGGTCAAATGGTGTTTCTAGTTCTAGATCCTTGAGGAATTGCTACACTGTTTTCCACAATGGTTGAACTAGTTTACAGTCCCACCAACAGTGTAAAAGTGTTCCAATTTCTCCACATCCTCTCCAGCACCTGTTGTTTCCTGACTTTTTAATGATTGCCATTCTAACTGGTGTGAGATGGTATCTCATTGTGGTTTTGATTTGCATTTCTCTGAAGGTGAGTGATGATGAGCATTTTTTCATGTGTCTGTTGGCTGTATAAATATCTTCTTTTGAGAAGTGTCTGTTCATATCCTTTGCCCACTTTTTGATGGGGTTGTTTTTTTCTTGTAAATTTGTTTGAGTTCTTTGTAGGTTCTGGATATTAGTCCTTTGTCAGATGAGTAGATTGCAAAAATTTTCTCCCATTCTGTAGGTTGCCTGTTCACTCTGATGGTAGTTTCTTTTGCTGTGCAGAAGCTCTTAGGTTTAATTAGATCCCATTTGTCAATTTTGGCTTTTGTTGCCGTTGCTTTTGGTGTTTTAGACATGAAGTCCTTGCCCATGCCTATGTCCTGAATGGTATTACCTAGGTTTTCTTTTAGGGTTTTTATGGTTTTAGGTCTAACATTTAAGTCTCTAATCCATCTTGAATGAATTTTCATATAAGGAGTAAGGAAAGGATCCAGTTTCATCTTTCTACTTATGGCTAGCCAATTTTCCCAGTACCGTTTATTAAATAGGGAATCCTTTCCCCATTTCTTGTTTTTGTCAGGTTTGTCAAAGATCAGATGGTTGTAGATGTGTGGTATTATTTCTGAGGAATCTGTTCTCTTCCATTGGTCTATATCTCTGTTTTGGTACCAGTACCATGCTGTTTTGGTTACTGTAGCCTTGTAGTATAGTTTGAAGTCAGGTAGCGTGATGCCTTCAGCTTTGTTCTTTTGAATTAGGATTGTCTTGTCAATGCGGGCTCTTTTTTGGTTCCATATGAACTTTAAAGCAGTTTTTTCCAATTCTGTGAAGAAAGTCATTGGTAGCTTAATGGGGATGGCACTGAATCTATAAATTACTTTGGGCAGTATGGCCATTTTCACGATATTGATTCTTCCTATCCATGAGCATGGTATGTTCTTCCATTTGTTTATGTCCTCTTTTATTTCACTGGCAAGCGGTTTGTAGTTCTCCTTGAAGAGGTCCTTCACATCCCTTGTAAGTTGGATTCCTAGGTATTTTATTCTCTTTGAAGCAATTGTGAATGGGAGGTCATTCATGATTTGGCTCTCTGTTTGTCTGTTATTGGTGTATAAGAATGCTGTGATTTTTGCACACTGATTTTGTATCCTGAGACTTTGCTGAATTTGCTTATCAGCCTAAGGAGATTTTGGGCTGAGAGGATGGGGTTTTCTAAATATACAATCATGTCATCTGCAAACAGGGACAATTTGACTTCTTCTTTTCCTAACTGAATACCCTTTATTTCTTTCTCTTGCCTGATTGCCCTAGCCAGAACTTCCAACACTATGTTGAATAGGAGTGGTGAGAGAGGGCATCCCTGTCTTATGCCAGATTTCAAAGGGAATGCTTCCAGTTTTTGCCCATTCAGTATGATATTGGCTGTGGGTTTGTCATAAATAGCTCTTATTATTTTGAAATACATTCCATCAATACTGAATTTATTGAGAGTTTTTAGCATGAAGGGCTGTTGAATTTTGTCAAAGGCCTTTTCTGCATCTATTGAGACAATCATGTGGTTTTGTCTTTGATTCTGTTTATTATATGCTGGATTACGTTTATTGATTTGTGTATATTGAAACAGCCTTGCATCCCAGGGATGAAGTCCACTTGTTCATGGTGGATAAGCTTTTTGATGTGCTGCTGGATTTGGTTTGCCAGTATTTTATTGAGGATTTTTGCATCGATGTTCATCAGGGATATTGGTCTAAAATTCTCTTTTTTTGTTGTGTCTCTGCCAGGCTTTGGTATCAGGATGATGCTGGCCTCATAAAATGAGTTATGGAGGATTCCCTCTTTTTCTATTGATTGGAATAGTTTCAGAATGAATGGTACCAGCTCCTCCTTGTACCCCTGGTAGAATTCAGCTGTGAATCCGTCTGGTCCTGGGCTTTTTTTGGTTGGTAGGCTATTAATTATTGCCTCAATTTCAAAGCCTGCTATTAGTCTATTCAGGGATTCAACTTCTTCCTGGTTTAGTCTTGGGAGAGTGTATGTGTCCAGGAATTTATCTGTTTCTTCTAGATTTTCTAGTTTATTTGCGTAGAGGTGTTTATAGTATTCTCTGATGGTAGTTTGTATTTCTGTGGGGTCAGTGGTGATATCCCCTTTATCAGTTTTTATTGCATCTATTTGATTCTTCTCTCTTTTCTTCTTTATTAGTCTTGCCAATGGTGTATCAATTTTGTTGATCTTTTCAAAAAACCAGCTCCTGGATTCATTGATTTTTTTGAAGGGATTTTTGTGTCTCTGTCTCTTTCAGTTCTACTCTGATCTTAGTTATGTCTTGCCTTCTGCTAACTTTTGAACGTGTTTGCTCTTGCTTCTCTAGTTCTTTTAATTGTGATGTTAGGGTGTCAATTTTAGATCTTTCCTGCTTTCTCTTGTGAGCATTTAGTGCTATAAATTTCCCTCTACACACTGCTTTAAATGTGTCCCAGAGATTCTGGTATGTTGTCTCTTTGTTCTCATTGGTTTCAAAGAACATCTTTATTTCTGCCTTCATTTTGTTATGTACCCAGTAGTCATTCAGGAGCAGGTTGTTCAGTTTCCATGTAGTTGAGCGGTTTTGATTGAGTTTTTCAGTCCTGAGTTCTAGTTTGATTGCACTGTGGTCTGAGAGACAGTTTGTTATAATTTCTGTCTTTTACATTTGTTGAGGAGTGCTTTACTTCCAACTATGTGGTCAATTTTGGAATAAGTGTGATGTGGTTCTGAGAAGAATGTATATTGTGTTGATTTGGGGTGGAGAGTTCTGTAGATGTCTATTACGTCTGCTTGGTGCAGAGTTGAGTTCAATTCCTGGATATCCTTGTTAACTTTCTGTCTCGTTGATCTAATGTTGACAGTGGGGTGTTAAAGTCTCCCATTATTATTGTATGGGAGTTTAAGTCTCTTTGTAAGTCTCTAAAGACTTGCTTTATGTATCTGGGTGCTCTTGGATTGGGTGCATATATATTTAGGATAGTTAGCTCTTCTTGTTGAATTGATCCCTTTACCATTATTTAGTGGCCTTCTTTGTCTCTTTTGATCTTTGTTGGTTAAAAGTCTGTTTTATCAGAGACTAGGATTGCAACCTCTGCCTTTTTTTGTTTTCCATTTGCTTGGTAGATCTTCCTCCATCCCTTTATTTTGAGCCTATGTGTGCCTCTGCATGTGAGATGGGTCTCCTGAATACAGCACACTGATGGGTCTTGACTCTTTATCCAATTTGCCAGTCTGTGTCTTTTAATTGGAGCATTTAGTCCATTTACATTTAAGGTTAATCCTGTTATGTGTGAACTTGATCCTGTCATTATGATATTAACTGGTTATTTTGCTCGCTAGTTGATGCAGTTTCTTCCTAGCATCGATGGTCTTTACATTTTGGCATGTGTTTGCAATGGTTGGTACTGGTTGTTCCTTTCCATGTTTAGTGCTTCATTCAGGATCTCTTGTAGGGCAGGCCTGGTGGTGACAAAATCTCTTGTCTGTAGAGGATTTTATTTATTTATTTTTTTGTCTGTAAAAGGATTTTACAGACAAATTTGCTTGTCTGTAAAAGATTTTATTTCTCTTTCACTTACAAAATTTAGTTTGGCTGGATATGAAATTCTGCGTTGAAAATTCTTTTCTTTAAGAATGTTGAATATTGGCCCCCACTCTCTTCTGGCTTTCTGCCAAAATACATGCTGTTAGTCTGATGGACTTCCCTTTGTGGGTAACCTGACCTTTCTCTCTGGCTGCCCTTAACATTTTTTCCTTCATTTCAACTTTGGTGAATCTGACAATTATGTGTCTTGGAGTTGCTCTTCTCAAGGAGTATCTTTGTAGCATTCTCTGTATTTCCTGAATTTGAATATTGACCTGCCTTGCTAGGTTGGGGAAGTTCTCCTGGATAATATCCTGCAGAGTGTTTTCCAGCTTGTTTCCATTCTCCCCGTCACTTTCAGGCACACCAATCAGACCTAGATTTGGTCTTTTCACATAATCCCATATTTCTTGGAGGCTTTGTTCATTTCTTTTTACTCTTTTTTCTCTAAACTTCTCTTCTCGCTTCATTTCATTCATTTGATCTTCAATCAATGATACTCTTTCTTCCAGTTGATCAAGTTGGTTGTGCATTTGTCACTGAAACTTGTGCATTTGTCACGTAGTTTTAGTGTCATGGTTTTCATCTCTATCAGTTCGTTTATGGACTTCTCTGCATTGGTTATTCTAGTTATCCATTCTTCCATTCTGTTTTCAAGGTTTTTAGTTTCTTTGCACTGTGTTTGAGGTTCCTCCTTTAGCTCTGAGAAGTTTGATTGACTGAAGCCTTCTTCTCTCAACTCGTCAAAGTCATTCTCCATCCAGCTTTGTTCCATTGCTGGCGAAGAGCTGTGTTCCTTTCGAAGGGGAGATGCACTCTGATTTTTTGAATTTCCAGCTTTTCTGCACTGCTTTTTCCCCATCTTTGTGGTTTTATCTGCCTTTGGTCTTTGATGATGGTGATGTACTGACGGGGTTTTGGTGTGGGTGTCCTTTCTGTTTGTTAGTTGTCCTTCTAACAGTCAGGACTCTCAGGTGCAGGTCTGTTGGAGTTTGCTTGAGGTCCACTCCAGACCCTGTTTGCCTGGGTATCAGCAGCATAGGCTGCAGAAGATAGAATATTGCTGAACAGCATGTGTTGCTGTCTGATTCTTCCTCTGGAAGCTTCATCTCAGAGATGTACCCAGCCATGTGAGGTGTGAGGTGTCAGTCTGCACCTAGTGGGGGATGTCTCTCAGTTAGGCTACTCAGGGGTCAGGGACCCACTTGAGCAGGCAGTCTGTCCGTTCTCAGATCTCAAGCTCCGTGCTGGGAGAACCACTGCTCTCTTCAAAGCTGTCAGACAGGGACATTTACACCTGCAGAGGTTTCTGCTGCTTTTTGTTTAATTATACCCTGTCCCCAGAGGTGGAGTCTACAGAGGCAGGCAGGCCTCCTTGAGCTGCAGTGAGCTCCACCCAGTTTGAGCTTCCTGGTGGCTTTGTTTACCTACTTAAGCCTCAGCAATGGTGGGCGCCCCTCCCCAGCCTCACTGCTGCCTTGCAGTTAGATCTCAGACTGCTGTGCTAGCAATGAGGGAGGCTCTGTGGGTGTGGGACCCTCTGGGCCAGGCGTGGGATATCATCTCCTGGTATGCTGTTTGCTAAGACCCATGGTAAAGCGCAGTATTAGGGTGGGAGTTACCCGATTTTCCAGGTGTTGTGTGTCTCAGTTTCCCTGGCTAGGAAAAGGAATTCCCTCCCCCCTTGTGCTTCCCAGGAGTCGATGCCTTGTCCTGCCCTGCTTCAGCTCTCGCTGGTTGAGCTGTGCCCACTGACCAGCATGGACTCTCCAACACGCCCCAGTGAGATGAACCTGGTACCTCAGTTGAAAATGCAGAAATCACCCATCTTCCAGTCACTGACGCTGGGAGCTGGAGGCTGGTGCTGTTCCTATTTGGCCATCTTGGGCGCCCCCTCCCTTCTTTCTTCTCTTTGAAACAAGTAAAATAAACAAGTAAAATGCTTAGAACAGTGCTTGCCATGTAGTAAGAACTTCACAGAAGTGTTTTCTAACATTTTGAGCACAATTTATTTTTAACAGATTTTACAAGTTCTCATAGTCTAATTCTTTCCTTCAGTGTGGAATATTTATTCACATAGATCATTTTTTTTTCATTATAAGCTTATTCTCAATGAGTGTTCTGTTCCCTGTGGGGAACTTGTGCTCCTTGGGTTGAGGAACTATTCCCTATAGAGCAAATGTGTCTTCTGTGCTTTTATTGCCTTTTTATCAGTTCATAGGTGAGCTTCCAGCATGTGTGCTGGGTAAATATAGACCCCACACCTGGAGTTTTGATTTTTCATATGAACTTTTTGTTTTCTTTTCTTTCCAAGAACTCTGAGTAGATGCAATGGTTTCTTGCTGCTTCCATGGGCTAATGAATAGTTTTTTCTCTCCTCTCTTGAAGGGTACTCTACATAGGGTGTTTTCCAACACTACAACTGATTCTCTGATTCTCTGGACACCAGAGTGTCCAACAATTCAGATCAATTCTGACACTAAGTACCTGGAGTTATCACAGACCTCACAGCCTAACAGCTCAGTCTCATAAGACTGCCCCTGCTTCAGTGCCAGGCCTCCTGTACTTCTGGTCAACCAGCTATGAATAGGGGTTCCCATGACTCTCTCCTTATGTTTGATAGTTTTCCAGGACAGCTCACAGAACTCAGGAACGCACTTTACTTACATTTACCAGCTTATTATAAAGGATGCAAATGAGCAACCAGACAAAGGCATATAGGGAACATAGGGAAAGGTCTGAAGGGTCCTAAGTGCAGGAGCTTCTGTTCCATGGAGTTGAGGTGCCCCCATCTCCTGGCACATGGATTTGTTCCACCCGGAAGCTCCCTGAACCCCATCATTTAGAGGCTTTTTTATGGAGGTTGGATCACATAGGCACACTTTATTATTAACTCGATCTCCCGTCCCTCTTCCCTCCTGGGGTGAATGGGGTGGTGTTGGAGGGTAGTGTGATGCTGAAAATTCTAGGCTTCTTATCAAGGTTTGGTCCTTTTGGTAACCAGCCGCCATTCTGAAGCTGTCTAGAAGCTCACCAAGAGTCACCTCATTAGAACAAAAGATACTCCTATCACCTAGCAAGTTCCAAGCAATTTAGGAACTCTCTATCAGGAACCAGTGATGAAGACCAAATAGAAGTTTCTTATTATGCCATAGGTAGTATTTTATATAGAAGTTCAGCTTTCTACCTCCATCAGCCTGAGGACATCTCATCTTCACTTGCGGATGTTAAATCCCTAAGCCAAGCCATGAGGACCGATGTCCTGTTCCAAGGCCCACTGAACTGCTCAGCCATTGCTATTGACAGTCTGACTTGGAGTTTTCTCTTTTCTGGAACCTGTGAGTTTCCTTTTCTTTCTTTTGAGCTCAACTGGGTATTAAAAAATTATATTACAGTTTCTACAACATTTCTATCTATTTGAAGCAGGAGAGGAACATTCATTTCCTTAAACTTCCATGTTGCCAGAAGTTGAATCTTTTAAGAGGTTATATTTTAGAATCCTACTTGTAATCCTATTTATTTTTTGTATTAAGGTACATCTCAGGACCAACTGCTAGAGCAGTCAGATTCCAAGCATCAAAAAGATTTAGATATCCTACTTTTGCACATTCTAGTTTTTCTTATACTGTCAGTATCCATCACTGGCTATTCATTTCTATATTTGCAAATATTTCTGGGGTCCATATTTTAATTCCTAATTGCCATAGAGATTCATTTTATTAAATGATAAACATCCATCCAGGTAGGAAGACATCCTTCCAACAAAAATGTACCTCTGGCTACATATGAAGTGCTGTGCTATGCCCTAAAATGAAAATAAAGAGGAACCCGCCTTAGATACTGCCCCAAGTAGCTCACAGTCTATCTAGCAGGGGAAATACAACATGTGCACAAATAACCCTAAGACCAGGTGGACCACAGTGGTGGCTGAAGAGACCTGGGGAAGAGTGTTTGGGGAATTCAGAGAAGGGAATGCTCACGTATATGGAGGGAGGAATTGGAGGAGGTTTCACCGAAGTGGCATTTGCATTGATTCTGAAGGACAGTGTGTTGTTTTCTATTGCTGCCATAACAAATTAACACAAACTTAACGGATTAAAATGACACCTATTTTTATCATTCCATAGTTCTGTACATGAGAAGTGTGGGTACATGTCGCTCTACTCAGTCCTCTGCTTGGAGTTCCACAAGGTCAAAATCAAGGTTTTGGTAGGGCCATGTTCCTTCTGGGAGGTTCTGGGGATGAATCTTCTTCTAAGCTCTTTGACATTGGCTGGAGTCAGTTCTTTACAGTTGTAGGACTAAGGTCCTCACTTCCTTGCTGGTTGTTAGCTGGGGGCTGCCCACCTTCTCCTCATGCTTTCCATGTAGGCTTCAGCAATGGGGTCAGGTCCCTCTCATGCTTCCAATCTTTCTGTTGACTTTTACCACTTCTCTTCTGACTCCAGTGGGAGAAAGTTCTGTGCTTTTAAGGGCTCATGTGATTAGACTGGGTGCACCTGGATGATCTGGGCTACTTTGGCTATTTTTTTGTTTGTTTATTTGTTTGTTTTTTGAGACAGAGTCTCGCTCTGCCACCGAGGCTGGAGTACAGTGACACAATCTCAGCTCACTGCAACCTCCACCTCCTGGGTTCAAGCAATTCTCGTGCCTCAGCCTCCCTGTAGCTGGGATTACAGGTGCGTACCACCATGCCTGGCTAATTTTTGTATTTTCAGTAGAGAGACAGGGTTTTGCCATGTTGTCCAGGCTGATCTCAAACTCCTGACCTCAAGTGATCCACCTGCCTCAGCCTCCCAAAGTACTAGGATTATAGGAGTGAGCCACCGTGCCTGTCTGTACTCTGGCTATTTTAAGTTCTATAACCTTAATTACCTCTGCCAAGTCCCTTTTGCAATGCAACATGACATATTTACAAGATGCAGGGATTAGGGCATCTTTGAGGGGCCATTATCCTGCCTACCAATGATCGGTAGACTTTACATCTGCTGAGCCATGCCAGAGGGCTCTTCAGCAAGTGGGAGTGGGAAGAACAAAACTGTAGAGGCAGTAAACCACATGGATGGGGCAGTGGGAACAGCCAGCCTTGCCTGGGGTGCTAACCAGCTAGTTTCCTCCAAATGATGAGATATGTGTGTAAGCTCTTTGCACAGAGTAAGACCTTCTGAACCAGAGAAAGGCAGCCACAGATTCCTGTCCTAGGGCACGTAGGCGTTCCCTGCTGCTCATCTCAATTCTGCCAAGGAGATTGCTGTGGTAGCATTTCTACACTTCCTGTGTACACCCTGTTCCTCCAGATGTAACAATGTAGAGCCAAGCACCTTCAACAAATAAAATTTATTTACTATTACATATTTGTTGCACAAAGTACTGACAAATCAGAGGAAGAATATAATAATTGCCCATAATCCGGACACTCAGAACAACTGTTAACACTGGTGTTTTATGAGGTGCCTTTAAGAGACAGCTTTCCATGTCTATTCATGTTCTTTCTTAATGGTATTTTCTATTGTATGGATGGCACCATAGTTTATTTAATGGACATTTGGCTTGCTCCCAAGTGGTTTTGCTATCATAAACATGGTTGAGATAGCATAACAAGAGTTGTTTTGACGGTCATGTTAAACAGGATGTCAGCAGGCCCTCAGCGGGAATGCGAACGGGAACTTGGGGTGGTACAGCTGTGAGGGTGAGTGGCCCCTTTCCTAGTTTCTTCATCCCAGCCTCTTAGCTAAACCCCTGTGTACTGCTTTGTCATTAAATTGGTCCAGCTGCACCAGAGAGCTCGTTGAATGGTTCACTTAAGAGCTATGCATTTCACTATGTGTAAATAATCCTCAATATTTTTAAAAATTAAATATGTCATAGTTCCAAACCAGGAAGATCTTGCTGTTTTTGTGCACATTCACATAAATGGGATTGGATGGAATAAGAACCAAAAAAAAAAAAAAAGCACAGAGAGGAGCTGGCTGGGCGTTGGCCTCCAGCATGGGACGGTAAAGGGAGTAGTTATTGGGAACAGGCTCAGTTTGGTGAGGGGTGGCCACCACACTGCTTTGACCCTCAGACCCCTCATTTGCATGAAGCCCCACCTTGCTGGCTTGTGCTATGGTGGGGGGTTAAGACCCCATATATAAAAGTCCAGCATGGCACCTGAGATGAGACAGGGAATCAACATACAGGAGCCATTCTTGAACCTCCAGGAACTTTTCCAGGGAGGTGCAGCTGGCGCTGGGCTGCTGTGCTCTGTGGTTTCTCCTGTGGGTTGGTGGTGAGTCAGGGGTCCCCTGGGAAGAGCAGAAAGAAGATAGGCGCTGGAGATGCTGCTAACTGCTTATTTCTGAGGGTCAGAAAAACCTCAACTCAGTACAGCTGGGCTGTGCCCTTTCAGGGTGGAGCCGGAGGGTGGAGTTAAGTGGAGAGAACTCTGGAAGTGGGTGAGGCAGGGGCCAGAGGAAACTGGCAATTCTGCCTGAAGGAGGTGGGCCTAGGGTGCCACGGGAAGATATCTTTTTCTTCCCAAAGCAAAAAAAAAAAAAAAAAAGGGAAAAATGACAATAGCTCTGCTCAGAGCCTGGCTCAGGGCTGTTTGAATGTCTCTGCTGGCACCACTATCCTACCCACTGCCTTTACAATTTCATGTGGGAAATGAACATGCTTACTATGATGAAATATCAATCTCATGCAGATTTTGAAGGGATTACATATACACACATCTGCTTTGGCTTTGAGGTTATTTATATTTGAACAGCAAGCTGCATGCCTTAAGTTTTAGTTATTGGGAATGTGTAGGCCACGGTTTGTATTGATGCCAACCTGCTTGCCTGCATATTGTAGGGTGAATCATATCACCCATAGAAAACAAATTGATAGTGATGAACCAAATATAAGTTATCATTAAAGATCAAAAAGAGCAGCAGTTTTAAATCACGACCCATTCAAGACAACAGTGATGGTCCTTTGATTACACTGTGTCCTTCTAAATGACTATCAATGGGGACTTCCGCGACCTTTGTGGACGCTCGCCCCGTGGAAGTCTGCAGGATGGTTTGCCACTGCAGGTACCTCTGGACAGAAGAGTGGGTTGGAATCCCCTTTAAGCCTGACAAAATTCCTCATGTGAGCTTATGAGTTCCAAATAATAGTAATAAACTCAGTAACTCACTAGGTAGGTGTTTGGTAGATGATCTTTTGACGTAAAGATGAAATTGTATAAACATTAAAGGAGGATCAGTGAGTGGCTTATCGGAAGCATCCTCCCAGTGTTCCACGGGGTTAAATGTTATACCCCGAGAAGGCTTGACAAGAGCTCTGAATCACCTGAGCTGGTTACTGAAAATGCAGGTTCAGGGCCCCCTTGCAGAGATTCTGGTGAAATAAATCTAGAGTGAGACCCAAGAATCTGCACTTTAAACAAGCCCTGGAGGTGATTCTGATGCATGTGGTCTGCAGATACAAACTCTTGGAAAATGCCCAAAGAGAATGGGGCCACTCTCTACCAGACGTTAAGAGCACCTGTATTCTGAGAGCATTTCCAGGACTGGAGTCTGCCTTTATGAGTTCTGGGTGGAAAGGTAGGTCAGACTGGTTTATACAGCCACATACAGGGTAGACAGTGAAGAATGCCCAAACATAGGGGGTGCTCTATGTTGGAGAAATGTTTAGTTTAATCCTCCAGTTGTGGCAGCTTGGCAGGAACTAAAGACCTCTTAGAGACGGATAGGACTGAGGCATGAGAGACTCGGAGGCCAGGGCCAGAGATGCAGCGTGGAAGGGAGGGGACCATGGAGAAGGACAGAAGGACAAGGCAGAGGGGATAAAGAGAAAAAAATGCACATACACATGACACCTATTATTATATGTTGGGGCTTTGCCTGTGTCAGCCCATTCACTCCTCAGCACTGCACTCTAAGATGGCAATAACATTCCTTTTTCACATGTGAGGAGACAGTGGCTCCCAAAGGTTAGAGTAAGAATGGAAGTCAGAATTTTATTTCAGGACCATGTGGTCCCTAAGCTCTCACTCTTGATTTTGTGTTTCTTTAGGCAAGTAAATGATGTTCAGCCACTGTACCCATCTATATACGTATTCATTCATTCACTCAACATGAATGAGCTCCCACTAAGTGCCAGGCACTGAGACAGGGGTTGAGGAATGACAGGTGGACAGAAGAGACCCTGCCTTAGATCTTAATAGGAAACATGAATATTAAACAGTCAGACACATAACTATAACTTTGCAAAGAGTTGGAAGAACTGAAAAGGAAAATTGCAGGTCCTGTGAGAAATAAAGTGGGGACTCTTAATTTAGACTGGAGGGTGAGAAAAGGCCTCTATGGAATGTTGGACTTGAAGGATGGGTAGGAAGTAGCTAAACTCAAGTATGGGGAAAAATGTTCCAGAACTGTGCTGTCCAAAGGAACTGTTGTGCTGTCCAATATGGTAACCATCAGCCACATGTGACTAGCAAGTACTTAAAACGTGTCTAGTGTGACTGAGAAATAAATCTTAAATTTTATTTAATTTTAATTAATGAAAAAATACATATTTCTTAGAAACTACATGTGGCTAGTGGCCACTGTATTGGACAGCACAGCTCTAGAACAAATGGGAAGTTTAAGCAAAGGACCTGAACTGAAAAAGGGTTTGATGGCTTCCAGAAGCCTAATGTGTGGTGGGTACAGCAGGGGGACTGATACAGGTTGAGGCCTGAAGGGAACAGGGCTCAGAGTGTGCAGACACTTGAGGGAACAGGGCTCAGACTGTATAGACACTCGAGGGAGCAGGACTCAGAGTGTGCAGGCACTCGAGGGAGCGGGGCTCAGAGTGTGCAGGCACTCGAGGGAGCGGGGCTCAGAGTGTGCAGGCACTTGCAGGCCTCATGAGGGGTTTTCAATTTTACTGCAGTGGGGAAGTTGTTGAAGGATTTTGAGGAAAAGAGTAACTTCGTCAATTTTTGTTTTAAGATCACTTTTCACTGTAGCAAACAGATCAGAGGGAGCTAAAGTTAGAGAAAGGAAACCAAGGAGTAAATACTATCATTTCCTAAGAAAGAGATGTTGGTGGCTCAGCTTAAGGTGGATACTGTGGAAATGAAGAGACATGGGTGGATGTGGTATAATTTTTAGATAGAATAGACGGAACACACAGTTTTAAACATACAGAATCCAGCAGCCTAGGCCTGTGTTGTCTGACATGGTAGCCGTTAGTCCCTTGTGGCTCCTTAAATTTAAATTAATTAAAATTAAATGAAATAAGTATTTCTGCACTGTACCATTCACATTTCAAGAGCTCAAAGGTGACACGTGACCAGTGGCTGCCATTATTGGACAGGGTAGCCTTTAGTGAACATTTCAATCATCGTAGAAACCTCTACTGGATAGTGCTAAAGTCACTTGGAGAAATGTTTAAAAATGTATCTAGAATAGATCATCAGGTCCAACATCCTCACTGTGGAGGTGACATGCTGGGGAACACTCAGCTGATTGCTGATTGTTGCTGGAGTGGTGCCTACACCAGGCTCTTGGGTGGCAATCTTTTCCACCCAACGCATCAGAAGCATCACAGGCAGAAACGCCTGCTTCCCCAAGGGCTTTGTATCCTAAGAGAAAGGCCCTTCTCCAAGAGCACAGGGCAAAGCAGTTCTCACTCCTCCCCACGCTTTTATCTGAGAGAGGGGGATGGGAGCAGAGGGGAAGGGCACATGGGTGGAGTAATGAGACCCACTTCTCAGAAGGCTAAACTAAAGCATTACTAGCGATGTTTGTCTAAGGAAAGGCTTCTGGAAGGCTCAGGCCTGATTCTGACTCAAACCATTTAATAGTTCCATGGCAGCCTGAAAAAGAAAGGCTGAGATAGAAACAACAGAAATACAACCACCATTATTGTTTCCAGCTAACATGGCCTATCACTGGAGGCTCAGAGAACGTGTCTTTAGTTACTTCTACAGAAAAGAATGCATTGCTTTCTGAAAGCCACACACCACCCAGGCCATTCAGTCCATCCCCTCAAGAAACACCACAGAAATGGATTCCAGAGAAATCCCATGAGCATACCCTTGCCACACAAGGCTGGACCCCAAGTGACCCTTGTTGTCTCCAGAAAGCATAAGGAAGAAGAAGAAGAAGAAAAAAAAAACCAAGGTATCAAAGCCTCCTGGTGACCTAGTAATTCTGGGAACAATTAAACGAGTTCACAGGAAGTAAGTGAAGAGAGGAAAAAGCTTTGTTTTCATCACCTCTGAGTTTCTAGTTAGGGAAAGGGCTTGGCTTAGATGAGTCAAAAGGATGGGGGAGGGGAGCTGCTGGAGGAGCAGGCTTGGAGAGGAGAGGAATGCACAGTGGGAGGATACCTCAGTTTGCTAAACCTGGGGCAAACTTCACTGTGGGATAATGGGTTCATCTCCACCTCCCCTACCCTGGCTGCTCAAGACTGCAGGATTCAGGGTCACAGGCCCTAGGAGATGACCAGATCCCACCTCAATGGCAGCAGTGGTGCCCTGACTGCCTTCTAGTATTTCTTGTTGCCCTGTGCCCTCTTGGAGCATGGACAGATGACACATGACTATGACACCTCCGTATGTCATATCCCTCAGTCAATACTTGAATTTCCATCTCTCACATTTGTATTGTCACTACTTTTGAATAGGATAACAAGGATGGGCTACCGTTAGTTGAGTACTGCCTATGTGCTGGTTGCATTGCTAAGGGCTTCATGTGCATTATCTCAATTAAACTTCACAATCACCCTATGGGACTATTGTTGTCTCTACTTTACCAATGAAGAAAATGAGGCTCAGAATAGTGAATATGATATAGCAGTCATCCTCCTGGGTATTTGCCCAATTGAGTTGAAGACTTAGATCCACACAAAAACCTGCACATGGATGTTTACAGCAGTTTTATTTGTAATTGCCAAAACTTGGAAGCAACCAAGATTTCCTTCAGTAGGTGAATGGATAAATAAACTGGTACATCCAGACAATGGAATATTATTCATTACTAAAAGAAAATGAGCTATCAAGCCATGAAAAGGCATGGAGGAAGCTTAAATGCATGTCACTAAGTGAAACAGTCAATCTGAAAAGGCTACATATTGTATAATTCCAACTACACGGAATTATGAAAATGGCAAAACTATGGAGACAGTAGAAGGATCAGTGGTTATCAGGAGACTGGGGGCAGCAAAGGATGAACAGGTGAAGAACAGAGGATTTTTAGGGCAGTGGAACTACTCAGCATGATGCTATAATGGTGGATGCCTGTCATTATACATTTGTCCAAACCTGTAGAATGTACACCGAGAGTGAACACTAATGGAAAGTATGAACTTTGGGTGATAATGATGGGTCCGTGTAGGTTCATCAGTTGTAACTAATGCACCACTTCAATGTGGGATGTTGACAGTGGAGGAAGCTGGGGCTGGGGGTAATACATGGGAAATCTCTGTACTTCCAACTCAATTTTTTTGTGAACCTAATACTGCTCTAAAAATTAAAGTCTAGCCGGGCACAGTGGCTCATGCCTGTAACCCCAGCACTTTGGGGGGCTGAGGTGGGAGGATTGCTTGAGCCCAGGAATTTGAGACTGGCCTGGACAACATAGTAAGACCCTGTCTCTACAAAACTGAAAGATTAGCTGGGCATAGTGGCATGTGCCTGTGTTCCCAGCTACTCAGGAGGCTGAGGTAGGAGGACTGCTTGAGCTCAGGAGGTCAAGGCTGCAGTGAGCCATGTTCATGCCACTGCACTCCAGCCTGGGTGATAGAAGGAGACCCTGTCTGAAAAATAAAAAGTCTGTATTAAAAATAAAAAGTCTATATTAAAAATAAAAGCGTCAGCATCTGTTCAAGGTCCCCGCACTAGTGGCCAGTGTAGCTGGAACCCAAGTGCAGGGCTCAACTTCAGATACTACGTTCTTCACCTTTATGATATCCCATATCACTGCAGGCTTTCATACCTTACAAATGCTTTTGTTTTTAATTAACCACTTTAGTTCACAGTGATCCTATGATATCAGCATTAACTCTATTTTCCAGATAAGGAAATAGAGAAGTTAACTAATTCACTCAAGTCATGTATTGGGTGGGTGAGTAGCTGAGTCAGAGCTTGAATCTAGTCTAAACTACTCAAATCTCTGTGCTCTTTTCAAATAACACACACCATCCAGACACTCAGCTGACTAAGCACACACACACAGTGCTGTCTGAGCTGATTACTGCACCTGCAGTAATCACCAGGGATAGCGATATGACTCCATCCATACGATCTATCCATATGACTTCTTCTTGACCTTAAGTCATTCCACCAGCTGGCAGTAGATGGAGCCTATGTAGATGTGGGCTACATCTTCACCAAAGCAAGGTGCATGAAAAATGCTTTGTCAGTGGTTCACACCTAGAAAACAGAGGTTTGTGACAAGTGGAGAGAGAAGGAAAGTGGGAGGTAACTGGGTTAGGGTGCTCAAAAACTGAGATGCAAGCCCACCACCTCACTTCTCACCAGAGAAGCCTCAGCTCTTCTACCCACTGAGCCTTGGGATTTGGGGCCTCCTGGTTATAGATGAAAGCTTACAGCAGCAATGGTCATGGAGAAGGCCCTTTGGAAACACTGAAGAACATTTAAAACTCCCTTCTCTCGACTGGGCATGGTGGCTCACGCCTGTAATCCCAGTACTTTGGGAGGCCGAGGCAGGCAGACCACAAGGTCAAGAGATTGAGACCATCCTGGCCAGCATGGTGAAACCCCGTTTCTACTAAAAACACAAAAATTAACTGGACGTGGTGGCACGTGCCTGTAATCCCAGCTACTTGGGAGGCTGAGGCAGGAGAATTGCTTGAACCTGGGAGGCGGAGGTTGCAGTGAGCTGAGATAGTGCCACTGCACTCGAGCCTGGAGAAAGAGCAAGACTCCATCTCAAAAAACAAACAAACAAACACAGCAACAACAAAAAACTCCCTTCTGTCTCTGCCCTTTCTCTAAAGGTAATTTGACAATGTCATTCTTTCCCTTGTAAGTGGAGAACTTGCCTGATTTTAATCCTGGGCACATGCTGGTCTCCTCTCTCCTCTGGCCCTCTTTCTTCCTTTTGCTTTTGGGCCACATGCCTTTCCTTATTCTTTCCTAGGAAAGGAGGAGATGGAGGGAGCTGCCCATGTTTTCTTTGAGTTTTGGCAAAAGTGTAGGGTTTTAAACCACAGTGTTAACCAACCACTCCAGAACTACTGCAGAAATAAACCAGGAAAGCCAACAGAACCCACAGATCCTCTGAAGGAAGTGGATTGCCCCTGCAAAACCCGGGAGACAGCCCAAATACTGTGAGTGCCCAAGCTGTGGAGGTGGGAAAGGGGGATCATCTGCCCCCAAACACGTACCCTCACTGGGGAACCTGAAGGTCTAGATTATGGGAGAAGATTCTAACCTTACCTGGAGCTAAGTCAATTTAGAGAGCCAAGCAAAATACAGTGGTAGAAGAAGCAGCGGCAAAAGCCCTGTGGGCTCTCTGAGTCCCCTGGGAAGCTATTTCAGACTTGTCTTACAGGGGTTCTTGGGGAGGGGAGGAACTAAGAAAAGACCACAGGGAGAAGGAACTCTCCAGCTGAACTTTGTAAAAATTCCAACCAAAGTTTCCTGGCCAGAACTCAGGGGAGGGCATGAATCTGTTGTGCAGAATCCACAGGTGGGGAAGCACGGAAGCCCTACTTGCTTTTGCAGCTGGGAGGCTTGCAGCCTGGGGCAAGTTCTCAGCCCTGTTCGCCCGCTGCTGATGGGGCTGGGTGGGGCACGGTGGGAGTGAGACCCGCCTTTTGGGTGGTGTGGAAGCTGGTTGAGGAGTGTGACTTCTGGATTTCTCCCACTTCCTTGATGACCTGCATGACACAGCAGAAGCAGCCATAATCCTCCTGGAAACAATTCTAATGACCTTGGAATCACACCCCAACCCCCACAGCAGCTGCAGCAAGTCCCACCCAAGGAGAGTCTGAGCTCAGACATGTCGAGCCCTGCCCCCACCTGATGGCCCTATCCACCCTGGTAGCTGAAGACAAAGGGCATATACTCTTGGGAGTTCAAGGGCCCCCCCACCCACCACCTGATCCTCCCTATACTACCACAGCTGATGCTCTCTTGAAAGCAACACCTCCTGGCAGGAGGCCAACCAGCACAAAAACAATGCATTAAACAACCAAAACCATGGACCCTCACAGAGTCCAATTCACCCCCCTGCCACCTCCACCGGAGCAGGTGCTGGTACCCACAGCTGAGAGACCCAAAGACAGTTCACATCACAGGTCTCAGTGCAGACAACCTGTAGTACCAGCCTGAAGCCTGGTAGACTTGCTGGGTGGCTAGATCCAGAAGAGAGATAACAATTGCTACAGCTCGGCTCCCAGAAAGCCACATCCCTAGGAAAAGGGGGAGAGTACTACATCAAGGGAACACCCTGTGGAACAAAATAATCTGAACAGCAGCCTTGAGCCCTAAATCTTCCCTCTGACATAGCATACCTAAATGAGAAGGAACCAGAAATCAATTCTGGTAATGTGACAAAACAAGGTTCTCTAACAGCCACCCCCTGCCCCTGCCAAAATCACACTAGCTCACCAACAATGGATCCAAACCAAGAAGAAATCCCCGATTTACCTGAAAGAGAATTTAGAAGGTCAGTCTTAAGCTAATCAAAAATGCACCAGAGAAAGGTGAAGTCCAATTTAAGGAAATTTTTTAAAAAAAGATACAAGAAATGAGGGGAGAAATCTTCAGTGAAATAAATAGCATAAATAAAAAACAATCACGACTTCAGGAAATAAA
This sequence comes from Macaca mulatta, assembly GCF_049350105.2. NCBI lineage: Eukaryota > Metazoa > Chordata > Mammalia > Primates > Cercopithecidae > Macaca > Macaca mulatta. The sequence continues at coordinate 93,619,004 of NC_133418.1, forward strand.
GGATGCACTTAGTGAAATGCAAAATGTCCTGGAAAGCCTCAGCAATGGAATCAAACAAGAACTTCAGAGCTTGAACAACGTTTTCAAATTAACCCAAACACAGACAAAGAAAATGCATAAGAAAAAATGAACAAACCCTCCAAGAAGTTTGGGATTATGTTAAGCAACCAAACTTAAGAATAACTGAGATTCCTGAGAAAGAAGAGAAATCTAAAAGTTTGGAAAACATATTTGGGGAAATAATTGAGAAAAATTTATTTAGCCTTACTAGAGACCTAGACATCCAAATACAAGAAGCTCATATAACACCTGGGAAATTCATTACAACAAGATTATCACCTAGGGACATTGTCATCACGTTATCTAAAGTCAAGACAAAGGAAAGAATCTTAAAAGCTGTGAGGCAAAAGCACCAGGTAACCTATAAAGGAAAACCTGTCAGATCAACAGCAGATTTATCACCAGAAACCCTACAAGCTAGAATGGATTGGGGCCCTGTCTTCAGCCTCCTTAAACAAAACAATTAGCAGTAAAGAATTTTGTATCCAGCAAAACTAAGCTTCATAGATGAAGGAAAGATACAATCTTTTTCAGACAAACAAATGCGGAGAGAATTCACCACTACCAAGCCAGCACTACAAGAACTGTTAAAAGGAGTTATAAATCTTGAAACAAATCCTGGAAACACATCAAAACAGAATCTCTTTAAAGCATAAATCACACAGGACCTATAAAACAAAATACAAAAAAAAAAAAAAAAAAAAAGAAAGGAACCATTTAAAAAAACAAGGTATACAGGCAACAAATAGCATGATGAATGGAATAGTACCTTGCATCTCAGTTCTAATGCTGAATGTAAATGGCCTAAATGCTCCACTTAAAAGATACAGAATTGCAGAATGGTTAAGAATTCCAACCAACTCTCTGCTGCCTTCAGGAGACTCACCTAATACATATGGACTCACATAAACTTAAGATAAAGGGATGGAAAAAGACATCCTATGCAAATGGACACCAAAAGTAAGCAGGAATAGCTATTCTTATATCAGGCAAAACAAACTTTAAAGGAACAATAGTTAAAAAAGACAAAGAAGGACATTATATAATGATAAAAGGCCTTGTCCAACAGGAAAATATCCCAACCCTAGATGTATATGCACCTAACACTGGAGCACTCAGATTTATGAAATTACTACTAGATCTAAGAGTTGAGACAGACAGCAATATAATAATAGTGAGGGACTGCAATACTCCACTGACAGCACTAGAAAGGTCAACAAGACAGAAAGTCAACACGGAAACAATGGATTTAAACTATACCCTGGAACAAATGGACTTAACAGACATTTACAGAATATTCTACTGAACAACCGCTGATAGTACATTCTATTCATCAGCTCATGGAACTTTCTCCAAGATAGACCATATGATAGGCCACGAAACAAGTCTTAATAAATTTAAGAAAATAGAAATTATATCAAGTACTCTCTTAGACCACAGTGGAATAAAACTGGAAATCAACTCTAAAGGAACATTCAAAACCATGCAAATACATGGAAATTAAATAACCTGCTCCTGAATGATCATTAGGTCAACAATGAAATCAAGATGGAAATTTAAAAATTCTTCAAACTGAACAATAATAGTGACACAATTTATCAAAACCTCTGGGATACAGCAAAGGCAGTGCTAAGAGAAAAGTTCATAGCCCTAAATGCCTACCTCAAAAAGTCTGAAAGAGCACGAATAGACAATCTGAGATCACACCTCGAGGAACTAGAGAAACAAGAACAAACCAAACCCAAACCCAAAAGAAGAAAGGAAATAACCAAGGTCAGAGCAAAACTGAATGAAACTGAAACAAACAAAAAACAATACAAAAGACAAATGGGAAAAAAAAGCTGATTCTTTGAAAAGATAAATAAAATTGACAGACCATTAACAAGATTAACCAAGAAAAGAAGAGAGAAAATGCAAATAAGCTCAAAAGGGGAGATACTATAACTGATACCACAGAAATACAAGAGATCATTCCAGGCTACTATGAACACCTTTACATGCATAAACTAGAAAACCCAGAGGAAATGGATAAATTCCTGGGAAGATGCAACCTTCCTAACTTACATCAGTAAGAATTAGATATCCTGAGCAGATCAATAAAAAGCAACAAGATTGAAATGTAATTTAAAAAATTACCAACAAAAAAGTCCAGGACCAGACTGATTCTCAGTTGAATTCTACCAGAGATTCAAAGAAGAATTGGTACCAATCCTATTGACACTATTCCACAAGATAAAGAGGGAATCCTCCCTAAATCATTCTATGAAGCCAGTATCACCCTAATACCAAAACCAGGAAAGGACATAACAAAAAAAGAAAATTACAGACCAATACTCCTGATGAACATAGATGCAAAAATCCTTAACAAAATATTAGCTAATGAATCCAACAACATATCAAAAAGATAATCCACCATGATCAAGTGGGTTTCATACCAGGGATGCTTTAACATACGTAAGTCAATAAATGTGATACATCACATAAACAGAATTAAAAACAAAAATCTCATGATTATCTCAATAGCCACATAAAAAGCATTTGACAAAATCCAGCAATGCTTTATGATTGAAACTCTCAGCAAAATTGGCATACAAGGGACATACCTTAATGTAATAAAAGCCATCTATGACAAACCCACAGCCAACATAATACTAAATGGGGAAAAGTTGAAAGCATTCCCTCTGAGAACTGGAACATGACAAGGATGCCCACCCTCACCACTTCTATTGAACATAGTATTGGAAGTCCTAGCCAGAGCAATCAGACAAGAGAAAGAAATAAAAGGCATCCAAATCAGGAAGGAGGAAGTCAAACTGTTGCTGTTTGCTGATAATATGATTGTATACCTAGAAAATCCTAAAGACCCCTCCAAAAAGCTCCTAGAACTGATAAGTGAATTCAGCAAAGTTTCAGGATACAAAATTAATGTACCCAAATCAGTAACTCTTCTATACACCAACAGAAACCATGCTGAGAATCAAATCAAGAACTGAACCCCTTTTACAATAGCTGAAAAAAAAAATACTTAGGAATATACCTAACCAAGGAGGTGAAAGACCTCTACAAGGAAAACTACAAAACACTGTTGAAGGAAATAATAGATGACACAAACAAATGGAAACACATCCCATGCTCTTGAATGGGTAGAATCAATATTGTGAAAATGACCATACTGCCAAAAGCAATCTACAAATTCAATGCAATTCCCATCAAAGTACCACCATCATTCTTCACAGAACTAGAAAGAACAATCCTAAAATTTGTATGAAACAAAAAAGAGCCTGAATAGCCACGGCAAGAGTAAGCAAAAAGAACAAATCTGGAGGCATCACATTAACTGATTTCAAAGTATACTATAAGGCCATAGTCACCAAAACAGCATGGTACTGATATGAAAATAAGCACATAGACCAATGGAACAGAATTGAGAACACAGAAATAAACCCAAACTCTTACAGCCAACTGATCTTCAACAAAACAAACAAAAAAACTTAAAGTGGGTAAAGGACACCCTATTCAACAAATGGTGCTGGAATAATTGGCTAGTCACATGTAGGAGAATGAAACTAGATCGTCATCTCTTACTTCATACAAAAATCAACTCAAGATGGAACAAGGCTTAAATCTAAGACCTGAAACGTTATAGTTTTATAAATTCTAGAAGATCACATTGGAAAAACCCTTCGAGACACCTGCTTAGGCAAGGATTTATGACCAAGAGCCTAAAAGCAAATGCAATAAAAACAAAGATAAATAGGCAGAATTTAATTAAACTAAAGAGCTTTTGCATTGCAAAAAGAACAGTCATCAAAGTAAACAGACAACCCATAGAGTGGGAGGAAATCTTCACAATCTATACATCTGACAAAGGACTAATATCCAGAATCTACAAGGAACTCAACAAATTAGCAAGAAAACAAAAAAATCCCATCAAAAAGTTGGCTAAAGGACAATTCTCAAAAAAAGATATGGAAATGGTCAATAAGCTTAAGAAAAAATACTCAACATCACTAATGATCAGGGAAATGCAAATCAAAACCACAATGTGATACCACCTCACCCCTGCAAGAATGGCCATAATAAAAAAATCAAAAAATAATAGATATTGGTGTGGATGTGGTGAAAAGGGAACACTTCCATACTGTTGGTGGGAATGTAAACTAGAACAAACACTATGGAAAACAGTGGAGATTCCTTAAAGAACTGAAAGTAGAACTACCATTTGATCCAGCAATCCCACTACTGGCTACATACTCCGAGATAGTCATTATATAAAAAAGATATTTGCACACACATGTTTATAGCAGCACAATTCACAATTGCAAAAACATGGAACTAATCCAAATTCCCATCAATCAATGAGTGGTTAAAGAAACTGTGGTGTATATATATGTATGTGATATATGTGTATATATATGTATCACATCAATCAATGAGTGGATAAAGAAACTGTGGTATATATATACACACACATACATATATGTATACATACACATATATATGTGTGTGTATGTATATGATGTATATATGATGTGTGTGTATGTGTATGTATATGATGGAATACTACTCAGCCATAAAAAGGAATGCAATAATGGCATGTGCAGCAACCTGGATGGGATTGGAGGCTATTACTCTAAGTGAAGTAACTCAGGAATGGAAAACGGAACATCATATGTTTTCACTCGTAAATGGTGGGAGCTAAGCTATGAGGATGTGAAGGCATGAGAATGACACAGTGGACTTTGGGGACTCATGGGGGAAAAGATAGAAAGGGGGTGAGGGATAAAAGACTACAAATTGGTTTCAATATATACTGCTTGGCTAAGGGGTGCACCAAAATCTCACAAATTACTACTAAAGAACTTACTCATGTAACCAAATACCACCTGTCCCCAAAAACCTATGGAAATAAGATTAAAAACAACAACAACAACAGAAGGGCTATCAGTGGGCAGCACTTACAGTAGCTGAGAGGATAAGTCCTTCAGTCCTGAAGGGGGATCTGGGCAGCTCATCATAGAATCTACAATGGTTCATCTTTTGTGTCACTCAAATCCACTTCTTATGGGTTCTGGAAGCAGCTTCTCCCCATGACTGCTTCATTTTCCATTTACTGTCAAAATTGATTAAATGGGTACCAAGGGACACCCAAGTGAATTACCTGGTGCCAAAGATACTCCTCCCTGCCCCTGACTGACAGCAGCCCTACTTCCTCCCTGCTAATTAGGGTCACTTACCCCTGCCAGGGTAGTGAGTCACTTCTTGATTTCTGGCCCCTTGGCACAAAAAACCCAAAGTGCCCTGGTGGCAGCTGCAACTTAGAATTCAATGGGACTCTCTGTGATCTCTGGGAGGACTTCTAAACACACAGAGCTCCGAGCAGGGAGCACACCTGCCCGTTTTCAGAATACAAGATGACTTCAGAGTCCTACTTCGGAGACTCTATTGTGCTCCCAGAGGAACCTGTCCCAAAAGGGTTGTGATACACATGAAATGACATTGGTTAAACTATTGCCGCTCCAGTCTTGAATTATGTGTGCAGAATCTCATCTGTGCATCGCAGGTTCCCCTTTGAAGGGGCTGCATCTCCCGTGGGTAGAATATGTGTGTCTAGAAAGCTCCACTTACCATCACTCTCAGTGACCTTCTTGGGGAGTTCTTGCTTCCATTTCTGAAGCACTGAGCTCTGTGTGTTTAGAAGTCCTCCCAGAGATCACAGAGAGTCCCATTGAATTCTAAGTTGCAGCTGCCACCAGGGCACTTTGGGTTTTTTGTGCCAAGGGGCCAGAAATCAAGAAGTGACTCACTACCCTGGCAGGGGTAAGTGACCCTAATTAGCAGGGAGGAAGTAGGGCTGCTGTCAGTCAGGGGCAGGGAGGAGTATCTTTGGCACCAGGTAATTCACTTGGGTGTCCCTTGGTACCCATTTAATCAATTTTGACAGTAAATGGAAAATGAAGCAGTCATGGGGAGAAGCTGCTTCCAGAACCCATGACACTGAGCTGCAAGCTTCTCCATGGTTCACACTTTTTCTACATACTTCTATGGCTTCCTATTATACAGACTCACTCCCTCTCTTTCACACACACACACACACACACACGCGTGCACATGCTCACGCACACACACTAGCAATGGAGTAGAATTTGACCCCAGCCTGCTACCTAGGGTTGAGACTTCCGTTTGAGCCCCAGCCCCTCTCCAGGGGTTGCTCTACCCTGAGCAAACCCAGGCCATTCCTTAGGGTGTTGTTGAGAAAGCAAGGAAGGGGCTGGCCATGAGAGTCTTGAGAAAGCCATTGGAGAAGAAAACACAGCTCTCCCACGTGGTGACAACAAGATTTTCAGCTTTCTATTTTATGAGATGTCTCAGCTACAAGGAAAAACACAACAGGCCTTAGCTGAGTCTCATTCAGAGTGGAATTAACAGGCCTCCTATGTAATTTTCTTCCAGGGCTTTACAGGCTCCAGCGATGCCTCGGCTTCTCTGCTTCCAGCTTTTTTTTTTTTTTTTTTTTTTTTTTTTTGCCAAAGCCCCGTGGAGCAGAGGCCTCCCAGGCCCCAGAGGGAGATGACCTCAGCCTCGGCTTTCTCTTCTGAGAGGCTGCTCCTTCTGTCTCTGAGCTGTGGCCCTCTGCACTGGGCTCTGGTGGGGAAGGTGCACTTTTAAGGCTCCAGGTATTTTTAATCACTGTGTGTTTATGGGACCTGGAACAGGGCACGCAGCTCTGTGGTGAATTTTTTTCTTTTCCTGCATCATCTGTTGGGCAGGGGTTCCAGGTTGTGTATATTTATGGAAGAGCCTAGTGGATTCGGAGAAGACAGTGACACACTGACCTTCCCTGGGGGCCCAGAGGCTTTTCCTTTCTGCTCCTCCCAGACTGTTGCCCTGTACCCAGGACACCTTCTGGGGGGATCACTGAGCTATGCAAAGAAGAGAGGACGTGGCGGCAGAGCCTGGCAAGCACTGGCTTCTAACCTGGAGGGGTCACCCCACTCCTGCAAGTATGCCCAAAATGTCTCCTGTGGCACATCTATGCCTTCTTCAGCCTGGGAAACTGCTAAGCCCGGGGCTACAGAAGGAGGGAACTGAGAGACAGAGGTGCCACCACAGCCCCTGCCATGTGGGATCACCCAGCAAATACCCATCAAGTAAACAATAACTCCTGGCTGATGTGGATGGCCTGTGGCTGACTCTGTGTGTGTGTTTTTCTTTTCCTTCCAGCCCCAGCTACAGCCCAGTGGCCCCCAGAGAAATGTCAGGGAACAGCTGTGTGGGCCTTAGAAGCTGGGCTGCACATGACTGACCTCCTCCCGCCCCGGGCCTGCGGGGTGCTTTTGCAGGGTGCTTACCAGTCTGGGCACAGCCGAGAGCTGTGCCAGTAATCCTGCTGCTGGCAGACAGGTGTGAAAAGAACAGAAAGCAGACATCAGTGTCTGCTGATTTAATTTTTGCTCTCAGAGCAGCCAGGATTGGATCTGGAAAGCTCCTAATGGCAAGCCTGTCCCTGGAACAAGAGTAGACGCTGTGAGATTTACAAAGGAGGCTGACAGGCTGAGGCTGACAGGAACCAACCAGTCGGGGCAGAATCCACTGGATTTGGCTTCCTTTTCTTTCCTTCCGCAGGAGTTGCGGCTAGAACTCAGAAGAGCTCCACTGCTGGCCCTGAGGAGCCTGAAGCAATAATCAGAGTAGGACACAACTGGGCATCCCTTCAAGGGAAGCTGAGCTGTGCATCGCAATGGCCAAAAAGTGCGTGTCCTTTTTATTTATTCATGCAACAAACATTTATTATTCATTCACTCCACAAACACTTAGTAAGCACTTATTGTTTGCCTATTGTTCCTCCCCTGGGGACACAGGAAGAATTGGTCAAACGCCCACAGAACTTCACAGAACTTTCATCCTGTTACCCTTCAGCAGGGGCTGTGCCTGCCCCTGAGTTTATGGAGCAGAAGAAGACTTTATAGCCACTGTGTCTCCTTGAGCATTGTGTAGAATTTGAACCCAGGCCCAAGGTGGCTCCAGAGATGGACCTGGAAGACCCCAGTGAAGAGGTGCGGTCCTGCGAGCATCTTCTCAGGCAATCTTGGCTGTCCCAGGTGGGATTTTCTGATGTCCTGTGTTTAGCAGGGGAAAGGCAGACCATGCACCTGTAAGGACTGTCCACGACTTCAGACCCTCTCAGGGGCATGGGAGGAAAAGCATGGGATCATTTCCCAGAGAGTTTGGTGGTGAGGATGAGCTAACAAGAGTAGCAACCTTTCTATGTGGATGTGAGCTGTTGAGTCTGCAGCCCAAGTCCAAGTTCTTTGCAGAGGCTCACCTGGCCCACCATGCTCCAGCTACACAGCTCTCCCACCTCCACCTTCCACCCAGCCAATGCATGCAGTCCCACCCAACATCCTTCACAGCCATGGTGCTGCTTCTCTTTCCTCACAGAGGAGCTCCTAAAGCCGTTCGTGTAGTTTGGCTGAGGCTAGGCTAGACCAGACTGAAAAGACGGTGCTTTTTACAGCAAAAGGATTCAGACCGGGCGCTTGAATGTTGAAGGATCAGACTTTCCATTCCTTTCCTCGTTAGTTATCTCAGTTTACTATCCTGTTTTCCTTCATGACGTGCCTTTATTGAAAGCTAATATTGAAGGCTCACTCCATCAGGCACTGTGTTTATGTGAATTGTCTTATTTAATCTTCAAATAGTCTTGTGAAGAAGCATCAGGCAATCACATTTTACAGAAGAGGGGAATGAAGCCTGGCAAGGAAGGAAGTTTGCCCAGCATCCCTAGCTGATTTGACCCCTCATGGTCAGTGCTACTGCTCTTAGCCAAAGGCTTGGCTTCCCCACGTCCAAGGGTGGGATCTACCTAGTGCTATAGCTCAGAGGTCCCATCAGAGTCATTGGGGAATCACTAGCCTCTCTGGTCCACCATGTTATATGCCCCCAGAGGGGACCATGGAGATGAAAGAGGAGGTGAGGCTATAGAAGCCCATAGAATCTTGCTCTAGTGCTCACCTTCTGTGTGATCTTGAGCAACTTATTAACCTTCTTAAGCCTCAGTTCCTTATCTGTGAAATACATATAAAATGAGAGCCTTCGTTAGAGAGCTGTTAGTGAATTACATGAGGTAATTCACAGTAGGCATTTATGAGAATGTCTGACACAAAATAAACACTCAGTAACTATTGTCTATTACAGGCCCACAGCCCATTACCTATAATGCTGAAGTCACAAAAAGCTCTGAAAATTGTGCAGTTGGAAGTAAAACCTGTCCTGAAGTGTCGTACAACTATATCTAGGTTTTATTTATCCCACTTAGTATAAATATGCGTATGCTTCACTGAGGAAATACTAATAAAGTGCCACTCTGGACCCTCCTAGGGTTATTATATGACATACTGTATGTGTACCCTGTGACCTTTCTGAAATCTGAAGAACTCTGAATGCCAAAACACACCTGATTCCAAGAGTGAATGCCCAATAAGAGACTGTGAACCTGTATCACTTTTGAGAGTAGAGCCAGTAAGTCCCCTGATGGAGTTACAGTAGCAGTGACTGTCAACTCTGGAATTGCAAGAGCCAAAACCCTGAAAGGAATAGAATTAACTCCCTTCTCTCCTATAAGAAACTGCAGGCTGCTGCTTAAGGGCAGAAAGAATGAGAGGTAATCGAGTCAGCTGGAAAAATATATCTCCTTGTTCACTTGCTCATGTGATCACTGAGGGATTTCTGTAGGGTGTCTGGACCTGGGTGAAAAAATCTTTAAGGACCATCTCAATTTCAAGATCTCAGGAAAGGTGGTGATCCTCTTACTTCCTGCTTGATTGGCACGTTGCTAGGCTGGGCCAGGGAAAAGGGAGCAGAGCAGTTGTCCTCCATCAAGGAATATGGACTTTCATTAAGGATACAAGATATGCATGCTTGAAACAAGTAGTGATATGTTAGAAGATTAGATCAGATTGATTAGAATATATTAGAAGATTATGAAATTAATGTTCGAGTGAGTAACTGAGCTGGTATGCACCATAGGAGTTCAGAAAAGGGAAACCAAATGTCAGGGAGCTAGTCTAAGGCCAGCTAATTCTTAGAGAGAAGAACCCAAGGAATGGATAAGGAAGGAGAAGAGAGAGGAAATTGAAGATGGAGTGGAGGGAGAAATAGGGACTTTGTGGTCTGAACTCCACATATACTATGAGGTATGGGCAATTTGGATAACCCATCTGAGCCTCAGTTTTCCCATTTCAAACATGGAGACAGTTACAGCTCTCTCTAGCTATGATCATTGTAAATATTTTTTAAAATGTAAAGTGTTAACACAACATTCATTCTTTTTTGGTAGCTGTAGACCCTGCAATTTGACTCTCAGAAACAGTTTTTGTTGATTCCATGATGCCTGTTGACCTTGAACTGGGCAGTTTACAGCCAAGCTCAAAGGTGTATGTTTGACAAAGGTATAGAAATCAGGAGGAAAAACAATTAATTATTCAACTAGCCAGAACCCCAAACAAATAACCCTCTTCACCCACGGCAACACTTGACAACTCTTTCCATTCAGCCACTTTCGTTATTCTAATTAAGCTGACCCTCCATCCAGCTGCAGAGAGAGGAAGCAAGCCTGCCCGTGGGACCTTTACCCCCAAGTCAGAGATGTTTGTTCTTAGGAGATGTCATTTTATCTTCTTCTTAGGACCTCTTGGCCTGCTATAGCACACAGAACCACCCCATGGATGACTTCCTGATGGATGATGATTGTTCTGATATCTTGGCTCCGATGGCATTGTGCAGCCTCAACAGGTCACACAGATACTAAAACCATATACATCCTACATGTCAATGAGGGGAGAGGTGAAGGGGAAATTGTAAAACAAAAGGGAGCAGAGGTTATCACTGGTAGAAACACAGAGTGAGAGAAGGCTGCATGCTATTTAATGCAAAGGAAAAGTGGAAGAAATAGTCACTGGAACAGTTAACACCAGAGCCCACTCTCTAAGCAGAGTGCTCAGGAAAGTCATCTGAATTCTGATGGGAAACATCCTTACCTCAATATAAAACACCTAATAGAACTGAGACAAATAAGGTTCTTGACAAATAGAAGTTACTAGTAGTAGGAGCAGGGGTTTGGTAACATCGTTATCATCATCGTCATCCCCCATCACAGAGGACAAGCGTTCATGAACATCACCTCTTCTCTGAAGGCTGGGGTCAGGAAGAGCCTATCTGCTCCAGCGACAGTGAGAGAGGAGCCTGGCCACAGCAGAGGCCAAGCCTGGCAGTTTCCATGTAGAAGTTGAAAGAATTTGAACATCAAACTGAGCCTTCATCTATAGTCATTGGGGTGACATTGGGCATTGTTGAGAGAACAAACATCGTGATTAAAAATGACACAAAGGGAGCCCTGTAGTGATAGGCGATTGTGAGTGTTTAAATGAGGAAGGGAAGGGGTCAAGAAGACTAATCCAGAAAAAAAATGAAGGGCTACATCCTGATGACAACTTTGTTTTGTTTTGTTCAAATTGCTTTTATTACTTATCAATGTCAGTTTCTTACGAAATTTGAGATGACATTCACAATTCGGTGGCCTTTAATACATTCATAATGTTGTTTCACCACCACCTCTATCTAGTTCAAAACATTGTCATCAGTCAGCAAAACCTCTACTCACTAAGCAGTCCCCTCCCCACCATCCAATCTCCCTCCAGCCCCCGAGACACCACCAATTTGTCCTCTGTCTGTATGGACTTATCTATTCTGGATATTGCATACAAAAGGAATCATATGACATGTGACCTTTTGTATCTGGCTTCTTTCACTTAGCATGATGTTTTTGAGGTCCATCCACATTGTAGCAGGCATCTGTACTTCATTACTTTTTATGGCTGAATAATATTCCGTTGTGTGGATGTACCACGTTTTGTTTATCTGTTGATGGATACTTGAACTGTTTTCACATTTTGGCTATTGCTCATAGCCAGTAGGAACAAGTCTGTATATCATGGAGGAATTTCTTATGGTTCTCTGAGTGGGATGGTTATTTTTGCTATGGTTACACCCTGCAAAAGCAATTACCCTCCTAAGCAGATAGATGTTTCTTCCAGGGGAAAGAATTCCTGGAGGCTGCCAGGATCCAGCTGAAGGTCCTGATGACCTCTTAAAGATGACTTTAAGTGGCTTTAAATGTCTTCATGCATCCTTTGCTTGGATGCCAGGGCCAACCAAACTTTCTGACATAACACTTAAAAAGTTAGAGTCTCAATTTTTCTTCCTGGTGACCCATAGACATCCATAGGCAAGAGGATAAAGATTGGATCACCTTCCTCCTTGAAAGTAGCTCCAATTCAGCTCAAGTGACCTGTGAGAGGCAGTGTGGTCTGGTGGCAAACATCTGTGGCTGGAGTCAGAAGACAGACAGATGTTTAAGAGATGGCTCTGCCACTCCCAGGCTGTGTAGCAGCTAAGTAGCTCTGAACCCCAGCTTCCTCATTTTTCAAGAGGTGCTGTGATTGCTGCTTGCCTTTCTCATTGAGTTGTTAAAAGGCTGAAGGAGTTGTCATATGTGGGTGTGAATCTTAAACAGTCAAGGATCACACATTTGTGCTATGACTATTACTCCCCTGTTAGAAGACATGCAGGGTGACACTTGTGACTCACCATCAGTAGACTTTGCATTAGTCACAGTGCATTACCTGCAAGTATTTAAAAAATGGAGACCCATCAGAAGGCTACTGCGTCACCCGTAGAATTGAAGGAGAAATGAATAATCAGGCCCCAAAGGGCAGGAACCAGACAAGGTCTGGGCCTTCGGAGAGCAGGGGCTGACCGTTGGGGTGAATGAGGGGTGGCCATTTTTCTGTCTTTGCTTTGCTGCAATCGTTGTTCAAAATCCCAGGAAAGGGTCTGATTGATGAACCACTTGACTAGGGGAGGGCAAAAGTCCTTGACTGACAATTCCACCAGGCTGCACCATAGGGAAAGAGGTGATTCTCCAATTAAAAATCAGGGAGCTATTAACAGGAGAAAGGGGGAAAAGATTCTGGGGGGCCCCCAAACTGTCCACCAAAAATATACTCTTCGAGCTGCTCATGCGGAAGCAAGCACAGACTGGGACTCCCGAGCCAATGGCTCTGGGGCTACCCTAGAGCTGAGCGCAACTTGGAATAACCAGGGATTTGGGATACAGTTTGGAGACTGCTACCTGCGTGTCTGTGCAAGGTGCTTCCCTTAAACACCATGCACAATGTGTGCAGTCCAAGAGCTCAGGCTTGAGAAATCTGAACCAAACTGCATCTGGCTGCTAAAAATATCCAGGCTCCAGGGAGGCAGCAGAGAGAGCTTTTCCAAAGCCAGCTGAGGCCTTCAATGTATGTAGGAAATTATTAATCATGCCCTGTGATTCTTCTTGGTATGAGCTGGCTTTATGCTTTAAAAATAAATAAATATGAACTGTGGCCCATCCAACCCCTCCTTTCTTTAACTATCCATCTCGGAAATAGTTGGTAACTCCTGCTGCCCATTCCCCCTGGGTGTAGGCTGCCCTGCTCCCTGGAAAACAGGAATTTCTTATCAGATCAACAGGAAATTCTATTTTTACTTGATGTTAGAATTAAAAATATCACAGGGAGAGAGATTCTCTTGTATCCAAACCTTGCACTAAATTTATCACCCAACTGAGGAGTTCTCCTTCCAAATGGTTGCTCCCAGGGTTCTCTCCCTCCGAGACTGGCACCAGATGGCAGGAGAGACAAAGAGCTTTGACATCCCAACTTGGTTTTTTTTTCCTAACCCCAGGTCACAGTGTTGCTGTGGAGATCACTTACGGTACTTGTAGAATGCTCCATGGCAAGTCATAGTTGAGCCTAGATGGTGGCTCCAGAGGCATTCACTAAGAAACAGAGACAGCTCAGGTTAGCAGCACTATAACACTCACTAAAGGCCCTGGCTAATAATGGTGCTTAAGTTGAGTGACTTCATTTCAAAAGCAAGCAAGAGGAGTGAAGCAAAGTTTACTGAGGCCCGACTGTGTGCGAAGTACTTACTAGCATGGGCCAGGCCATTCAATCTTTCCAGCAGCCCCCAAATAGAAGTAACAGCAGCAGCTGCTGCATCTTTCCAGTTTACAGAGGAGAAAGCACAGGCTGAGGAAGGTATCTGGGATTAGAATTAGAACTGGGTCAACTTGATTCCAGAGCTAATGCTCTTTTCTCTTTACCATCAGAATTTTTTTTTTCAACATCTTGAGGCAGATCAGGAGCAAAGCTAATGAATTCAGCAGCCACTAATGTAGGCACTACCAGCTGAATGACTGGCAGCCTCCAGGAATCCTTTCTTCTGTAAGACGCATCTATCCAGAAGGGCAGCTGCTTTCAGAGGGCTGTAACCATAGCTCAAATAACTACCCTATTTAGAGAGCTATAAGAAATTCCTCAATGCCCGGTTTGCTTAACTTGCAAGTTGTATGACTCTTTCTTGTAACCCTGCTAATATACCCTTAGCTTCTTTTCTGAGATGTGCCTAAACCACTGAAATAGGAGAGTTATCTGACCTCCCTTGCAGGATGTGTGACAGGGGTGTGGCTCATCTGTTACCACCTCTGCTCAAACTCCTTATGGGAAGGGGAGCACACAGATAGACAGGTGCAGGAGCCAGGGTGCTAGGCTCTGGCCCCATGGCAGTGTCCAGGGATGGGAGCCTGTGACTCCCAGAGCCCAAGTGGGCATGTGTTACAGTATGCTCTTTCAGCCTTCCCATCTGTGGATGGCTTAAGTGTTGACCAGCTCACTGGACCCTCTGTTTTTTCGCAAGGGCAGAGGGCCAGTGTGACAGCTTTCCATATCCCAAACTCTTGTCCAGCATCCCAGAATAATCAGGTTACACATGGACTTGAGGGATAGTGAATGCAGGGGCTTTATTGGGTGGTGGAGGTGGATGTCAGCAGGATGGATGGGGAGCTGAAAAGGGGATGGAGTTGAAAGAAATCAGGCACATTCCTCAGCCCCGGGCTCAACACAAACAGGCCCAGTACAAACACATCCCACCATATATCTCTCAACTTCCTGAGCCCAGTACAAACACATCCCACCTGGAAAGTCCCCAATAAGGACACAGCCGTTTGTGGTTTTACTGAAAGCGTGGGAACCAATAGAAAAACTGCTAAATATATAACTTAAAATGTAAACCAATTGTAATGCTGTAACCAAAAGAATTCCCTTGTTCCTCTGTAACTTTACATATCCTATTTATGTCGGGCTATAAAAAGCAAGCACTCGCATTGTTCGAGGCCCTCTTGTATGCTGTGGAATGGAGGGACCAAGTTTGAACTTGTAAAAGATCCTTGCTGCTTGGCTTTGACTCTGGACTCTGGTGGTCTTCTTCGGGGAACAAACGGTCTGGGTACAACAGAGTGGGAAGATGATCTTCCCCTGGAGTTTGGCCATCCAGCAGCTGATTCTCCGACCATCCTTAGCAGAACTCCTCCTGACGTTCCTTCTCTTCTGTCCTTCTCCACTGCTCTTCTGCTGTTCTGTTCATCTGCTTGTCAGCTCATCTGCTTCTGGAGCCTGGGGTCTGGGGTTTATATGGGTACAGGATAGGGGGCTTGGCAGGCCAAAAGGCAACTTTTTGGGTGCAAAAACAGGAATGCCTGTTTCCATTTAGGGCCATGGATATCCAGGCTTGAGGTTGGGGACTTTGACGCTCTTCTACCCAGTATTTCCCTGTCTCCTGTCCATATCACCAGCACCTTATTTACTTACTGAGTGTTTTGTATTGTTTGTTTTGTTTTAATGGTGCAACTAAAAGAGTATTGCAGGATATCTGGGCTTTAACCCTGGCTCTGAAGCTGAGACTTTATGAAATTAACTTCTCATCTCAGGGCCTCAGTTTTCTCATCTGTACTAATAACAAGCTGAGTTCTTATATGGCAAAAAGTGGGGCTAGAGATCTCTCTGGGTTCCCTTTTATAAGGACATTAGTCTCATTCATGAGGACTCTGCCCTCATGACCTAATTACCTCCCAAAGGCCCTACCTCCAAATACTATCATACTGGGGATTAGAATTTCAACATAAGATTTTTTTGGAGACACATTTAGTGCATAACAGCACCTGTTATAAATGTCACAGATCCCTGACTTCTCTACCACCAATAAAAGGAAGAGGGTGCCCACCTTCTGAGATTCTTCCTGCTGTGGGGTTGATCATCCCTTTAAGGAAGCCAGGTATTTGGCTAATAGCTGAGAGGCAGCTTCAACTTTTGGCGCCATGTCCAGGAGTGAGAGACAGCCTGTCACATTTTAAAACTTTGATGTATTTCTTAACTTCTGAAGAATTGGTCTATTCATGCAGAAACAGTATAAAGAAAGGAGATCAAAAGACAAAAAAGGAATTGGAACATGTCATAGACAGAAACGCAGTGACTCAGGTCGAAAGGCTGACAGCTCTCAGAATATTCAAGAATTGGGGCCAGATAAAAACCAAAAAGCAAACATACTCTCAAACAAGCTGACACTTCTCATTGTAGGGGTACTGTATTGCCAAAGGCAAGGTACTTGTGGAGCCAGTTAAGGACTCTGAATACTAATTGCATGGATAACAGCTAAAGACAGGGCCTGAATAGATGAGTCAAGTATGAACTCAGACGCCTAAGGGCAACAGAAGGAGGAACTTTGCAGGTATGAAAGTTGGTTCAAGCGTGGGTCAGTGTACTCAATCTGGCCTTTACCTCCCCTGTAGAAGGCAGTATTAGTTATTCCCATGAGAAAAATGGGATATTGAAACCTCCTTTGCAAGAATTATAACAGAAAATTACGGCAGTAGGGGAGATCTGATCTAGCCAATCCTCTTCTTGCCTTTAGCCTTCCAGCTGCCAAGCTAGCTTTGGGAGACATTTAGGTTGTAGTTTAAATGATAATAGCCCTTCCACAAACCTCAACTGCCTTAGTAAAGCTAATGAGAGACCACTAGGCTAAGAGGAAGAGAGGAGCCTGAATTTTGCTAAGGTATAGACATAAACAATTGCCAGCCATTATTTAACAGGTTACAAGATATGCCACTTTACAAATTACTCCTACAGATGACATCTCTATTGTGGAACCTAAGATTGGCCTTTCAAGATATGTTTTCAGGTGTTTTGCATGTCTCACATCCATTGCTCCACCTGGACCCACTGATCAATGGCTCCTGAGGCACCATGTAGAAGTGAATCAGCACACAAAAGGACCATTTTCCACACCCCTATGATTGCACCCAAACCGATCAGCAGCAAACACCATTCCCTAACCACCCCCAGCCCTTCCCCCAAACTGTCTTTGAAAAACCCCTAACCTAGGAGCCTTCGATGAGATTGATTTGAATAATAACTCCATCTCCTGCATAACATGGCTGGCCTTGCAACAATTAAGCTCTTTCTCTACTGCAATGCCATGGTCTATTTTGTGTAGCAGAAAGGAAGAACCCATCAGGTGGTTACAGTATGCCTATAAGACTGCTAGTTGATCATCAACACACCATAAGTGCCTGGTCAGCACAAGGCACCATAATGAGTACTGGGGGGAAGATCATGTGCAGAAATGGGTACATAGCAAGACAGCCTAGAAGAGATTTTTGTCCCACATTCTCATTTTATAGAAGTGAGGAAACTGAGACCTGAGAGCAGGAGTGACTTACTCAGGATCACATAGCTAAGCAGTGGTGGGCAGGGCCAGGATCCAGGGCTCTTGTGGTTAGGTTCTTGTCTCAACAATCCTACAAAATGGTGAAACCGCCTTTGCAAAATTATAACTAAGGAAATCATGACAGTGAAAGAAATCAGAGCTAACTGACTCTATCTTGCTTCTAATCCTTAAGCTGTCCTTGTTCATTCCTGGATGTAGGCTGAACAAACTTTGGGAAGGAATTCAGTTATTGGTTTGACTCTGAAATAGAATTGATAACAGCCCTTTCCCAAAAAGACCCCCTTCTTGTCTGGGGTCCACTCTGCCTTTGCTGGACTAACAAATTAGCTACAAGATTAGAAATTACAATTTAGGAGTCATGCAGCCTCTGGCTCCAAGAGTCTGAACCTCTCTAAGTTGCTTCTGGGGGTAACATCACTTTACCCCCATTGTAAAACCTAAGATCAGTGCTTGAGATATTCTGCAGACCCTGCACTTGATGGATCAGCTGACACCACCCAGACCAGTAACCTGGCTCAACCAGCTCTGTGATCCCACTCAGAAATCAGCAAGAAGTCACTTCGACCCCTTGTGATTTTATCTTAAGCCCGACCAATCAGCACTCCCTACTTTCCAAGATCATACCAACAAAATTATCCTTAAAAACTCTGATCCCCAAATGCTCGGGGAGACTGATTTGAGTAATAATAAAAATCCAGTCTCCTGCACAGCTGGCTCTCCGTGCATTACTCTTTCATCATTGTAATTCCCCTGTCTTGATAAACCAGCTCTATCTAGGCAACAGGCAAGGTGAACCCATTGGGCAGTTACAATGGTATCATAAAAGAGGTGTGGGCCTGAATGTTAGGAGAACCTGATTCTAGAATTGGGTCAGCTACTTACTTACTTGGGGACTTCATTTCACCTCCTTTAAGACTCAGTTTTCCCATCTGTATAACAGGGGATGGGACTAGATGGTCTCTTTGGTCTCATGATTCAATAGTCAGGATAAGCTAGATTTTGCTGTGATAACAAAGAACCCCCAAATCTCAGTGGCTTAAGAGGCAAAGCCTTTTTTTAAATTTTTATTTTTGTAAATTATGTATTTTATGATGATTAGAAGGACTGTCTTCAAATCAGTACAAATATTTCACAAATAATATCTGGCCATTTTCTAACCAATTGAGGAATTTGTTGCACAATAAGCTGCCTTACATCTTTCAGCAAGAAAAGCATTAAATTTGAATAGTAAAGACATTATAAGGCTGAATGCGATGGCTCATGTCCGTAA